>NW_027185447.1:13622183-14197183 GCF_022577435.1 Embiotoca jacksoni
TAATACTGTGCAGTCCAAAACTGCAAAGCTCCTGAGGACAAAGTGTTTGCTCCTCAGAAGACAAAAAGAGAATCCGGATTCATACAAAGATTTTGCTGCTGTATTTAGAAAAAAAATTCAGATTCGAATTATAACTTCCTGATTGCCTTTTTTAAAATTTCATTCACAGTGGATTTGCACTTGTATAAAGACAGTAGTGCGTATACGATTTATCACACTATTCAGACCAAGTGTAGGCTTAGCGCATCACAGAAAGGAAATATAAACCACTATAAATGCTGCATGAGGGGTTTTTACTTATTCAGACTTTCATTTTCCCAAATGGGATTAACAAAGTCTTTGTTGTGTTCCCAGGCTGCATCTTGACAGGTAAGATTCAAAAAGTGTTGATGTGATGCCTTAAACTGTGGAGGTGCCAAAAGGATTTCTTATACACTGGCTAATGATAATTGCATTCAGCTGGAGCTGTACTATGCACCCTTTTGACATATCAGCACTTAAAAATTTCTACATTATTAAACTTGCTCGCAGTAAAACCGCTCACTCAAGTAGGTGTAATCACATCAAACACTTCTACTGCTTGGATTTCTTATGATTAAATGCTTGAATCTTCCCATTCAAATTCAGCAACAAATACATTCCATGATTAATAGGGAGGTAGACACATTGACCTTCATAGAAGCTGCATATACAGTAACATCAAGATAGATTCAATTTCCCACTAGGATTGTTGCATCTCTGTGGAAGCCAACAACGGGGTGGAAAATGGAGCTAAATTAATAAAGGACTGTGCAATGTTGGTGGTCTTCGGGTCCAGTCTATCCCTCTCTCGTAGAGCTATTAAAAGAGCTAAAGGAAAATAGATTCCAGCTGCAGTGAGGAAAGCTGCAGGCAGCTATTTTACACTAAAACTACATAATAGGAAACATTTATGGAAACACGTTCAAAGCCACCATTCAGAAGATGAAACAATATAAAAATAAAACCCATCATCCTCATTTCAAGACACTGCAAGGAGTTTCCCCCTCCCCTATTTACACATTTTGGATAATATTCTTAATAATATATGAATAAAATTTGGCATCTGTACAAACATATTATTTACATACATCATGCAACCAATTTATACAGGAAATCCCTGACATCTGATATATATGTACTGTGTATGTTGTTTGAATAATTAAAGCCAGTGTACATGACTCAGGTGGGAATAGCTACACAGAACATACACCTTTTGTACTTGCGGTATTTGTTCTTTGAGTTGAATAGAATAGAAAAGAAGACATCAGAATCCGGTTTTCACAGTTGTTTCTTGGTGTGTATATCCATCTTTGCTCAAAGATTTGAGGCCAAACAAAGTCTGTCCAGCATAGGACTTGAAGCAAAGTCTTTGATATGTATATTCCTTTCATGGCAACCTGCATATTGGTAGAAAAATATGAGTCCAGAGTGTCCAAAACAGCATTTTGGCTTTGACAGTGAGTGTAAAGGTGACAGTATCCTTTGGTTCCAGCATTACAAGCAGAAAATTCCTCTTGCAGCTCACTGATACTTTGTTTTCTTTTTTTGTTTTACAACCATTTTATCTTCTGAAACTGTTTGTTTAGAAACATCATCGTTCTTGACACATGTAAGTGGTATTGTATTTTTTTTTCCTGCGAAATAATTACCATACACACATCATGCACTTGGCAGGCTACTTATTATTTTTCATTTCATCCTGCACATTATAGAGCAAGAAACAGTAAGGAGCTGCTACCCTGTACGGCCATAATAGTTAGTGATTACTTTGATGAAAAGTTTAAGATGAAAATATTGTCTCTCACATCCTGATAAAGATAAGGGATTTTATATTATAACATTAGATAACAATATAAAATCAATTATATATATATATTGTCTTTGAAAATAGTGCTTCTTTTTACAGCAGGAAGGTTTTCATATATCTCTATGTGTCAACTGAAATAAACTGAGGCCACAGAGAGTCCGATGCTTCCTTCACCTCCTCTCACAGTTAGCTCCAGGTTAAGGATTCACACTTGAACTTCACAGATCTGTGTTAATGGTATAAGAAGGCTCAAAGTATTTAACTTCCTTGTTGATTGGACTGCCATATTAACTGTCTGTCATATTGAATATTTGTATCTTTTTTTTCTTTTCCGAACAACGATCAAAACTTGGAAATAACTACATCTACCCCAGATTTGGGTTTAGTAATCAGTGAGCCAAAGGTTACCTATGGAAATCCCTCATTCAGAGGTGAAAGGAAAGCGCCTTTTGATTTATGTCCAGTGCCAAAAGTGAGGGAGCATGTATGTGTTTATTTTGCCCAACCATAACCAATCAAACTAACTAACATAGCTACAATCATAAACGTGATTTTCCAAATCATCTTATTGTTGTTACTGCATATTTTAGGGAAATGTGAGTATTAAATTAACAAAATAATCGCTGGCTTTGGACATTAAAAACTAAATCGAGGATTTTGGACAGCCTTTCAATATTGAATATGTTGTCAGTCAACAGGGTTGATAAATATGATGAAGCAAAGCTGGTTAAAGGGATAGATCCATGAGTTTGAAGGATTGTCAGACGGCAAAACATTGCACAGAAACTTATAATACTTTGAGACAAACTTTTATAACTCTGAAACCTTATCATGGCAGCAGCAGTTTTCATCCTCCATTTTTGATATAAGGAGGTTCAAAATACCCTTTCAGGTCACCAATCACGTGCACTTGCACATATTTGTTTAGCCAATACAGTGCGTGTTTGGATAAATTAAGACAAAAATTTAGCCAGGCTGAACTTTTGTACCAGATGGAGTCATGGACCCCCCGGCATCAGTGCAGTGGCCTCACCGAATTGAACAAGGGGGCTTTGTTTTTTCATGCAGTGCTAACGTTAGTGTGAACATGGTTTAAGCCCACAGCTAACAGAGGTAAGCGCTGAGCTAACAAGCATCTAACCCCGGGGCTAAATGTCATGTGAAATGCCCAAATGGGGTATTAGTTCAGGTGTTGATGGTGGTGTCACTTTCTTCAATAAGCAGCCTCTACCAAAGCTAGGGCAGTAATTTGAAGAGTGCGGCAAGCAGCAGAATGCACCACATGTGCTGACCTGGTTCTTTTGCATGACGAAAAGCAAATTACTTTATGACAAACTAAAAGTGAGAACACAAAATGGGAAACGCTTTTATAGTCAGGTATTATGTGGAAACTGCACAGAACTGCAGTCTTCTCCTTCTCCTTAGTAAAGAAAGGAATCATGGCATGAAAGTCATGGCAGTCAACTGCCACACGCACTCTAGCAGATCTAATTAATCTCGTCCATGGCAGGCCTTTTTGTACTTACATTTGACGGCCTATGCTGCCAGGGGAAAAGTAAAAAACTGCTTGTTGGACAAACAGCGTGCTTAAGCTCAACTATGCTCGCTGGGCATTTTTTATTGGAATAATGTTGGCGTTTCCTGAGGCCAAGCCTTGTCTCCTATGTTACAAACTTTTTTATTGAACAGCAGGCTACAGGAGCACTAAAGGCAAGTGATCTTGCACAGATGTACAGTTAATTTCTCCCATTTTGTTATTATGACTTGAGGAACATGTTAAATCTGTCCATTTTAGTGTGCTCTTTTTTTGTTTGTGCATCAGAACCAAAATAATTTGCTGATACACTGTTAGTTTCTCTCAGGAACTGCACACTTGTACTTCTACCCATGAAAGATCACTCTCACAGAGGCACATTACAAAAATACACTCACATATACTGTCATGGTTACGTCCCCATTTCAACAAACACACAAACAGGCTTCATTAAAGGTTATCTGATCAACAGATCACTGATGTTTATTACAATTTTAGGGCTTATTTTTATGGGATTGGACTTCATTGCCTCTGGTAATAATAAGACACTAACCAAGTTAATTGCTGAAATTTGGGAATGTGGACACATTGCACAAAAAAGTCTAATGAAAGATGAAGGTTTGACCTCTTACAAAGCCTTGGGGCAGCTAGATTTAATGAAAGCAACATTAATTTCCCCAACCTGGTTAAAACTTTGGCTTGTTTACAGCCACTCGATCATCAGAATACTTGTTTGTGCGCTTATCAGACTTAAAAGACCTACGTTGTGTTAAAGACAGAATTATCCTCTAACTTCTGACTGCTGCAGTGGTTTTATTTGAGGAAGAAATGGAAAATGTTTTTTTTTTTTATATTAAGCAACAAATGTTCCATACAATTTTAAAGTTGTAGCTTATTTCACACTATTGTATTCTGAAACTGCAAAACTGACCATCCAAACAGAAAGCTTCCGCACAGACTGTGTTGGAGGAGATTAAGCTTATTGAGTGTTACGGGTAGTTGTATGAAGTCCTGTCCCCAGATCTTGTGTTTCTATTATTCAGTCACGCTTTCTGTCCTGAACAGAAGTGATTTGACAAAATAGACATTGACAAAACTGGCATCTCTTCTCTGCAGAGAGATCAATACAATACCCCCCTGGGCAACATGTTAATTTTTACACAGGTAACACACAGCTCACTAAACCAAATCTTTCCCTCATTGCTTTGTTCCTCATCTCCTCAAGGGGCCTAGTATGTAATGATAAATATAGAGGTTGACACACTAAATTAATTGAAGCTTTGAAACCCTGATTTATCCTCAGCACAGAGGAGACGGCCCTAATTTCCAATTAGAAAACGACAGCCACCGTGTAGTCCTTCAATTTGAGGCATGCATAAATATATATTTATCAAATCAAATACATCAAAAAATATGCTACTTTCATTAAACACATAAAAGGTAGTTTAGGGAGTTGAAAGTTTCAGTGTCAATTCCTCCCTCTAAATCCAGCGTAAATTGATTTGCATTGTGACTTCTCAGCCTTGCTTGATGTCAATCACTCAAAGTGCTGACATTGTTATTGTCACTTGTTAATTTGACCTGATGAAACATTGACATACATATCTGTGGACTGTTTGGCTTGCTTATTCTGTTGCATTGGTTTTTAACTATATGAACAGGTTTTTTTTTGGCAGTATCGCATATTTGAGGCATTAAAGAAGTTATAAACTTCATAATTGTAATTTTTTTTCCTGTAACAAGTTTTTAACTGTTTGCTTTTATTTCTTTGCTTTTCTTAAACTTGCAATTAGTGTCTTCAATCCTCCTTTCTTGTCATTTTTTCTCTGTCCTTCTTTTTTGGGTCTTTAAAAAAAAAAAAAAAAAAAAAAAAAAAAATTGTTTTTAAGTTGTCATTGTCCAGCTTTGTTTGTTTCTCTAGAGGAAGTCGCTTTGCATCTCGTTGGAGAGCTGACTGACTGCCACCTCACTGTGTAGAGATCCTTTAAGTATCCTCGCAGTCTGCTGGGGACTGTAGTCTGTGAAGTTTTCTCTGGCACCAGTGATCGTTTCAGGGCAAGGGCAGTGTCTACAGGTCCTGTGGTTCTCCGGTAGCCCATTGGACAACCTTGTAGCATTACAATCCTCATTGTGATGAGGTTGCCTGCAAGTCCCCTTCTGTGCAGAGCTGTGTTGGCACAGACAACCACACAGTGTCCTTCTGCACTGGGCCACATCCCGACACAAGAACTTGCGGAAGTTGGGCTTGAACAGTAGATAGACAATAGGGTTGTAAAGGGTGGAGGACTTGGCAAAGATAGCTGCCAGAGCAAAAGCCATCGGTGGCACAGTTGCTGGGTTACCAAAAGCTGCCCACATGGACACAATAGCATATGGACTCCACGCTGTCAAGAAACCGATGCAAACTGCCACGGAAAGCTGAAAAGAGACATGACAACACAGAAAACGTTTGTCGTGTTAACATTAATTCATATGGTAAACAATATATAGTATAACTATTCTTGAAAAGCAAGCCTATGCATTCACCTTAATGATAAGTGCATGTGCATTGGTGATCTTGTTCTGTGGGGACATATGCTGCTGCACAGCCTGGCGAGAGCCCTGGACAGTCAGCAGGATGAATGTGTAGGACAGAAAGATGATAGTGCAGGGCACGATGTAGCAGAAGAAGAAGAGGCAGATGATGTAGCTCATAGCTGCAGAGCTTTGGCTGGGTGCATGCCAGTTGATGCAGCATGCTGTACCGTAAGGCTCGGCCCCATACTCTCCCCAGCCCAACAGGGGACCTGCAGCAAACACTCCAGCGTAACACCAGATGCCAGCAACCAGCAGGCAGGCGTGGATGTATGAGAACTTGTTACCTAAACAGGAGTTTAACAGGGAAGAGACAGAGGAAGAGGAGGGAGAGTTTGGGGAGTGTTTACTGATGGATGAGGACATAAAGGAAGGATACAAAAACAACAGCATAGCAACAATATGCCACTGAAGCATATTGATTCCGGTTACCTGATGCTGATAACAGGTAATGAGTGAGGAGAAGAAAGAGTAAGACAGAAGGAGGAGGAAGTGGAGACATATCGTCCAAAAAGTGATGAATAGCTTGACAGGAAATTTCCCTGGGATAGACAGGTAGATTTGACAAGGAGAATGAATTGCTGCACAAAAAAACAAATAATCAAGAAATATATTTTATCCTGTTTTCCGGCCAATGCATATTTTACCTCAGGCGTGTTCCTACACGAGATCACACGGTCCACCGGAATGCACATGTGCGGTCAGTAAAGTTCATAATGCCTGCAATCTGAACATAAACATTATTCTGGGTGGAAGCAGTGTAGTTGCATACCATGTTTGCTTTGGGCTAACGCATGTGAGAAAAACCACTTGAGAAGCATGACTGTATTGCTTTAGGGCTGAGACATGTGCAAGTTCCAAGAAACATAGTCAACACCATTTGTCGGTGTTGACTTTGTTTGCACAAACATATCTGCATGGGGAAAATAGGGGAAAATAGGTGTTTATTAAAATGGGAATGTAAAATAGGATTTTTGCAGAGAATAATGCATTTAAAGCCTTAATTCAAACAGTTGACGCAGACTCACAACATATTCTGTTTTAACCAAGCGGCCACCTGCAGTGACGTCACCCATTGGTTCGTGAATGGTTGTAATGAAGCCTCGAGTTTGGAATTTGGCCGGCGCCATCTTGCTAGTTCGGAGCGGTTTGGAGCTGGTAGTGACCATATTTGGGCGATCTGGGGGCGAGCGAGCGGGGACATCTGACTCAATCTGATTGGAAACCAGGGGACAGCTATCGGTCCCACCCACCGATAGCTGTAACCTGATCACACCACAGGCGTGTCAATCAAACAGACACGCCCCCAAAAATATGGCTTTTTGAAGCTTATTTAGTATTTTTGGCCTCATTTTTCAGAGCCGGAAGCTACGTCCACTTTTATATACAGTCTATTGTTTTAACACTTTTCAAATTCAAAAATTCACTGTCTTGAAAATGATATCTGCACCACTGCTGCCTTTGGTCAAGAAAGAGCCATAGGTGTTCCAAAGGTTTAGAAGGTAAACATTGTCTTTATTTGTGACCAAATTGCTTGGTCATTGGTTGCTGTATATTTACAAAGATTGGTAATGAAAATAATGTATAAATGTAAGTGAAAAATTGTGTGCGGGGTTCCTCGGATATATTATATGCGAGTATGTCGAATTTATGACACATTACTGTGTAAAGTGGTACGATTGGATCAGCACTTGTTATTGCCCTCAAGCAATAAGTGGATAGAATGAATGTGAATGAGGAGATCCATTGGAAATACTGAAACAGCCCTCACCAGAGTCTACTATGATTGATTTAGGCTCAGTCTTCTTAACTGTGCAATCAGTGTGGCGGAGAACAGAGGCAGCCTTATCTATGGCGCCACACAGCCTCTTCAGCAGGATGTCAACCCCTCTTACAGTTCAAACTGAATGTGGGGGGAGGTGATTACGCCCTGTGGCAGTCGCTGAACTGTGTGGTGGCTCAGGAAGGGGACTAGTTAGCCATTACAGATGGGTTTTATCTGATATGGAGCATCCCATCACTCGTCAGACACTCCAGCCTTCCAAGTGGCATATGAACGATTTAACCTGAGGGCTTTTTACATGTAGAGCTGAACTTTTGTTTCAAAGAAAAGCCCTGAATTATGTGCTCCTACATTCTAAATAGGGAGCCACCAACCTTGTTTTCTTTAGATACAGATTCCAGTATCTCAACTGAGTGTCTGCCCATACTCACGAGCAATCTGATAGGAACTCATCCTTTTCCTCAAATATAGAAAATTAATATCACTCCATGCTGAGGTTACTAGAATTGCTTTTTTTTTTTTATGATAAAGTGACATGAGACAAAGGATTTAAGGATTGACTCAAAGAATTACAAAGAATTGAATTGACAGTAGAAAAACTTGATGTGTACACATTCATTCATTCATTTTCCCACCCTAATCTGCAAATATTTGAATGATGTTTTCAATATGAATAAGAACCATACAATTATTTGTGTGTTTTTAGTAAAAAATTTATGTCTTTGTTTGTAATTGTAATTGAGATGATCTAACCACATTTTAAGAAAATCATCAATATAGATGTGGATAATTCCCAGTGGTTCACTTCCCATTTCTTGGTTTAACCTGCTGCTCATTGGTGGGTTTGTTTTCCCAATAGACAGCACAAATTGGTCTGAAATTGCTGTCGCTGCACATGTGCAATGATTTCCTGGATTTTTGCATCGATGACGGTGTGCCCCTGTTCATTTTTTGGTTTGTGAGAAACTGTGTGCTTGTTTTTACCTGGAGGGCTGTCTGTTACAGTGTATAAACTAGCTAAGAGGCAAGAGGACAGCACATTTATACAAGGTTCCTTGCAGAGAAGTCTCATAAAAGTGTAATTATTTGTGCTCATTTGCATTTCAAACACTTTTATTTGTGAGGCTTGTTAGTCTCTGGGGTTTCATACTCTGCATTATAGACTGTGTTGCTCTGGAAAACGGACAAGAGTAGCTTTTTAACAACACAGCCTTCAATTATAGTGTGCCTATTCGCAGCAATCGTTAAACCTACTGCGGCATGGAAAACAATTCTAGCTTTGTAAAGTTGGATCTAAACAAAGCCTGAATTAGTTCAAATGTCACATGTAAGTGGTGTTTGCTGCTCATCAGATCTATACAATCTCCAGCTGTATTTGATAACTCATCCAGGCTGTCAGCACCGTGTTTCTTATGTCTTCTTGTACATGATACCGTTTCAAATTGTGTTGATATCTTCTTTGGCTAAATCTGCTTTTCCTTTTATAGTGATTATACTCTGTTAGGGCCTGTTTTACCTCATGTATCAAGCATTATAAATCCGATTGAAACAGTATGTGTCAAGCTGCCTCTGTTCTGTGTACCCCTGCGGTGTGTATTGGCGAGCCTGAGTGTGTGAAGCATATGAATGAAAACATCCCAGGATTCTTCACTCCAGGATGCAGATTCCTGGAGTGAAAGATCTGTACTGCAGAGTACAACTGTGCACCCATTCACAGGATAGCGATGACAGCCTCTGAATGAAATGAAATTATGTTCAGTTTCTTTCAATTGATACCAATTCACATGTAGTGAATATTATTATGTTTTTAAATTAATTATGATTTATGAATTATGAATCATGGCTCACTGGTGCTGTGACAAATGATCACATTGTCATAGAAAGACAAAACAATTAATTGGATGGTTTAATGAACAAATTAGTGAATGATGAGTCTTGAAAGAAACTGAAATTGAATTACCCTCCTGCAAAAACTGATATAGAAACATATAGCCAGTAGAAGTGTCTTTGGAAGTGCCAACAGTTTATTGAAAAAAAATGATAGGGACCCGCATCGAGCTAGTTGCCTGCAGAGAGATTTGGCTTAGACACATTAATCAAGAGATTAATGAAGCTCATTAACGATGTGCTCCTTGAACAGTTTGCAGTCACAGCAGCATTCGCATGAACAAACATTGAAACAAATGGGGTGCTACAGTTAATTGAAACTGCATGATGACTGAGATGTCTCAGATTTCTTCTACAGTTTGTGTAGTCATAAGTACAGCAAGTGTCCATGAGCAAAACGCAAATTCTCTGCCTGCCTAATTACCATACAGGAAATCAGTGTTACATCACTTTACTTTTTCCACATTTTTGATATTTTGAGGCTCAGAGTCTCTCAGTTTATGCTTTATTTTAGGGCAATGCAGTAGCACTATTTCACTTGTGTGCATCAACGTCCCTCATCTTAGGATCGATATATCTTGGTTCCTTGTAATGCCCGATAAAACCCTTGGTTATCCACAGTAAATCTGTCCGAGTAAATTTTACTCAAATTAAAAAAATTGTACTCTAAAAAATATAATATTTGGTCCTAGTCTAGATAGAGTAAAATCTACTCTTGCCTCAGAGTTAATAATTCAGAGTAATTTTTACTCTATTCAGTGTTTATATTTAACTCTACATGATAATAATGTACTCTATGTAGCATAAAAGGAAAACAACTCTACTACCATTTCACTCAATTTAGAGTTATATTTTACTCCGTTTAGAGTAGAATTTCACTCGGTATAGAACTGAAATTGACTCCATATAGAACTACATTGCACATTATATGGAATTTAATTTCACTCCATATACTGTAGAACTGAAATTCACTCTATATGGAATTTAATTCCTCTCGATATTACTTAAGTTATGATTTAAACCTAAAAAAACAGAACTTACTCTGGAAGGTTATCTTTAAACCCAACAAGTTAAATAAATCAGATATCAGTATTTAAAAAAACACACTTTATTATTTAAAAAAATATATAATAAATGCGCAGTAGATCAAAACAGATATCGTACAGAATCAGTTTTAAGAAAATTAAATTGGACCACTGTAAAATGAAAAATTTTGGCCTCTTCACTCCTGAATGCAACATTATAGGAAACAGTATGGCCCAATAAACAAACTTGCGTCATCACACCTGTATGGTATTTGTATATTAAATGCTTTGTAACAGAAAAGCTCTTTGACATCAACTACATGAGGTCCCTCTTTTGTACACCCAACTTCATATGCATTAAAATGCTCATCAAGACACATTGTTTGCAGGGCAAATGTAACCAACGAAAACCTCTCATCTCTAAGAACAACATGGTGGATTTTGTGAAAAACTGGCATCTCACAATGGACTTTCAGACAAACAACTAAACCTGGCTGATACATATTTCCACGGTGGCCCATCTAGCACTTAAAACCTTGGCGTCAATTGGTACCTGAATAGCCTCAGCTATCTCATATCCCGTGAAGCACATTCAAAACTACCATTTTACCAATTATCCCTCCATTGAGATCAAATGTCTGCCACCTGTATGCTATTTGATTTTGGTGGGTTTTTTTGCAAAAGATTTAGTGACTTTTGTTAAGCTTTTTAACCATTTCTTAAATAAATTATGCTTTGCTTCATAGCGCATGCACCAGCTATGCAAAAGTGGTCCAATTTTAAGAATATATGTAGGGTAATGCACCATAAAATGATGTTTTTGGTAGCAGCTTTTTGTTTGGAAACAAATGCTTGAACAACTTAGTGTTCTGTGATTAAGTGTTTCAAAGAAAATAGTTATACCCTTTCATAACTTTGGAGAAAATACAAATTTGCAATTTGAGCAACGTGAAACATCCACAGGGAGTTCTTAACTTTTTTCCCCCTCGTGTCCCTGTTGGTGGGTGGACAGGAACTCCTCACACCTTCGGAGGGCCCGTCCCTGGACGAGGACCTATATCCTACCTGTGGACTTTCCCTCAGTCTAGAAATGTCCAACATTTCAACTTGTCCTCTCTCAGTCGGTCAATAGTGAATTAAGAAAGTTAAAGCCTAATTTCAAAGCTCACTCCTTGAAAAATATAAGTAGTTGTTTTTACATTCTTCCTTTCAGTATATAAAGACAGGTCTATGTTGTGTTTATGCCTGTAGCAAGTTTTTTTTTAATTTTTTTTTTATCTCTGTCAGACATTTTTCCACAGCTCTTGTTTTACATCGTATTCGCTGGAGCCTTACGACGACAGGATTTTTAGTGGAAGTCAAATTATTCCTTTCTCCGTAGTAATCCTCATCATTCACTACAAACTAACAGTCAATCCATTTTGTGTTCAAAAACAATTCTCCCTTCCAAAAACAGGATCCTTTACTTTCAGCATACCATTTCCCCGTCTGTTGTGCATTCAGCATTTTGAACCAGGTCTTGAAGGCCGGCTGTCTGCGTGAGGCCACGGCTTTGTTCAAGGACTTTCTGCTTGTGGATAGTTGGCCATACCTCCGGGAACTTCGCAGCAGCAGCATCACCAAACATCAGACTAAAATCCTGGTCAATCAGCAGACAAGATAGAATAAGTCAAAACAGAACAGTAAACATTATGGTGTGGCACCACGGTCATGACAGATCTTACACCCCTACCCAGGCTATTGTAGAACAGAAAAGAGATTGTCATGACAGGCAGTCACATGTTCACATGGGTCCCTTCCCCTCATTCACCGGTGTCGGTTGGCGTATCCAGCAGGAGTCCTCTTGTTTTCACGTCTCGTGCAGCTTCCTTGGCATCGTCGAAGCTCTTCATTCCGTCATCGTATTTTGGTGTACGGAGTCTGAAAGCAGATGCCCTTATCACAGTAAACTATCATTAGAAAGACATGATGCATGGTCTAACATTATGCCTCCACAGTGGTAAACTATTTCATTTTTTTAATAATGCAGGTGCGTCAACGATCCAACTGGCGTCCATATGGTCCATAGACCACCAAAGGTTGTGCGGATTCATGTTAATCTGCTAGAAGCTAATGTTCGACCGTGGCTAGGTGAGAAAGTTAGAAGCTAGCGTTAGCTTCTGGCAATGCGACCAATCAGAAGCTACGGTTCGTAAATGACAACGCAAATAGTGAAGTAAGTTAGCTGCGATGTTGCTACAAAATTGACCTTACACACGTGAAGTTGACCAAAAATAATATCTTACCTGACATCTTATTACAAATGCCGTCTTCTGTTCATTCCAGCGTGGCAAAAGGTGTCGTGGCGGCAGAAACGGAACTTAAGGAAGTGTTTTGGGCGTGGTCACGCTGTTTTACTCAAATATTACATTACGTTTCATTTAGCTGACGCTTTTATCCAAAGCGACTTACAATACGTGCATTTCAACCACGAGGGTACAAAACCCAGAACAACAAGAATCAAACAGATTTGCTTCTGAATATTTTGCTCCCGCTCTACTGGATACCGGTACTAATTACGCTCCCAAATGATGAAATATGACTCCTTTAGAGGAAAATAATAGTAACTCCGGAAAAAAAAAATACTCTCCTGTTTTTTTTTGTGAGGCAAGAGAACCATCTTATTTGGAGATTTGTAAGGGTAAAAATGAGAGAGAGGGGAGGGGAGACGGGGGGTGAGTAAATTTCATGAGAAATAAACTGTCAATAATTTACCTGGACCTCTTGAATGAATGACCTTGAAATAATTTGCATGATAAGATTAAAATCGTAACTGGATGTGCTAATCACCACAAAGTCTTCAAAATAACATCAATAACCAGAAATGATCCATGGTGCTTGTGATTAGTCAAAAGCTCACAGTAAAGAACACTCGCAGCATAAAAAAAACAACCAAAGTCTCTTATATTAATATGATTTAGGCATTTGATAACTTAACATAAGAGGTTGATCAGATGGAAAATTTAAAAAAAGGTCTTTACTTATTTATATATTAATTTTGAAGAAACAGTTTTGCCTTCACTTAACAGTAGGCTATTATTCTTTAATAAATTCCTCCCTAACTTCTGTGTCTTTAAAAAGCAGCTGCAAAAGCTGTTTTTCCTCATTTGACGTGTACAGTGACGTGGTTCATAACTGAAAGAACTACAGGCTAATTGAGCTTCCTGTGTCCCCCAGGGGGTGTGCTGCCCCGAAACAAAACAATGTTCTCTTGTCCTGCAACTAGCTACATGTCCAGCAGTGAAAATATTTTCAGCCGTATTCATTTGGGCTAGAGTGTACTACTGCAGAACTGCAGTGGAGAAAGGCTGAGGCCGCAGCCACATTAGCTGTGCAAGAGCCGGCAAGGACCATCCAAAAACTGAGTTGCTGACAGCTAACAGCAACTAGTGCTTTTCTCAAATTGCCCTCCTATGTCAACAGCAACTGACTCATTCTGCTCCAGTGAATTTCAGCATGGGCGGTCTTTATTAGATGCTGACACCACTGTGAATGAGTGTTCTTTAATGTAAGCTTTTGACTAATCACAAGCACCATGAATAATTTCTGCATATTGACGTTGATTACTTTTTTAAAGACTTTGTGGTGATTAGCACATCCAGTTAAAATTTTAATTATGCATTTATCATGCAAATTATTTCAAACGCATTCATTCAAGAGGTCCAGCTAATTATTGGCAGTTTATTTCTGATTAAACTTGCGCAACTCCCTCTCTCTCTCTGGTTGTCTTTTCACTTTTCCCTGCCGTTCCCACTTTAAACGTCTATCCATCGCTTCTACATCAGGCAAGTCAATCTGATTAAATACAAAATAGATTAGAAGCATTATAGTTTTGGGACTGACTCGTATAACTGGGGAGAGACCCCTTTGAAAGATTTGATCTGGGATGGAAGAGGATGAAGACGAGGTGAGTGGGGTTCACAGTGCACTTTTCTGTTCGGCTCGTTCTCACCTCCATCCCGGCAGCACGCTGTTGTAACTGCAATCGGAGATCTCTTTCTAATTGATATGTAGCCTAATGAACAAATTAACACACAACAGTGACACATTTTATTACAATTATTTTGTTCAGGAACCTTATTATACTGAAAATCAACCTGTGACTATAAAATGAATGATGATTGAGAGCTCCCCCTGAATGTCTTAAAGTAGGCTTTCAGGTGAGCTTGTGTCCTTTTAGGGTTAGGTTAGGTAGTTACTTTATTAATCCCCGAGGGGAAATTTTTTAAATTTCAAGTGATTTTCAAGGGAGGTGAGCTCCGCTTAGCTCCCCCATAATTCTAAATATGGTTACGATGCAGTAGACAGATGTATAAATGTGTAAATCAAAGTGCATGCAAGTCAGGGTGCATTGCAATAGTAACGGAAAAAAATAAACTCTGATGGATGCAGCAAAAACCTCGGGTAGTCTATGTGGATCAAAGTATTCAAAATGACTTCAAAAACGAACAAAGCGAAAAACAACAGGTGAAATGTAGGATCAAATTTTCACAGTTTGACAGATGCTACAAGGGCTTTCAACTCTGCAATACTTATTAAAATCAAGAACATATCGTCTCTGCGTCATTCGGAAAAATGTATTAACGGTTTGTTATCTTTAGGCTGGATTGTTGTAATTCCTTTTTGTCAAGATGTCCCAATAACTCTTGAAAAACCTGCAGTTGTTCCATAACCCTGCAATGAGAGTTCTGATGGGATTTAGCAAGACATATCTATTTCTCCTATTTTTACACAACTTCTTTTTCCTGACTTGCAAAACTCTAAACTGTCCAGTTTTATCTCATCTTAGTGCTTTGCTCAAAGAGTGCAGGTTTGCTTTCGGTTTCTAGAATTCCCAACAATAGAAGGCATGTTTCTGGCCCATGGTTACTGGTCCTACCAACTTACCCAGTCTTAATTGTCTCTTCTATCTCTATTCTGTTCTTTTCTCTCTCTGCTCTCCACTCACCCCAACCGTCGAGGCAGATGGCCGCTTACCTCTGAGTCTGTTTCTGAGGTTTATTTCTGCTAAAAGGGAGTTTTTCCTTTCAGCTATTGGTCGTGTGAATTGTTGAATTTTTGGGTTCCTTTTTCTAATGTTGTTTACTATGTTTAGTGCCCTGAAATGACTTGTTTTGTGTTTTTTCACTATATAATAACATTTTTATTGAATTAAATAAACGCATAGTCTTCGTCAGGGTCATGGGGTTTTCTAAGTTGTCTTAGAGATGGATGTGTTGACATTGCTGCAGTTTTTTTCTTGCATAGATCGTGTGAAACTTGTTGTCTGTGTTGGCTTTTGATTAAACAATCAATCTGGCTTTTCTGGGCCACATATCTACTTGAAAGCTTCACCAACACTGTCTGATGGAGACAATGGGGTAGGTTTAAAGGCACTGAAAGAAGGAAGTGATTAGATATTGAGTTTTGTTTGGTTTTAAATTAGTTGGCTTCCTGCAGATCACAGAGACCCCATTATTTGAGCGCATCAGATGGTTGTTGGAAATCAAAGACGTGTAAATGAATCTGACAAACATTTAGGACTGATTGAAACTGCTGTGTTGGGTATTATAGCCAGATGTTAAAATTGTATAAATACATAATCTTAAAGCCTCCCAGGTGTAACTATGTCTCTAAGTAGCTTGTAAATAGCCACTACATCTCCTGTGGTAATGACATAAGTTTTCCCTGAAGATATAGATCTTTTATTCTTAATGTTTTATCAAAAATAGTGGCTCTAATAGAGGGCGTACTAAGCTGTTATATCATTTATCTGAGTCCTGCTCTTTTCAATCATTGATCAGTGCAGGTGAGAAAGCTTCTCTGTCGGTGAGGAAGGTGGAAATGAACACAGTAAAACTTGATGATTGATCCAAGTGTTTGTGTTGGATCATTGATTGTCGTTAGCTGGCTGAACCGTGAAACTTCTGTACAACCTTGATTTCCATGTAGCCATAGAGAACCTGCACCAGATTTATATTATGGTCGACAAAAATACATCTACATATGTTACTAATGTTAATGAAAGTATAATAACTGTAATCCAAACTATCTCCTGATACGTGACACTTAACATGAAAAGCGTAAATAGGGCCACAGTCTTCCTTGACATACTGTGTATTTACAGTATCTTTATTTTTCTCTATCTAAGAACAGTTTACCTGAAACTCTTTTGGATTGTGATGAAAATTGAACTCATAATTCGTGCAGATGCTATTGCAATTGTTTTTAAATAATTATAGTTGTATGATTATCTTGAGTGTACTTGACATTCAAATGTCAGCTGTACCCCTTGATTTAAGCTATGCCATTATCTATGCAGAGTGAGTGCTTTTTGAGTGGACATCCAAAGAAAAGTCTATCATATTTTAAGCACCATTATCTCTGAACCCAATAGGGCGGGCTACATAAGCACATCTCTTAAAAGTAATTACCTTTAACAGTTTACTTGAAATCTTTTTGCCTGGCCTTCATATGAATATTGAATTAATTATTTATAACAATACGCTATAGTTATAAGCACAAGTGCCTATGAATGTATTTGTACCCAACTATAACTCCTACAAACAGCTGATGGACTATAGTAAAACAGAAATGTAAAATTTCACATTCAACAGCTGCTGAAGTTGCAGTTTGTAGTTTTGCACAATTTGACAGGGTTTATTTGTGGCTCTCAAACTGGCAAAAGAAACAGACCCCTTTTTCAGTGCTCATTCATTCTGAAAATTGAGATTCATTAATCAAGTCTAAAAGCATGGATGTAACCAAAGCATGCAGCCAAGGAGTGATGAAATTCCAATCATTATATGTTGTGGTGGGGAGCACATGAAAAGCACTATGTACTGTAAGAGTTATCCAAAGTCAAGTGGACTAATTTGAGGCCTTGTATACATCTCCTTATTTACATATGATGCTGCGCAAAGAGATTAAAACGTATCCTTGAATATTAATATTTTTGCAGCGTGGCTTCTTTTACATTGTAATGAGCCCTTGAGTTGCTGGCCTCACTACTTTATTGTTTTTCCTGTTTTAAGCTTCCAGGTTGTTGCTTTTAGGGGGCATCTACAATGTAGAGATCAATATGAGTAAAACAAGCCTTCTACTCAATCACCACCAATAAATGCTCCTAGTAAATTCTACAGCCCGACATATATATCAACTGCCCGATTTCATCAGCTGATATAAGCTGATTAGAGATATATTTATATTTTTGTGGGCCGATATGCATTAATATGATAACTTTTTTACTGACCATAATACCAAATGTAAGATCCTGGATAAATTTGACATTTTTTTTTTTTTTTTTTTTTTTTTGGGTGTGTGTGTGTGTGTGTGTGTGTGTGTGTGTGTGTGTGTGTGTGTGTGTGTGTGTGTGTGTGTGTGTGTGTGTGTAGTTATTTATAATGATTAAAAGTAAAAATTAAATTTGTGTACTAATGCCAGTGTGGATGATGGTAGATTTATATGGAATAATGAAGTAAAGCAGAAAAAGGGTTTGAGTTACCGTAGTTTGGGCAGCAGACTTTGAGCCAGCAGACACAAGAGAGCACTGTGAGGTTGGTCAGACTGCACAGACCAAACAAAACGCCACAAAAGGCATAGAAAGTACAGGTCATCTTATCAAACAACCACCTGAATGGAGAAAGAGACAGAACAGAACATTTTGTGATATTAAGTGAGTTTATATGCAAAATCCTTTGAATTGCACAACTCCTATCCAGTACACGGAACAATAAATAATAAATTGTATGGCTTTCCCCTAGTTCACATACAACGGTGGTGTGCAGATATGCACCTTGACTCAATACTGCGCATATGACAGCTATTGTCCACACATCTTCAGGGGATCAGAAAAGCAGGCAGGAAAGGCCACAGGATGAAGCATGAGACATAAGAAACAAAAGTGGCATGTATTATAGTGTTATATTTTATAGGTGATGGAGGCGCAGTGCTCTCTTAACTTTTTGGACTCTTCACCAATTTTCTTTTCAATATTTTCCTCACTTTCTTGTGCTCTTTCCTCCTTTTCTAAACATTTGTCAATCTGGCAAATAACTAATTCTTAAGCAACTATCCAATTGGTTATTGTGATAATAATAACAACGGTACAAAACAAATGAAAAATAGACCTCTTTTTTGTCATTGTACTTACTCTATATAAAATCATATTGTGTTTCTTTCACAGAGACCCTGTCCCCATCGCCAGCTGGTGTTAATAAACCATGAACTTTCACATGAATGCTGTCCTGTACGATGACTACAATATACTGGTATGTGTTTATTCACTTTGGTGAAATGTAAAAAAAATAATACCATTATTGACCTATTTGGACAGTACAATAACAGGATCTTAAATAACACTTTTAAACGTGATGATCTAATGTAACAACTAATGAGTAAGACATGTTACAAAGATCTACCCCAATTATTATTGTTATTCCAGCAAAAAATATCAAAATCTTTTTAAATCTATTTATTACATGCTTTCATTTATGCATTTTGATTATATTGAGTCTAAAAGTAATCTGCTGTAAAAAAAAAAAACAAAAAAAAAAACAACAACAAAAATCCCCATTTGTATTTGTAATGTTTTTTTATATTAACTAGTGGTCAGGTTGTTAAAGCCCTAAGATAGACATTGACATTTGGACGTGACCTCTGTTTTTCTCAGTGGAAGCTACAACCTCTTTGACAACATCTTGACCATGACCTTTTGCTAGTCTGTTTGCCTTCTTTCTTTCTTTTTTTATCCCTCAGTAATACACTGAATCTGAAGATAACATAAAAGATGAATAGATGAAAGCAGAAATAGGGATGAAAACATGAATGTTCACTTACATGTGAGTGTAGGCTGAAGGAATTGCAAGTGGGAACAGGGTTATGGTCATGCCTAGATCGCTGATTGCCAGGTTGACCACAAAGAACTCTGCTGGTTTCAAGGATGACTTCTTTCTATAGGCCACGAACAGTAGGATCCCATTCCCCAGCACTGACAGCACACCTGGGACACAGAGTGGCAGAGTATAAGGATTGTTGGATTTTAGTCTGAAGTTGTACAATTAAAAGGTGCCCACAAGGGAAAAAAACAACAACTATATACCAAAAATGGTGTAGATAGTTCCCATGAGGAAGTCATTATCTTTCGATATTCTCGACACGAGCAGAAATGTTTCGGAGGCATTTCCCATCTAGAACAAAAATGAAAAAATAGAGACAAAGGAAAAATCATTAACTGTGTTACTGCTTCCATACAAATTCACACCCTGAAAGCTAGTTAGGACAAAACAAGAAAGCAGGTCAGCATCATAAAAACTGTATTTTGAATGAGAGGCAATCAGGTTGATAAAGTCTTGGCACCTGGTCGAACATCTCACAACTACTTAGGTTAATTGGCAGCAGATCAGTACCATCATTCAGTATAAAAAGAGCATTTCAGAGAGGCAGAGTGTCTGAGCAGTGAAGATGGTGAGACGTTCATCACTGTGAAAAGACTGTGTGGGAAAATAGTGTAAAAAAATTATAATAATGTTCCTCAAAGTAAAATTGCAAATAATTTGGGGATTTCATCATCTACAGTACATAATATTATTAAAATATTCAGAGAATCCAGAGAAATCTCTGTACGCAAGGGACAAGGAAGAAAACCATTATTGGATCAATGTGCTGTTCAGGCCCTCAGGCGGCACTGCATTGAAAACAAACACAAATCCGTAATGGAAATCATTGTCTGAGCTAAGAAAACCTTCTAAAAAACATTGTCTATGAACACGGTTCATCACTGCATCCACAAATGGTGGTTAAAACTCTACCGTGCAAAGAGGAAACCAGAGATAAACACCACCACCACCTTCTCTGGGCCCTTTGTTTCTATCTATTATGGTGCTCCAACATCACATTTAGTCAAATATAGCACAGCAGTCTGTTTCCCTATTAATCATTTTATTTAGGTGTCAGATGTGCACTGCAGTATATGCTGTTGCTGCCTATTTTAAAAGTGCGTGCGTTCACTTCTTTCATTCAATACTGACATCACCTCATGTTAGGTCTGATTGTGAGATCAAGCGAACCGCTGGTGAGGAGCGCACAGGGTCACTGCTGGATAATATATGTCTTTATGACAGTGGCGGCACACTAAAAGAGAGAAAAGAGACTTCCAACCAGTATCTCTCGGAATCTGTGGGAAAATACTCGTTCAAATTGTCGTGATTAAAGAAAACTAGAAGACTTTGGGGTTTTTGTTTTTGATTTTAGTTTTTTTTTTAGAGGGGGAAGGTTAGAGATTTTGCTTTCTCCAGCACCGCTGAGCCTTCAGGCGCCGTCCTTGTCGCTGAAGTTGTAAATGCGCAGAGACAGATATCTGAAACACAGTGTACCTACCACTGTCTCACTAGTATGTACATTTATAAAATTCCTTCAGAATTATTCAGACTCTATGAGCATGATGGTGCTATTGTAACGGAACAGTCTGCACTGAAAGGAGAGGGAGGAAGATGGCAGGCCGCAGATGGAACAGCAAGTGGAACAGCAAGTGGAATATTATGATGCATTGGGTCCTGGCACTGACTTGTTACGCCACTGAATGTAAATATATTATGAATTTAATAGTACTAAGTTACTTTCCACCACTGCAAATGAGGACACTTATGTTTCTACCTCGCTCTGTTTTACTTATGTGGAACCTACACACGGTTTGCATTGTGCCTTCACCACTGCGCCACCCGGGTGCTATACCAATAAAGTTTATTATTGTTATTATTATCCTGGTCCGGGCAAACTGCAGAGGCAAAATCTCTTAAGGGATTTATGTGTGGAGATAACTTGAAAATATATGCACAGCCTCTCTGTTTACTCATCTACTAACTTCACCTGTATTTAATGCCAAAGGTAGGAGACAAGTTAATTCGACTGGGGTTAAGAGTGGAGCTGCGTGAGGATAAATCCCTGTTACCTCAAACCCTGCAGATTATCCTCATAGACAACGTGCAGTGTTATTTTATCGTGGACTTTCTATTCCAATTCCATGTGGTCTGCTGTAGCTTGTAAGCAGATAGAATTCTGCCCTGGTGTGTGTGTAAGTGTGAGTAATTGCATGTGTTTGCATAAGTATTTAGAAATATGTGTCTCCTGTTTGGAGGGGTTCATATGTACAGCGAGCATTGATGTCCGAAAAAGTCCAAAAGTAAGCTCCAAAAGGCTGCTTTGGTGCACCATTTATCAAAACCAACTAATACGTTACATCAGCTCGTGATTGCTGCAACAGTCTATGTGTGTACGTTTTTTTTTGCTGAATATGAGAAGCCACATCATCCCATCATTCTTTGATCTCCTTCTCCTGAGAGTTTTTCTGTCTTTCCTGGCTAATTTGTTGCACTATGTATCAAAACCAACTACAAATATGTAATCAAATGATATCAGCAAGAATTTGACTGTTTCATGAATACATGCTTTTTAATGATTTCGTTAAAAATTGCCCTGTGTTATGTCACAGATTGTGATGGCTGCATCAGTCCTTTATGTGTACATTTTGTTGAGTGCGAGAATCGACATCATCCAATCACCATGTAGCACTCTTTGACTGTGTTCAGAAAAGTTTCCTATCTTGTGATGGTCCAATATTTTTTTGCCTTTTTAAATGCTCCCAGTAAATTTCCGAGGGTTGGTATTCTGGTGACTGCAGAGTAAGGGATTGGGTATGATGAGTCTTTATTAAGCCCCAGAAGAAGCTTTGAATGTCACACCAGCAGATGAGTACAAAGATAAGTTCCAGAAATAAAGAATACACTTGTTTTATTCAAAAATACCCAGGATACACAACTATAATTAGTGTAAAAATGTTAGTTTAGTTTAAAAAATTTCCCCTCGGGGATTAATAAAGTAACTACCTAACCTAACCTAAAAAGCAGACATTTTGTTCCAGCCCAAACCCATACTAAATGCAATAGTTGACCAGTTCACAAAATGTTCACAGCCTGCGGGGTTCATAAATACACATTTAACGTGATCTGAAATCTTTAACATGAATCTCCAGGATTTTCTTTGCTCTCGCTCTGCATATGCTATGACACAACCTTTTTATGCGATTTCAGACGACATGTATAGTATGACTTTTTTTTTTAAAATCAGTTATGTAAGACAGCACAGTGGTATAGTGGTTAGCATAGTTTCCTCACAATCTGAAGGTTCTTTGTTCAATTTCAACCCTGGGTCGTTTTACGTACAATACTATGACTTTTTGTCTTATTTCAAACATCCTATAGTGTGACTTTTGTTTTTAATCACATTTCGGACGACATGCTATACTATGACTGTTTTTTTGCGATTTTGGACCACGTTATTGTATAACTTTTTTGGGCGATTTCGGACGACATGCTATGTCTTTTTTTTGTCTTTCTACATACAATACTGTGACTTTTTTTGTCTTATTTCGGACATCCTATAGTGTGACTTTTTTTTGCGATTTCGGACGACATCCTATAGTATGACTTTTTTTCACATTTTGGATGACATGCTACTAGTATGACTTTCTTTTGTGATTTTGGACGGCATGTATGACTTTTTTTTGCGATTTTGGACGGCATGCCATATGTAACACTAAATCTCTAGGATTTCATATTTTTACGTACTTAGTCACTTTCCACAACTGGTGGAACCACTTATGATGACAACCACCACAATGACATATGGATTATCAAGGTGTAGTGTTTTCAATTAGCTGAAAACTCAACTAATGGTGACGTCCGCAGGCGACCAAATAACCACCCTGAACAGATACAACAGCTTATGTACATATGTTACACAAATTACTGTAAATAATCAGCCTCCTGACCTAAATGACTAGAACATGGTTTTTCCTCAGACTTAGGAACAGCTGTTTTCTATCTATGCTACAGGAAGTTTTCACTTACGCTGTTATTGCCTCCTGTCTCTGCCTTCTTCCCACTCATAGAGCAGTCTGACATATTCCTCTCAAGTAATATCATCATGAAGCCAAAATATGCTGCATTTTCTGTCCTCCTGATGTCTTGTGTCAGTTGTACATCCAACTTGTTGACCTGCAGCCTCACATTAAAAATGATAAACAATAGGATGCACAAGTCGTCAGCTTCTCTTTCTCCTCTCACTAAAATTCACATATGTCTGTTGCCTGCCTCACTACCTCTACATAAATATCTCATCCACATTAGAATAACATTTTAACTTGAACTTTTTTCCTTTCTGCTGCTGAAAGTAAAATTTAAAACCCCAAAGATAGGAAATTAAGTAGGTTTAAATAGTTATTGGAATAAATATGTTGTTGGTCGTGCACAAGGACTTTAAGGCTTCAGAGTGTTAAGAGGAAGTGGAGTTAAAATGGGAGCTAATCTTAATTTGCATAAGGGTTTTTAATGCCTTACTGAATAAATATTGAATATTCAGTATCTAGATATTTTTATTCAGACTTTAAATTATGCTTGGACTGTCAGCATTTCCTCTCTAAATATAAAAAAAATCATTAGCTGTAACGTCTGTGCAGCTGATTTATAGTGTATAAAGTAGACCAATAGATGGCTGCTTTACATGACGTTTTGACCCCTTTGTTCTTTTGTGTAAAATATTTAAAAAAAAAATATGGAGGTTCAACCATAAACCCTGTGATGATGCTCTACAGGATACCCTGTCAGTTATCATCAGACACTTTAGTCTGACAGTATTTGTTAAACCTGGAGTACGATAAAGAGTGAGCAGAAGTCCTAAACTGACGGTGGAATTGGTGCTCATCATTTGTAGAGGAAGTCTGTGACAATTTAAGCCCTTTACAAATGGAACTAGCAGTCTACATGTACACACAGACATACAGACACACACTTCATAATGCAAAAAGAAAGGCCAAGGGCAAAAGCGCCAAGGAGAGTGAGAGATGGAGACTATTGTAAAAGACTTGGAGGCTGGAACAAATAGGCGAGGACAAGTGAAGGATGAGAGAAATCCTATAACTGAAACTGTCAGAAGCACGGATTTGAAAGCACAGCAGTGGGGATTACCCAAGAGAAAAAACGGGACAAAGGGACAATTTAGTTGTACTGAAAACATCCACCCAGCACACACATATCATTGCGCAATACAAGACAGCCAGATATAACAGAGGGGGAATTTTCTACTGAGTATATTTTGGAAACGCATTATTATATTTCTCATACACTGATCCCCCGAGTCTCTATTCTATGCTATAGAGCATGTGTTTCCATATTTGATTCCAACTAGACACCGTAAGTTTCTATAGCACACGAAAGCAATTAACTCCTTTTTTTCCCATCCAGTGTTATGCAGCATATCCAATATTACAGTGAGCGTCAGTGGAATAAAACTGACACACTTTAATTTAGAGGCCTCCAGTCTAAGGGTGGTAGGGTTCAGCATTACCGGCAATTTTTGACTCACAAAAGCAGTTGGGGTAATAATAAAGAGTTATATTGTGTTCTTACATCAGCCATGCGTGACTGACACTTGACAGCAGTCATGAATCTTAATTCATAGCAACACATTATTTCAGATTGATATCAATATCTTAAGATCCAGCAACGAGGGCGACCCAGATTAAACATAGCCCATCTTCCCAAGCAAACTGCTTTGTATGCAATGAACAAAAAAGTAATATATTTGTGCATACATCTCAGTTATATATTTATACTGGCTGTTAGAACTCACAGGGAGATGATATCAACCAATTGTGCCGGGTTCCTGTTGTCAAACTGGAGGCCCCTATAACTACTGTATGTATATGACTTAACTGACCAAACACTGTCCTGAACATCTCTCCCCAAAACTAACAATAACACTTTTCTTATTATGATATGGTCACTCATATATAATTTCTCTGTTACATTAAATCCATCCTCATTGTGCTTCACTACTCTATCCCAAAGTCAGAACAGTGCATATGATTACAGGCTGATCATCCCATTCATTTCCACAAAGCGTCACTCATCCAGCTGGCAAATAACCTCTTCAATCCAAAACCACAATTTATCTCAGCATGCTTTTCTTTCCATTCATACATTACTGTTATTCTTCAGAAGCACTATTTTCAGTATGCAGTTGGCATACTGTAGTAGGCATAAAGTTACCAGATTAATTATAAATGAGACTGGAGGAACGTTTAATTATACTTTTCATAATAACCAACAAAATGGAGGGCAGATACCGTTAAACACTGTTTTACCACCTAGCTGTGGAATAGTATTTGCTCACATCTGTACCCTCTCATACATTTTTAAAGTATCATTACAAGTTCACATTTAAATAAGTCATATGAAACCAGGGCACATAGCACATGAGAAAGTTGTCTGAAGGGAATTCAGAACGCAAGACTTAAGAGAGTGTCCAGTGTTTCAGGATCACCTGTAGGATCACACCGGACACTCTACAGGAACGTTTTTATGTTTTTAAAATGTACCCTGAGCCCTAAAGCTTTGATTGAAATCAGTCAAATAAATTCAAGGCATTACAGGCAAGGATGGTGTAATATACAGTGCAATACAGAAAGTAATCACAGCGCTTCACTTTTTACACATTTTGTTATGTTACAGCCTTATTCCAAAATGAATTAAATACATTTTTTTCCTCAAAATTCTACACCCCAATACCCCATAATGATAAAATGAAAAGAGTTTGTTTAAAATATAACACGTACATAAGTATTCACATCCTTTGCTCAATACTTTGTTGAAGTACCTTTGGCAGCAATTACAGCTTCAAGTCTTTTTGAGTATGATGCTGCAAGCTTGGCACACCTATTTTTGGGCAGTTTCTCCCATTCTTCTTTGCAGGACCTCTCAAGCTCCATCAGGTTGGATGGGGAGCGTCAGTACACAGCCATTTTCAGATCTCTCCAGAGATGTTCAATCGGGTTCAAGTCTGGGGTCTGGCTGGGCCTTTCAAAGACATTCACAGAGTTGTCCCGAAGCCACTCCTTTGTTATCTTGGCTGTGTGCTTAGGGTCGTTGTCCTGTTGGAAGATGAACCTTCGCCCCAGTCTGAAGTCCAGAGTGCTCTGGAGCAGGTTTTCATCAAGGATGTCTCTGTACATTGCTGCATTCATCTTTCCCTCCATGCTGACTAGTCTCCCAGTTCCTGCCACTGAAAAACATCCCCACAGCATGATGCTGCCACCACCATGCTTCACTGTAGGGATGGTGTTGACCAGGTGATGAGCGGTGCCTAGTTTCCTCCAGACATGATGCTTGGCATTCAGGCCAAAGAGTTCAATCTTTATTTTATCAGACCAGAGAATTTTGTTTCTCATGATCTGAGAGTCCTTCAGGTGCCTTTTGGTAAACTCCAGGTGGGCTGTCATGTGCCTTTTACTGAGGAGTGTCTTCCGTCTGGTCACTCTACCATACAGGCCTGCTTGGTGGAGTGCTGCAGAGATAGTTGTCCTTCTGGAAGGTTCTCCTCTCTTCACAGAGCAACGCTGGAGCTCTGTCAGAGTGACCATCGGGTTCTTGGTCACCTCCCTGACTAAGGCCCTTCTCCCCCGATCGCTCAGTTTGGCCGGGCGGCCAACTCTAGGAAGAGTCCTGGTGGTTCCAAACTTCTTCCATTCACTGCTCATTGGGACCTTCAATGCTGCAGAAATATTTCTGTACCCTTCCCCAGATCTGTGCCTCAATACAATCCTGTCTCAGAGGTCTACAGACAATTTCTTGGACTTCATGGCTTGGTTTGTGCTCTGACATGCACTGTCAAATGTGGGACCTTATATAGACAGATGTGTGCCTTTCCAAATCATGTCCAATCAACTGAATTTACCACAGGTGGACTCCAATCAAGTTGTAGAAGCATCTCAAGGATGATCAGTGGATCACTTGCAGCAGAACAAATGTCATAACTCACAGTATGTATCACAGTCGCTACAAGTTTCTTACTTACAACATTGCCCGTTAGCCTCATCAGCTGCATTTTCAGTGTTGGCTCCAACTCAAATTTCAGACTAGATCTACATCATCTCTGACAGGGCCACTTCATCAACATGAGCTCATTTTTGATGATGAAGCGGCATATAAACTTCCCCAAACAGGCTCTATTATAGCTCGCTCCCTCCATTTCTCTACTCTGTTCCACTTGTCACTTCCTGCAATATGGTTCTTGGTGAGCGAGAGAACTAAAGGAGGAAAGAGTGAAAAAGCTTTTAGATTCACCCCATCTCTCCACTTGCTTTCCACCAGTTCATGTCTTCAACTTCCATCCTCATGCTCTCCCTAAGGGTATTCATTCATTGAGCCCCCCCCCCGCCCCCCCCCCATTTGAATCTGTTTTTTCTTAGAAACTTAGCTTTTTTTCTCCTTCCGCCTCCCTGGTATCATTGCTTTTTTTTTTTTTTTTTACTGAAGGAAGAGCACACAGTTTGCCCTGTGACACCTCATTTCTGTTGCATTCAATTTGGTAAAGTTGGATTTCTTTTTAGAACAAATTCAATGACATCAGTGTCACCGACTCTGTGAGTACAGTTGGCAGAAATAAACAATGGGTCCACATTTGAGCTAAACCCAAATACCATGCTACTTATAGCTCTGTAGTCTTATCTTCCGCCCCTGCTAGTGCAGCCTGTCCTGCTACTGCTAATGCTAAAGCTGCTACTCAGTACAAAGTGAGAGTAGAATATTGGTCCCAGTCACTTTATTTAGAGAAAAGATTTAAACCCCTCAAGGCCTAAGCGAGTATCCTAAAGACAAGGAACAAAATGACCATAATACAAGAACACATTGGAGATTCTGCAAATTTTTCAGTTGATTCAGATTCAGAGTTGATTTATTTTATATTAACTGAATTTGATAGTTTTTTTTTTTATTCTTGGTGATTGTAACGTACTTGACAATCCCAAGGACAACTACGCTAATGAACTCTGTGCCATATTGGATTCTTTTGGACTCTCAGCATGTCATGGCCATACTCTCCATGTAGTTATCTCTACGGTCTCAATGTATCAGTCGCTGTTAACGATGTCACTTTGTTAAGTCATTACTGCGTCTTCTTTAAAATGTGGCCCTCACTAGACATCAAGACCAGTAATATTTGCTTTTAGAAAAGGTTTATGTTACATTTTTCACGGGCAAGATGTGTACTGGACCTTGAAAACTATCTGACTCCAATGAGGCTTTGCTGGATAGAAAGTTGTGAGGGTTATTGATGAAATTGCACCAGGTAAAGTTAAAACCATGTCATATGAACAATTAGCACCGTGCAGGAATGTTGGTGTAGGTAATCTCCAAAAGAAAGAATGTAGGAAGACTGAATGCCGATGGGGTAAAACTAAGCTTGGGACAAAACTTGTTGCAGTTTAATAAACATAAAACAAAGATTTTTCTATATTAAGAGACACCAACTAACCACCTATCTTGATTTGAGAGCCCTAAAATCTAAAGAATTAGCATGTACTTTTTCTATATTAGTGGACTATGATCCTGGTTTTAACTGGCATGTTAAAGCAGTTATTACATCAGCATTTTGTCATTTTATTAAAAACATTAATAAGATCAGATAATTTCTTACCAAGCCACATCTGGAGAACTTTATCCATCTTTAGTTCTAGCAGGATTATTTACTGTAATGGTTTTCTGAATGGACACCCACAAAAGATGGTTAAATAGCCTCAGTCAATTCAAATTGCAGCTGCCAGAGTTTTTTTTTTTTTTATCAGGAGTTGAGGTTGAAAATACATCACCCCCAGTCTTAAATCCTTAGACTGGCTATCAGTATGTTACAGAAAATACTTTAAAGGACTATAAATATTTTATAGTGCAGGCACTTATATGCTGCAGCGATATGAAATGAGCAGATCTCTCAGATCAGTGGGAACTGGACAGTTAATCCCGCCCAAAGAATAGCCGAAGCATACCAAGGCAGCGCTTAGCTATGCTCTGAAATTGATAGAGTTGAGAGAGAGCGTTACAAAAGCTCCCAACACTACACAACCTTTTAACAAGGCTTTCAGCTTCAGACATTGTTAAGTTGTGAGTTTGCTTGGGGACTATGAATCTTATTAAAGGCCACTCAGAACCATCAATATATTTGAATCATGTGTTTGTATGTGCTTTTATAAGATGTAAACAGCCATATTTCCACCTACATGAGCACTTTATTTGATGTCTTTCAGACATGTCTAGAAGGTTTGGTTTTGGGGCCGATCCAGGCATATGCTAAAGAATCAGTATAAGATAAAGTAAAGCCAACTAAACTATGATCCCTTCTTCACTATACACTTTTTCCTCCTCAGCCTGCTAGTGTTGCACTCCTGCTCCCCATTTTGACAACCATGTTTTACAGTGCAGTATTTTGCTTGCAAGCAAATGTATTTGTACGCTCCAAAGAACGATTTAGACACTCAAGGGCAACAGAATATTACATTGATTTGATTTCTTTTTTAACTAGCCGAGATCCACCAGTTCTGCAGTAACCCGTTTCCTGCCTTTCCCTATCATCTCCATCCACTTAAAGACCTGTTCCCATTTTCTAATTATCTCTAACTGTGTATTTCCACCTGTCTCCTCCCAGTTTGCCAGTGCTGTCGTCAACTTACATATTACCTATCCTGCCTGTTACACTATGAATCATTTTGAGTTTGTTGAGCTAAGAAATGAAAGATCCTCCATTGCCTTGACAACATCTCTTATTGAGTGCTAAACTACTGTGTGGCATTTTGTGCATTACTATGTAAAGAAACAGCCACGACTTAATTTAGGTTCTTAAAGACAAACAGACTTTGCATCATGACTGTGTTATGCAAACTATTAAAAAGAAGAGTCTTCGAGAAGTTTTAACTCTTAAACAGTGCATGCTGGGATATCTACTAATAAGTTAGTTTTGTGTCTTTAAAAATAATTCAGTGTATTGATTGAACTCCTAAATCTGTACCCCTCATAATTTCAAGTTAAAAAACTTGAAATTAGATAACCTCAAGTATTAAAATGGTCAGCAATTTACAATTACATACTTTAAATTGAATGAACTTGAAATTAACAAAAATTCTAAATTTACTTTAATAAGAAAAGATTAATTGTTTTCACTTAATTCCTGCATTATGTTTTACAGTTCTGTTTCAATCTGTTTCTGTTGCTTGTGCTTCAGTACTTCAGTGCCTATTTTTGACCCTCTTGACAAAAATGCTCTTCTATTATTCTTTTTTCAGGTGTTTAATTGAGTAAAAGTTATCTGTTTGTGGAAACGGTGTCTATTAATTTAAATTAATTAAAATTGTTGAGGGAAATCAAAGCCTCTGGGTCCTATTTTCAATCCGAGCTCTGAGAGGTAGATCATTTCCTGAGGTTAACATTGACTTTACACCTCTGTATATTCTATCAATGCCAAGCTCATAACACATTGTAGATTACAGGCTGAAGGAAAAGAGCGAACAGGTGAAAAGTTTATTCAAGTGAGGCAGGGCAAAGTGGGTTGGTGGTATTTTGATTAAAAATGCGTCTGAGGGCCTTATTTTCATGCCAATGAAGATAGGTATGCCCAACTTTTTTGGTATTTTGGTTAACACAAGCGCAAGCATAACTCTGGCACAGCACTGTGCCGTGGTACAGGAGGCGGAATAAATAATTACAAGGTGTGTCACAGCCGACTTCAATCATAGTCAATCGAAACAGCTCCCGGCATTTCCTTTGAGATCGCTGTGACGCAGCGGACTGTCAGTTTCTTATGAAAGAAGAGGAAGCAGACCGGCACTGCCATTCAAACTTTATGATGGAGGAAACTGACATACTTGTTTGGCGGTTCAGGCTCTAATCACCGAATTTATGGTACTATGAGTCGGCCTCCACAGGCTGATCACGGGCTCGGGAAGAGGTAATTAATATTACCAGGTAGATCAATACGTTTTGAGACTGAAGTGCATGGAACAGGAGAAAGGTATAACCCCAATGAGTAAGAATGGTTCATTTAATGTAAATATTATTTTGACTGAGCTGTACCGCTGTGCATGTGCGCATTTTTTTTTAAGGGGGATTGAGTTAAATTAAGTTAAAATGACATGTGTAATTGATGCAGTGTCACTTGCAGGCTGGCGAGATCACTTAACCAGGTTCGTAGATGGAATGGCTTTTATATTGTTACCCCATTTACTGTATGTGTAATTTAATTACAATTAATTTGTAGTTGACTGGAGTGTCTTTTCTATTTTATGGCTGCGATTGGCTGCTGCGTAATGACGCGCAACGACTGCCTGATTAACATCCAATTCTATAGATAAAAGTCATCTTAACTTTTCATTTAATTACCTGAATCGGAATATTGCATGCAAAAGTATAGTTTGTATATTTATGTAAATAGGATTAAATACGTGGGACATCCACCAAATCTGTCTGTGGGATTTTGGATAGGTCTGTTCATGTGCGCTCTGCCCACTAGAGCCGCAGAAATAGTTCTCTGCTCGTTGCGCCGTTGAGTTAGAAGTGGTCGAAGCTGGCGGAGTCATAAGGCGCAAGTTCACTTCAAAGGCGATACCAAAATTGCAATACACCAGCGCATCTTCAAAGACGCACCGCCTGCTGCGCCGGTCCGCCTTTTTTTGACGCAAGTGTGGAAAATCTGTCACCAAAATAGGAATGTGCCGGAAAATGTGCTGCGTCTGTGTTACACTGGGAAGGAAAATAGGGCCCTCAGACTTTAACGGCAGTCGGCTGCCACTTTGGTGCATTTTTATACAACAGTAATGCTTGAAAATGTTTTGACCTTTTATTGGGGTTGAAGCTGAATCAATCTGCATTGATTTGTTAAAAAGCTTTTTCTTTACTGTATTAAATTCCTGCAACTATTTGAAGGTAGAGGGACACATATATTGATAAATCTGCATTCCCTGCTTTCAGAAGTGCCACTCACAAGTGCAGTGCATTGATACAGGACCGTCAACTGCGTTTATTAAATTATGGGCAACATGAAACTGGTCTGTTAAAACTTGGATTTTCGTTTCATGTGGGAGATGCAGCGAGAGATTAATCCTGTTTGTCATCGCCTTCTTTCCAAGTTTCTCTGCAGTGACAGTAGCTAATTCAGAACAAAGGCCATTTTACAGGGTCAGTGTATTAGCATTATCACATTTGTTTCTGCAAATTCCGCTATATACAAAGGATTGCATCAACAGCTTTTACAAATGAAAACCTTTCCACAGTTTTCTAGAATCACTTAAAAGATCAAACGGCTCAGAGGGAATGACCTGACAATCACCCGTTCCCTCGGGTAGTTAGCAGTCGCTATGATTGACGACTTTAATTCACCGCAAGAAAAGGGGGGGCGCCACTCTCCCTGTCAATCTGGGGAATATCAATGTCATGGAATCAAAGTTGCCTTGGAGGTTGAACAGGTAGAACATGACAAAACGCTACTTAAATTCTTAAAGGCATAAGCAGTGTCACTAAGGCTTTTTATTGGTCAATATTAAAAAAGATGGCAATGACAATGATTATATAATGTGCTGAGCTTTGCGCATGACTCCAGGGTCATTAAATGCTGGCAAATCCCTATAATACGGTTAATTTTAAGTCCTAAACTACTGTGCTGCAACATATTTGCCATTTACAAAAATTAGGGTTCCCTTATTGTTCAGCATCCCACTGCATACACGACCAATTACTGCCCAAAGGTGCATTTTGTGCATTGTCTGCCACCAAATGTACATTTTACCGCACGGTTCGGTTGTGACATGGAACATGGGGTGGAACATTGACATTCCCTCCTGGTTCCTTTTTAGCTTGTCTTTAATATCACAAGTGACTCCAGCAACTCCTCCCTTACTGTCCCATCTGCTCACCTCAAGTCAAGCTACTGCCCGCTGCAAACACAAGCTTGGATATTTACATCTCAAGGAGGATTTTTCTCTGTTACACACACACAGACAGATGTAGATGTTTGTAAAAACAAACACGTTGGACTTCATTCCTAAAATGAAACAAACAAAAAAAAGCCACTAATTGTTTACTTTGAAAAGTTTTCATAAAACAAGTGCACAAGAAACATCAGTCTTGACTTGGGTTAGGGTTAGTTCTGTCATGTGTGCTAAAATATATCATTGTCTCCATTAATAGCGTTTCTGTCTCATCCTTTCAATTCGCTCTTTTACTCTCTCCATTCTTTTCAGCCTCTCTGTTGATAGAAGATTTGAAAGGTGGCATTGGATACACCATATACTAAATATATGTATAGTAGTCTATGCTATTTACATTGTACGGAGAGGGGGAAATATTTCACTTTAAATGAGCAATTCTTCAACCAACCAACCACCACAGCAGAACATGTCAAAAACAACAAGCAGGTGTTTGGTAAATAGCAAACCTCAATCTTGAATCTTATTACATGCAGGAAGGAAGTACAGATGAGAAACAAATCCGTCTCGGGTGAAGAGAAGAATGTCAAGAAGAGAAATCTTTTTTGTCCCAAAATATGTTGACAATTCCACAAATTAAGGGGTTACTGTTATCGCAAACATTGTTGTGACAGTTATGAGTTTAGACCATTCAAATTCAAAATGTTAAGCTATATCACTTGTTGGCATTGGTAAGAGCTTCTTATACAGTTACTAAACTCTGAGTGGCTACTGGCATTGATGTATCTCACCTAATTTAAGCTGTTGGGGTACGTGGTAATTAAAGTGCTTCAGTTGTCATGTTTGTTGCTAATCCTTAAATCTTGCTTAAAATCTTCACTGTTAAGATTTTGTACTTTTTCAAAGCTCTAGCTTCAAACTATAATTGGTACCTCTTATGTCATTAAGTGCTAAAGATAAGCATTACATCAACCCAACACTTATTCTTAAATATCACCTTAATAATGAAAGAAAAAGACAGCTTTTACTTTCATGTTAACAATTTCATTCATTCCGATTGGAAATACTCACATAATTTAGAAAATTATAGTTTTTGAAACATTTAACATTTCTATTTTGGAAAAACAAATGAAATATGTTGTCGGTCATAATTTTTCAGATGTTCTGAAAAGCATGTTCTACATTTACGGTCATTAAAAGCTTTTGTTTTTGTTATATTAAAAATTAAAAAAATGCACATCTCAAAATGTAGTTGCAATGGCTCTGAAAATCTTGTTAATGTTACCCAGTACCTGATACTTTAGAATTTAAATCATCACATTGTGTTGGGTTTTCAGTTTCATAATTGCTAAAGTTCGACTTCGGTGGCAAACTTCTGTCTTGAATCTTAATGGGAATTGTGTTGAGCTCACTGCGTGGTTATGCACCTACACGCGTTGTGGGGGAGGATGACCTCCATTTGTAATTATTCATAGTGGGGTCATTCTTTAACTAGAACATGTACAAACCTCTACCGGTTATCAATACATTCTAAATTAAAGACATAGACCACAGCACTGTTATGCTGCTTACATTGTGGCTTGCTCAGATTTGACAAGTTTCACACTAGTTACATATTGAAAGTGAACTTGCTTAGATCTTAATAGAACATCATATATAAATGAAAGGAAGCCAGCGAGCTAGTTCAGGTGCCCCAACTCAAGTTCACTGCTACATTGATGCGACAAGACTCATGTCAGGGCAACACATATCCAGCACACCATTTTAATCACGGTAGCGTAAATCATCAGTGCTCTGCTCATTCTTTTTCTGCATGCCTGCGCAAACCGCTCACCTGAAAGCCACACTTGTGCTTTCTGCCACTGCTCTCAGCATTTGAAAAGCCCCACTTCCACCGCAGCGTTCACGAGGCTCTGAGGCTTCCTTAAAGGAAGATGAGGTCGGAGCCAATACGTTATTGTTGTGCATTTTTTAATTTACATAATACAATCTATTCCATGTGAGTTGGTTGACTGAAATGCCCATTTTATTGGGTTTATGTGCATTGCAGAGATTCACAGGATTGCATTAATGTGTGCAGCATGTGTGAGTCCCTCTGAGTTCATACCACTGTGACAGCTTGTTTAAGTGTGTACACATATTCATCCATCAGACTTTAAAAAGAGGAAAAGGAATTTGATGATTTGATTGACTGAGACGTTGATCCTCAGTTTGTCTCTTTTTGTTCATCTCTCTTGATAAATAATGGAAAGATTATTAATAAATATTAAATATAGAGTGGTAATGGTATCAGTCCCTCTGGGAAATCGCGATCTATCAAACTAAAAACATTCATTTTTTTTCCTCCATTAAATATTTCCCAGTGCTCAGTTTGCCAGTCCCACTTATTTTTAGCTTCAGATCCCTCTTGCCTACGGTTCTTACCAGATGGCCACCTGTATCTCAACTTTGTAAGGCTGTCAAAATGAACAGCAATTGAAAGGGCTCAAACTGCAAACTGCAAACTGCAGTTGAGGTTGAAAATAAAATAGAGTGCAGTGAACTGGTTCTGGAATGAAGGAGCCTCCACTCTCTCATTTTGGTTGACTGTTGGCCGTCAAAACGAGAGTGGATTTTGTTAGTGATCGCATCGGACCAATTCTCCACGAAGCGCAAACATGAACACAAAGTCTCATAAAGAAGATGCAGCTGCTACTCTGCTACTTTCCTCCTGTGACTGTCGACTCAAGTCTAACCTGTGTGGTGATTCACTTCAGTCAAATAAAACTGCATTGAGGGGAGGTCCAAAAACAGATATTTTTGACCATTTGTTCCTACGTCGTAGGCGTGGACCGGGGGTGGGGGATATGACGACTCCCATCGTGATGACTGTCAACCATCATCAACCAGGCCAATCCTCGCGTAAAGTATTGAAATTAGGAATGTCTGCAGCTAGTGTGAAATATGTGGCTGAATTTAATATTGGTGATCGACTTAGAAGCCGCACATGGGGAGGAAAGGAGTGACAAGTAGCGAAAGATAAGCCAGTTGTCTGTTCTCCTGTTTCTAGTGACGTGGCTGATGGTATAGCCCAGCCAGGGCTCTTCTTCTCTCAGCCGGCATGCTGAGATCTCAGTAAAAACAAAGCTCTCTGGAACTGCGGTCCACTGCTGACGGTATACAAACAACACTGACTTAGCGTCACACTTGGGTAAGATTAGCCTGCCAAGTTCAACAGTTGGATGGGCGTGAGCGAAGTTGAGAAACAGGTGCAAAAAGACAAAGAGACAGACACACACTCAGCCTTGTGCTGCACACTCTTAGTCATGAGATATATGGTTACAATATTTGAAAAGACTGTGTCACCGGACCTCTGCTCCCGGAGGCGGCGTGTAAACAATGTACCCATCATCCTCCACAACCTTTTATTAATCAAAAGCTCGACTCATTACTTATCAGACATGTGAAAGCGACTCTTCACCACTGCCATGCTCCAACGCGCATGTGGGGTTATTTATTAGTTTTTTTTAGTTTGTTTTTTTTACCACTAGTCATGCTCTTTTTACTGCGTGTGTCTGGGTCTGTTTTTCACTTTTTACTTGAATGATGTCTTTTTTGTCTTCGCTCACATGCTACTGCAGTCACAACATGCCAGATTCAATAGAGTAGTTACATTTTTTTCTTTCTGTAGGTCTTTCTTTCTTTCTTTCTTTCTTTTTTTCTTTCTTTCTTTCTTTCTTTCTTTCTTTCTTTCTTTCTTTCTTTCTTTCTTTCTTTCTTTCTTTCTTTCTTTCTTTCTTTCTTTCTTTCTTTCTTTCTTCTGTCCTCCTTCTTTCCTCAATATGCTACTGGGAAATCAGCTATGCTAAAACCTTTAGTTAATACTTTTACAAGATTTGTAAGATATAATTGACTATTTTTTCATTGTTATATCAAGTCTGAAATACAGTATGTAAGTGGCAGCAACTATTGACAACATATTGTATACAAAATATTTGATAAGTGAAAGAAATGGGGTTTATCACATGAAAAAACAAACGGATATGATAGGCTACTGCAATTGATCATCGAATTTCACTTTGACTGGGGCAGTAATAATTTGTAAAAATGAATAAATAAAAAAATAAGAAATTCTCTGTCAACCAAAACTTATATTTTGTTTCATCTTTAATATTCTTTTTATTTTATTTTTTAGTTCTACTACTAGCTCTTTGAAGTATTGATTTTCTTTCGATGCTCCATTTCAAAAACACTTACAGTTCGGAGACACAGGCGTTGATGGCAATACAGTGAGAACTGAAAGGTGGAGCACAAGTGACAGCGGCTAACACTCGTTTCGAACACTTGTAATTTCATTCTGATTTGATTGTGTAACCCGCCGTATATAACATAACTGTTAATTTTGTCTTCTGTGCCTGCAGCACTTCTGTTTCTAATTACACCCACTGTAAGCACTGTGCACACATTTGCATTAATTCCAGCCTGATGTTCCTCACCCCTTCTTTCACAGCCTATTAACCACTGTCATACAAAGTAAGTGTTTTTGCTGAAGTAAATCGATGAATTAATTAAATCTTGTAGTCAATCCTAAAGATCCCAATCCTAATAAACAATTAAAACACTCAGCCCTGAATAATATGGGTATATACTACAATGTTTTCATGCAATCAAAATAGACTGCAGAAAATATTATGACAATTAATTCTCTGTGTTTTAGCCATGCCTGGCGCCTGGCTGCAGGGATGACACTGTCAGTCTATTGGCCAGTCCCCTACACTAACCGCTGTTTCTCCGGTGTTAGTCTGACTTTTGCGAGCCCAAAAAACTCCCAAATGGTTTGTTCAGTATTCTTCAATGTACAGGCTGCAGTGTGGTTTTATAGCACAGAACAGTCTCAGCAGCGAGGGCATACAGCTACTGTACATGTAAGTTACGACCGACGGATCCACCACCCACACGCTTTAAAATTCAACTCTGTCATACAGTACTCAAGTGAGTTTGTAACATTTATTATGAGTTGGCCGGCCCGAATTTTGAACTGACTCTGGGTATCGTCTAGAACATGTAGAGATTACATCTACAAGGAAGTGTCTTAAAAAAAAACAACAAAAAAAAAAAAACAACAACCTGAATTTCCACATTGATCTGTTCTCTTCGTTGGTGGTGTTGAGCATATATTATCTGTAGCTATGACACACTGTATGAAGCTATGAAGTTGACTGTGTGTATTCTACTTTATTCAGTCTTTTCTTATACTTCTTATAATAGTTGGAACATTCAGGACAGACAGTTCATGCAAAGCTGTATGGGATAGTTTATTTTCTGTAATTTAGGTAATGACATCCATTCAAATGGTGCAGTTATTTATTTATTTTTTTTTTTTATCATTCTTGCTCAACTGTTTTGCACATGTATGTGTTTTTGTCATCTTTTTGTGCAAAAAAATCCTGGAAATCAAAATGGGTATTGAGATAATCACTCTCGAACAACTTTGACCTTTAAAAACAATCTGTAAAGCCATGCTGTTAGTAGAAACACCTCTGCTGTTTAAAACCATGGATTCTGAAGGCACTGCACAAATACAGCCCCTTTAATGCCATCTGCACTTAACTCATGATGCAACTGAGCCCAAAAAGTGTTGCTGATGGTGTCACGACTGTAATCAGTCAAACAAGGATCAACAACCCGAAGCTATATAATTCTCTTCCAATGGAATGAAGACTGTCTTTGAATATGCATGCAAAGTGTTTGTTTAACCTTTTCTATCCAAAGGAGCTTCATTTTATTTGTATTTATTTATTCTGATATTTCCTTTCACATTATTTATATAGTGTTGCAAATTGTTTCCCTTTGCACGTTAACATGAATATATCAAAGATGTAAATAATAAACCTGATGCAAAGAGCTTTTTCATCAACTGGGAGACAAATATTTGAAAGCAAAACCTTGATGGCTTTGAAATATCACAAGCTAGAGAGGATGTTAGATACTGTTTGGAACAGGCATCAACGGATGCAGTCTCCATCCGGCTCTTTAGGGTCAAATAAGTCTGTATGTGGCTCTTAGATTAAATATTGTATGTTTATAAAAATGAGACCTTACTGTTGGAAACATTGAGGGAAATAAAAGCTGTTTACTCAAATCTAATGACAGAGACCCACTCAAACAACCCACTGTACTCGCTTTCTTTAAAAAATTACTGCATTTACAAATCTTACCCTGCTCCTCAGAGTCCTGTTTTCAGTCTGTGGTTGATGTGTTTTAAAATTTCCGCAAAGACACAAAATGGCATTACTATGTTTTTATGCTTGAACATGGTAAACTATACAGGGATACTATTTTGTACTTCGTATTGTATCACAACGAATCAAAAGACAGCAACAGTAGGAGAAGAAGCGTACGGAAATGGAGCAAGGTAGGCCGCTTGAGCAAATAGCAGTCTTATGTTGGACTGTAAAACTTTTGAATATTTTGAAGGTCATCTGTTGAGTGCAAAGGACAATACTTCAGAGTGCAGCATTGAATATTTATAATTGACCCTGCTGAACAAATGTTTTTTTTCCCCTTTACGGGAGGGATTTAAAAAAAAAAAAAGAACAGCCATTGTAAATACAATTAAGTCCAGTGTTTCATGAAATCTAGATTGCCTCACATGATCGTTGTCTATCTATCCATTTGATCCATCTAAGATTTATTCAGGTCTTTGTATGCGTGTGCCTCAGTGTGATGCTTGTCTCCGCACTTCGATGCTTTGTTTACTTTCTAACTGGTTTGGGATTTAAGGTTTGGGATTTGAGCCATGAAGCTGGTGCATGGCATGAAAACAAGCTGCGGCATTTGGTGCCGAGAGAGGAACGAATCTCAGGTGATATTTTATTCAGAGTGGTGGAACGGCGTGCGTGAAGGATAGAGCGGCAAAATAAAAGAAATGGGGAAGACAGAGGGGTTCAACGTGTGTTTCTAAGTATGACTGATGGTCATGTTTTCAAGGCATGGGTTTACGTCTGTCACCTGCTGCCAAGCTTGCGGAACCGTTTTAAGTCAGACTCTCTCTGGTCCCCATTACTTTAAAGTTTCATGACTTGATGTAGTATTGGTTAAACTGGAGATTGATAATACCTAGGAATGGCTTCTGATAGCTGGTTGGCAAAATACCTTTGGGCTATGATGGCAACAAATCTTTTCTCAAACCTTTTATCTCATTTCCTTCTTTTATTAGCAAAAAGCAGTGGAAAATATAAGAGTTGCAGATTGTTGTGCCCCTTTAAATAGCAGACTTTAGCAATCGCTAATAAATGTTAATCCCAGAGTTTAGTAAAAGACGTATTCTAACACTGCTGAACTCCAAAGAAATTATTGGCTAAATATATTTAACATTCTCACAGTTAAACTTTGATTCATTTTATAGTCTTATGTTACTTGTAAATGTTGAAAGATAAACCTTCTACGTTTCAATAAGGGATTTAAAGGGATCCAAATTCAATAAGTGGATTCAGTATTGGATTTGCGTTTGATAAAATGAGATAATCCCCAATAATTGCTTTCTTTGCCAGGAATAATGAAAAGTGGAAAATGGAAAACTAGATATGGAAAACACGGCCACCTCGCTACAAGACCTTCAGGTGAAGGTCACAGCCTCTGGATATGACCAAAGGAAAATCCATTTTAACACATCTGGATGAGAGAAACACAGTGTAATATGGTGAAGTACTTCTGAGTCATGTCAACGAGGAGAAATAGTGCACCATTTCTTGTCATCAAATCATACAACATTTTTCTGACATAAAATAAAAGCACTTTTTGTCTTGCAGAAAAAAATACATTCACAATATCTTTATTCAAATCCACATATAGGAGCAACATAAAGAGCATTTCCAACAAGTACGTTACACCTAAGGTTTTCTGTTCAAATGTCTCTGGTCAAATCCACAAATCGACAAAATCCCAGTGAATCTTCATATTAGAACAAGCTGTCAGTCATTCTGTACCTGCACTTGGTTACAAAAGATACGAGTTCCAGGAGGCACACTAAGGGAACTATTACTCTCTGCTGATGGCATACAGTATCTGAGGAGAGCCCCCCCTTTTTCTTCCAGACCTTTTACTCCTGGCTATCACATTTTCTGCCAACAAATGCAGAGTGACATCATTTTTATAAAAAAGAGATAAAAGTATACAGTTTTAAGAATATAAGCCTGTATGTTGCAACTTGTTTACATTAGATCTATTTGTACACAAACACTTTAACACAGAAACATACTGCCTGAGTCATAGTACTCACAAGGGAACTGCTTCACCTCCCTCTAATGCTCAGAGAAAGCTCGTTACCTTCGCTTTTCAATTTAGCTTAATGTGAAACTAGAAAGATGAAAACAGGATCGCAGTCTTAGTTTGTAAAAGATTAAAATGCAAGAAGACAGCTCTGCACTTTTGCACTTTTCAGCATGTCACTCAGCGACCAAATAAACCACACATAAACAGAACCTAGAAGACCACAACTTGTGGTAAAAAATTTCCTCATTATTCTCTGACTTTGTGATCTCCATTGTACATGAATAAATAGAACTGTCTTTTGACTTTATGATCATATACAGCACTGTTCATTTATATTACACAAAGAAATGTCCTAAGACTTGAATTTCTCAAAGTTTGAAAATTGAAATTGAGGTTCACGTTCATGGTTTAAAAAGAATGATAAGAAAATAAACTAAAACCTAAGAAGCCAGCACTACATGAATCTTTGAAGGAACACAAACATTTTCATTGTTACCTTAGGCAGGGTCAGGGGTCTTGTCATCTGGTTAGATGATAGAAATTGAATAATTGAAATCTATGCTTTGTTCTAAACTTATACCATACCCAACAAATTAAGTACTTGGCCCGCCGCTCTGCACGAGAATGCCATCAAAAGAGAGTAAAACCAATACGTACAATGGTGTTTTTGTTCCTCTTTTAATGGTGAACTGCTGAACTGACCGATGCTGGGGAGAAAAAAAAGAAAGAAGCTGCGTCCATGAATGCTTTTTAAGACAACAGTCTTGTGTAAGTTTCTGACCACAATGAACGAACTGTTTCACTTAAACCTGAATATCAGAAAACATGGACACTGAATTTTATAATGCTAATATTAACGGTGTAACTGTAAACACATATATCTCCATGGGGCTTACAGACAGCAAGTGACTCCATATTTAATTAAAAAAAAAAAAAAAAAAAAAAATTAAGCTAAGTTTAGCTAACCAGCTGCTGGTTTTAGTGTTATATTTACTCATCAGATGTTAGAAGGATATAGATTTCCTCATTTAACACAAGTATCCGTATAATCTTTTGCAAAATGTTAAATTATTCCTTTAAGATTTTAAGTCCATGTTACCTAACTTCAAATTCAGAGTTACATAATTGTACAGTATTGTAATATTTCAGTTTTTATCATTTGTTTCCCCAATCAACATTAAACACAATTCAGATCCTGTCTCCTTAGTACAACTAATCAACTTTAACATATCGGTCAACATAATCAGGAACTGTATTACTGCTTGTGGTATAGCTCAATGCTCCCACAGATAAACAGACAATCAGTACTGTACTTAATATTTGTTGACGCAATCTTCAAACCAATCAACTATTGGTCTGAGAATGATTAAACGTAAAAGGACAGCGGCCAATATTTCGGGGGTTTTGGTGCGGCCAACGGATATCTGGTCCTTCATCCATTGGTTGTTGTTTACAGTTGGATTTGCAATTGAGATGCGAGAAGGGCATTGGAGTTGAGAGATGAGTTATCTCTATAAACAGGTAATAAAAGGGTAATAAAAAGCTGCATCATTGTCAGACGATAGCCAATGGGTTTTGAGATTGCATTTAATAATGCCTCTTATGAAAGGTTCACCAGAGTTATTGATCCTTAAGAGAGCGGAGTGAATTTGTGCTATATACACATGGACCTTTTCCAGGTTGTTACCGTGTACGAGGAACGAGATGGAGGCGGTTCACTTATCATAAAATTGTTTTCATAAAATAATACCTGCAGGGGTGATGCAAGATGTTTCCGTGGAGGTTTGAACTTGTTTTCACTATATAAACTAGTTTCTATTGTAATCCACTATAACTGGGATGAAACAAAGCTACACACTTTCAACAGCAACAAAGTGTACATGGGGCGTTGAAAATTATATTGAAGATGGTGTTGCTTAAAGAAATCGAATGAGCCATGAGCAGGAGAGGGGATAAAAACTATAACAAACAAGACTGTGTAGCACTAGCTAGCAATAGAAGCTCTGTGAAGCTATATGTGAGCTGAATATTCATGTCAGCATTAACACATGTAGGTAATGGCTGCATGTTGATGTTTTTCTGTCATAATGTGTACAATGTTTGAACAGCATGTTAGCATGCCAATATTATCTAATTAGATAATACAAATTTCCCTCTGAGGGATTAATAAAGTATCTATCTATCTATCTATCTATCTATCTATCTATCTATCTATCTATCTATCTATCTATCTATCTATCTATCTATCTATCTATCTATCTATCTATCTATCTATCTATCTATCTATCTATCTATGTATGTAGTAGTAAACACAAAGTACAGCCAAGGTCAATGATTAGTTTTGCAGATATAACCCAATTCACTGTAAACATTGTCATTTTGACCCGATGATGGCGCTTAACTAAAGCTTTAGGGATCACAGTTTCTTTGAGATTGATGACTATCTGTGTCTAATTTCACAGCAATCCATTCACTAGTTGAGTTAGGTCATTAGAAAACAAATTGTTAACCCCATCTTGATCCTTTTCCTTCTTCATCTGGGAACCACAAATGTCTATACAACATTTCTGGACAATCCATCGAATAGATGATGAGATAATTTAGTCTGAACCAATTTAATGGCTCAACAGACTGACATTTCCTGGAGCCACTGGAAAGGATACAAATCCCAAAAGAAAAAAAGTGTGTCAGCTTTGAGCTCAGGCGGATACATTTTACCATGTAGGTCAAAAACACATGACCCTCTTTTAATACACAAATGTTTAAGCCAAGTTTTAAATTCCAAGGGATCACAAAACCTATGTTCATCATCCATCCATGTTTTGTAGAAGAGCTAGTTGCGGCAGATGCTGACCTTATAAAGTGAATTGGTCATTGGATGGCCTCGATTGTCACTCGATGATTCTGCTATCAGTCATATTTAAGTCATGGCAGGCTGTCAGCTACATTTACATGATATGAAAAGAGCTTCAAGAATCATTAATGGCTGACAAACTGACCTGTGGCATTGAAATAAGTACAAACAAACTTGGATGTTTCCTTCATCTTAACCCGGTACACTTCAATGGCTAAATTAAACCTAGACCAATACTGTAGCTTTTCCAGAACGTGTGAATATAAAAACATCAAATAAAAAATCCATTGGCCATGAACATCGAAACGTGTAAACACTGAACACAATCCCAGGGTCGGTGGGGTTATGCAGTATTAATGCCGCTTAATGAGAGGGTGTTTTCATAGCCTTGCAGATTTATTGTAATGTCTGTGCAACTCCAGCGTGGGTGAATGTGGAGTAAAATGAAATAGAAGAGCTACATAATTCTTGTGTTGCAGTGTGAAACAGTGGTTTGTGATGTCATTGAGTGAACCAAGGGAAAGCCTACTCTGAAGAATCAAAATCTAATGTTGCCTAATCAGATGTGTATAGTGAGAGAGATGAAAGACAAAGGATTACCTCGTGCTCCTGATGGTTTATTTTTTTTTTCAATTTCACAAATTTCATTTCTTTGCAGTGTCTGTTGGACAGGCTTCAGTGATGGATCGCCGGCAGAGGAACATGTGCATGCTAAAAAAAAAAACGTTCAGGAAAGCTCGCCCACTGATTTAATTTACATCCAACCAGGGTGAAGGTCAGACATCTTTAACATAATGTGTCACAGATGCTGCACTCCTAATTTGTAGCCATGACTGGTCTTCGGTTTTCCAGCATGCAGATGCTTTCAGTAGTTGCAGGATTTTTCAAAACAAGGTGTCTATTACCCTGCAAGCCGGGCTACATTTAGGGTATCTGCTTGAGCGTTCCACATCAAAGGAAATAGGATTTTCTGGCTGAGCATGAGGCTGATAGACAGCTCGATCCAGAATCAGTTCTTGTAAAAAAAAATTGACAGCAGGAACTGAAGTCATTGTTAAAGTTGGAAGGAACAGATTAAAGTAAGAGAGATAATCTAATTATTTCTTGGAGGAGTAAAGGTTTTTCCACACCAGAGGCATTACAAATAAACGGCACAAAAATGCGAAATACTCGCCGACGAATATTTCGCATTAAAACTATTCATACCGGCAGGCATGCGAATTTGAGACAGTTGCGAATTTTAAATGGTTTGCGGCAGCTCATACTTCAGAAACATGATACAGGCAGCTGACAGACAGTCAGGCAGCTGATCTGAGAAAGGAGTTTAGTTTGGGAATGTTTGGGCTTCAGATCTGATGATACAGGTGAGCTGACCAACACGGATGAAGTCCTTTGCTCCGTCTCCTCCATGAAAGTTGTGGTAGGTAGGTAGGTAGGTAGGTAGGTAGTTACTTTATTAATCCCCGAGGGGAAATTTTTTTTAGTTGTTTGCAAATCTGTCTGCATGCGTGCTTCAAGTGTTGCATCTGAATGATTATTCTCAACAGCTAAAACTCGGCTCATCACCTGAAATGCATAATTTGATCATTTGATCCCTTTATTCACAGGAGTTTAAATGCAGTTTTTCTGCCTGATCTTCAGGTTCATGACCTTTAATGAAGGCGTCACACTTCCATCAGTCCTAAACAAACAGTTACATTTTTAGCTCAGATTTCTGTACTGTCAGTCTCGTCTTTGAAGAGTTTTGGCTGGTTTCAGCGCATACCGATTGGTTAAAGATGCTCCAATAGTTTCAAAAAACACTCACTACACCCGTTCGGATGCAACAACTGCAAACAATTCTCAATAGAGCTTGACCAGTATATTGACACAGTAAACCTGGGTCTGGAAACATCAGGGTAATGCAGAATTGCCTAAAAGTGCAATACTGTACCACAGAGGGCTGCAGAAAGCCCCTGGCTCCACAAACTCCCATTCATTTTCTCTCATGAACTATAAAATCAATAAAAAAATTTCTTCAAGTTATTCTCCTTCTGATTATTGTTCTCACTGTCCATCTGGAATTAATTCCATACTTAAGTAGATATTAGGCCTCAAAGAGAAGTATGTTTGGGGATGTGTTTGGTTTGATTGACAGGCCTGGGGGGCAGTCAGGTTTCCACTATCGCTGGTTGGGTGTAGTGTCCTCGGGTTTCCATTCTGATTCAGTCAGATTTGCCGCTCCCTCCTCTCCAAATCCAAATATGGTCACTTCTGGCCCTAAAATACCAAGATGGAGACCGCTGAAATGCTGAACTCAAGGCTTTAAAATGGCAGTTCACAAACCAATGGGTGACTTCATGATCGTTTGTCGCTCGATTTGAGCCCGGATTGAGTTCTAACCTTAAGCTCTAACTTAAGCAAAACTAAGTGTTGGTTTCACAAACAAAGACTTTGACTAAATTCCTCCACTGCTCAAAGCTATTCCATTTTTTACTATGTTAAGTAGGACCGCTTTAACATTAATTCTGGGTAACTTAAGACCTTTTTCAAACTTAAAAGGTCATAAATTTACTCGACAAAACTGCTGCATAATTTTTCTCATCTGTTTACTTCAGCAGGAAATCCTTCACAGGCATAGAATGTAAAGTTTGCATTTATATTCTGTGCCTGTGAAGCATTTCCACTTACTTTAAATCTCAGTGCAGTGCAAACATGCAGCAGAGCTGAGATCCTGTGGCAGGGCTCAGTACTCCTGTTAGCTCATCGATCAGACTCAGGACATTTTCCTTTGTCAAATGAGAAGAACTTGCAGTTTCCTCACTGCGTTCGAATGTGTTACTGCAGTCTTAAAAACTCTTTCCTTCCCCCTTGCTCCCCCCACAACATTGAAAAACACACATTATGAGCTATGTTTTGCTCTTTTATGTCTTTTCAAAGCAATAATAACTAATATTAATACTAATAGTAGTATTTCAGTCCTGGAATAAAACCAGCAGTCTGTTATACTGTAGACATGTCTGTTTCATTCACTAATCTGTATCTTCGCCCCTCTTTTTTTATGAAATGTTTTTTCATTCTCCACTAAATGTAAATGAGCTCCATCTATGCCCATTTAGAGAAAGCAACTGAATTATTCCATTCAAACACCCAGTTCCTACTCCATGTAATAACACTAAACTATGAAGACATGATACTAAACTTTGTTGCTTATGTAATCATGTTTTGTAACCAACCCCCTCTGCATTCGTATCTGTCTGCCTTTTGTTGTCAGTAAAATTGAAGCACTTCAATCACCAGGCAATTTGTTGAAGGAGGCTCTGCCTGTTATTGCTATTTTGCCTATTGTGCCGTCAAGCCTCTCATCAGTGCTTCATTCATCAACATCGAATCAAGAGATGCCTACTACATCTGCTCTTTCAGCTTTCACCTTCCCATTAAGATTCTTTTTTTCAGTAGTGGCGAAATCGTTGTCATGAAAAGTATTTCCAAAAATTTTAATAATTTTTACTTACACTTTTAGGTGTCCTTAATCAATTCATTTGTAAATCTGTGTGTCTTTGTGTATTTATTTGGTCACTAATGAAACAATAACTACACAAAAAACATGTTATCTACTAGACTAAATTTGTGTCATTATTTGAACAAAGTCTCTTTAGAATCAAACAAAAATCATAGAAAAAAAATTGAAGGCACAAAACAAAGAACTCTAAGGTAGGACTTAAAAACAATATTATGCAAGATTGGTACGTCATTGCTGGGTACATCTTGCCTTTCTTTCACTAATTGTAGTCTTACTCTACTCTACTCTACTCTACTCTTCTGGGTCTTACAGTGCTGAGCCCCCTTTGGCCAGACTTCTAGATGGACATGTCAACTGATCTGAAGTGCACCAAGTGGTAAAACTTAACTTAATTCCACCCCACAACTCCTATTCGTCAGAACTGGCAATCATAATACAAGGAATAAGTCGTCTTAATTTGTCTATGTAGCTAAAATACAACAGTATCCCATGACTTTGTCACGCCACCACAGGCTTAACGGTTCCTATACAGTGTGCTGCATATTCTACATGATTGTAATGTTTAAAAACATAAATGAAAGAGGCCCAGGCTATCTCATATGTTGAGATTTTATCCATAGTAGCACAGCAGCACAGTAGTACTGTGTGAATCATCCAGCGACAGAGATCCTCTGAAATGATCACATATGGGGTCGGAGGTACCGGCTGCACAAATAATCTCTTTGCTCTTTTCAGTTTTGGACAACAAAGACAGATCTTCTTAAGGAGTGAATGGCACCTCTGTGTTGAAAAGGTTTTAGTACTTGTTTCTATAGACTTTAACAATTTATAGGTTCCTACGGGCTTTTCAAATAATGGCATTTTATTACATTTTCCTAAGCATCATAATTCATCTTTTCTGCCCTCAGATCTGGCCTTTTAAGAATTCACCGTAAAACTTGGTAGATGATGTATGACTTTGTACTGCAGGGACCAGGAGCACTTTCACGTCTCGTTTACAGTACGTCATTTATACTGTTACTTATTTCATTAAACAATAATATGCCAAATTATGACCTATTACTTATTTAAGAGCGGCACATATCAAGGTCTGGGATGTATTAGATGTTAAGTGAAGAACAAGTTCTTAAAGTCAATGTTTTCAGTGTTTGAGACCTGAGCACCTTTGACAGGGGCCGAATTGTTAGGCCCATATAACTGTCATCTCTTAAAGAGGGGGGACTTGTAGGATTCCTCTGGTCAGCAGTGTTGCATATTAATTGTAGGTAGTCAGCGGAGGGACACTACATGAGCCATCGACAGAGTGTTGGGGGATGTGCTGGAAATATTATCATCTGCAATTTGCAACAAGACTGAAAGGGTGTGTTGCTGAGGTCTTGGGGTCCGATACCACAGGGCACCTTTAGAAGTTCTCCTGAGTCCATGCCATCAGTGGTTCAGGGTGGTTTTGGCGGCATACAAAGTACCAGTGGCAAATTAGACGAGTGTGCTTACAATGTTTCAGCCCATTAAGTGTACATTTTGGAGCCCTTGTGAAACAACCAGTGGAAGCAGTGCTCACACTGGTATTTTCCTGACCTAAAAATGCACTTTTACTGGCTGTATGACAATATGGTAGCAAGTGCAGAGCTTGCACTGCACAGGTGGATGGAGAGGCACTGACAGGTTGGTTATTTATTGCGTAAAATATTTCTGTCGCAACGTCAATCTGCTAGTTTATTTTCATAAACAGCAAACCAAGAACTTGAAGCCATACTTGTGTTTCCTTCCATCCTTCTCCTCCCTCTACATTTTCCTCGCCCAGCTATAATTCAGTTAATGAGCTTGACTTCAGTCTGTGTCATCCTCGGACCTAAAACAGTGGCATAATCGTAGGTGTTGAGAGGAGGGAGGGAGGTACAGAAGCTTTAGTTCAGACAAACATGAGAGGCAGAGGACCACAGTGAAAGTAACACAGAGATGTGATGTAATCTTTCAACACGCAAAGACACTCATGTAAGAGATGAGGAGGAGAGACAGGAAGAGATGTGGCCTTTTCTGCCAACTTCAAAACGAAATCCATGGAGATGGTTAAATGAGTAATTTTGAAGTTAATGAGATCGGAGGGCTTCCGTGCATAAGACACAGGGGAGTTTGTACTGTGCACTGTTGATTGAAATGCATATTCATTTACGAAGGTATTCTTGATTGCGTATATTTGATCTTTTAAATGTGTTGGTGGTAGAGGTTGTCCTTTGAGGTTTTATTAAAATAAATTGGGGGAGGATTATGAAAGAAAAACAGGTGGTGACTATGATTTTGCTGCCATGGAAGCAACTTGGGAGAAAAGTTGTCTGCATAGATATAAATATATAGATAGAAAACACTAACAAGACTTGTTAGTGTTATCTGGCTGTAGATGTGATAATCAATGCTAATTACATCAGTATTTTTTTTCACTTGTGCTAATTCACTTATACTCATCGTTGGCTGTGTGGTTGGATATTAATATCTGACTTGGCCACTAGGGTTTGTGTGACTGACGTGTTGTGTAGGCACAATTTAGTAATAATATAGAATCACATATGTAGCTGTATGACACAGTTGCAGCTTGTTAAGCCCTGACTGTGCAGGGATAAAGAAGACATCATTTACAGATGGAGTGAGGTCGACATTTGCTAACAGTGGACCCAACCTTTTAAGTTGGTGGTTATACCCTTGCCAGTGGAATTCAGTGTGTATATGTATATGTGGTTTTTTTTTTTATGCACTTGTCAGCATGTTGGTGTCCATGGGTAAAATCATGTTCATGTTGTTCTTACAGTCTAAGATGTAGCTCATATGTAATTCATGAAGTACATGAGGATAAGGATAGCTGACATTTGCTTGCTTGTCATTCAGGATATATCTACCCTAGGGGAATGACCATGCTTGCAGATAATCACACACGGGTATTTATACACACGCACGCACACACACACACACACACACACACACACGCACACACGCACGCACGCACGCACAAACATTGTCCAAAAGCCAAAGCATATTCCTCTTCAGGGTACATGTAAATAGCAGATGTCCCTGCCAGAGTCAAAGGCTCTATTCAGCTCTGAGACAAATTAGCCCATCTCTGTGTAACTTCATTAAACAGTATCTTCTAACCTATTATAGAAGTCACTGTAAAGTGTATTTACAGTCACAGTCAAATTTAGTCATTTTGGCAAAGACGTGCAGCACGGATATTGGATAATGAGGCAGGCACGAATTAGGCAGAACATGCCACTGCATTACTTACAGTATTTAGCAAACAACCGGTCTGCTACACAAACTCATGTTGTCGAGTGAAACACATTCGGTACAGTATAAACACACACATAACACACCGACAGAGTCATGGAAAAAACAGCTGCTCAGCCTGGGCTTACTGTTGCAATCACACTTTTATTTTTAAACTGGCTGTTTATGTCACTTCAGTGACAGGAGACGCAATGATTCAAACTTGTCACCACGAAGCATTTAAAGAGCGACACTTTAACTTTATGCTGGTCAATCCCTCGTGGATTTTCTTATGCTATTCTTGTACAGTCATCTAAACCTTTGCATAAATTACATAACACCACTTAATATAGGTCTAACTTTGGTTAGAGCATTGTGCAGAGGGGGTGGCGTATTGGGAGAGAGTTTTCTTCTGTGCTTGCAGAGATTTAGTTTCAACTTTATACTCACCTAAATTAATAAACCCATATTAAAAGAACCTGGGACTAATTAAACCACAGATTTTTCATGTCATGGGTGTCATTTGTCAATGTCAGCATTCTGTCTAAATATAACTATCGTTTTCACACAGTTTAGCAGAACATGTGAATCTCTAATGACAGTGCCAATATGTTCTGCATAGCTCAGACTTCAAAACTTAATTCACATCCATTTAGCTTAATAAATATGCGCAACTATGACAGTATAATTAGCTGCTAAATGTCAGTGCCAGACAAGCTGACAGAGGAGAGGGGGAGTGTGTGAACACAGTGCATATTTCACAAGCTCTCATTTAATGACATTTACTGTCAATAACAAAAAAAAAACATATTAATGGTGTGGTATTTAAATGAATTGAAAAAAAACAATAAAACAAAATTGCACCATACAGAACGGAAAGGGGGAAAAAAAAAACTCGTCTAAACAAAAATGAAAATTAAACTTTACAAACCTTTACAAATAATTAGTAATATAAGTTATCAGCTCAGCCATGTAATAAAACTCCAGTCAAGGTAGAAATGGCTTAAGTCTAACAAATGACAGTTCTTGTATCCCAAAATGGATAACAGAAATGACAGTTCACGGAACAACAGGCACTGGGATTCTGTCTTCCATTGTTTGTAAAGAAAAAAATTAAACTTTGTTTTCTCTAAATTAATTCAGAGAAGTTCATTATAAAACCGTTGTTTGAAGGTGTGACAGAAGGTATTGTCCCTTCTCAAAAAAATCATGTACCGTGCAAGCGTGGCCAAAGCAAAAAAGGAAATGAAAGCCAGAAGCCAGAGGAATTAAGAGAAAGTTGTGAGGCTTCAGGCTGAGAGTCAAAAGCTATCATTGGTGCATCGGAAGCGGTACGTGAGTATGGTTATTTATGATTGCCATAATCCAAATAACTCCTTGTACATCTTGTCCTCATTGCATAGCACCCTCCCAATCCCCATTTGAATTGTGGGAAATTGAAGAATCATGCTAATTACTGCTCTTCAGGCCCAAACTGTGAAATTAATATTAACCCAGCAAACAGGAGGTGTGCTGAAAGCTGTCCATTCCACATGAACGAAATCCCAAAGTTGCATTTTAGAAACAACCTGACTGTGTAATTAAGATATTGTTCTTTTTTGTATTTTTCCATAGACCATTTCATGTGGGCAACAGTTTTGGCCACAGCTGTTGACAATATACTAACAGCTCCATGTTATTGATCCAGATGGAAATTTTCTGTCTGATACATAAACAGTAAAGGATTACAAATTCAAGATTACAAAATGATGTACAATCGACGTCAAATGTTGAGGACAGTCACCCTCACTGCCCTCCAAACTGCAAACCCTCTTGATTTACAAGCACATTTATGGGTGTCTATTAAGGCACGACAGGAGAAATATTGATATCCTCATAAAATGTAAGCTACACTACATCCCAAAATAGGTGTCATGTCTGCGTCCACGTGGACGACCTGTGTACCAGGACATTTCCCTTTGGTTTGAGCATAGTTTTGCCCGGAGATAACATAGCAAGCAGGTGCGAGTTGACTGACCTCTCAGAATCCACGCATCAGGTGCGACTCACACTCAGTGCAGTTTCCCTTATCACGAGGGTGCGAGTGTCAAACATAATATAATCACGTCTCTACGGTTCTCTACCGATGACATTTTAGACGCGGTGAAATAGACGGTCAGAGGAAAAGAAAATGTGGAGCAGAGAGGGAGAGAATAAAAAAAGAGAAGTGCCACAAATGCAGCTTAATGCTGCAAAATCAGCACGGTGTTTAGCCATTGACGTACGAGGTCACCAGTTAATATTCTCTCTTTTCAAAAAGTGAGTCTATAGCGTTACACATTTGTATGTGTTATGATTGGTGTATTTGTGGTTACCTTATGAGGGTGCACTCATAGCCGTAGCGTACCTCGACAACTCAGTATTCAGATAAATATTCAGTTATTGGTCAGTCCATTTCTGTGATGTGTTATCTGGATAACTTTCGTCTCAGATGAATATAGTGGCCAACTTTATAACTATTTTTGGGACCACTTTCATCAACAAATTGGGTTGGCCTACAAGAGGTGGTTTGTATGAACAGGGTGGCCTAGGGTGAAGTCAAATTCTTGACCAAAATTATTGTTTCAGCCTGCCTCTGTATCTGCGTGTTCAGATTTGACTGTGTTATGACTGAGAGAAGGAAAATTATTTTTTCACCAAGGACTTTATTATTATTTATTGTTATTGCCTCCATGAGTTTGTCACAGCTCCGAATGCTGACCGTGATTGTAAGCAGGCTAAATCAGCAAACCAAACTGGAATACTTCTCTTTTACCTCACACGATGTATTTACCTCATATCTCTCAGTCTGCTTAGGTCAACTCCTGAATATTCATCCATCAGTCAATATGCTGAAGTAAGTACCATTTCTGATAACTTGAGAGGGACAAATGCTCTACCCTCCAAGCTGTAGTAGTGCAACAGTGTGTTTGCCTTCAGCTAGCGTTTGGTGTATAATGCAAAAACATGGGCAATTTATTTCAATGATATTCACTGAATGTGAAAGTAGAATTGATATTATTTTCACAGTGCTGCTTGTTGTTTATATCCCGCAGCGCCATCACAGCCCCCTAGTGAGAAGCAAACACTGTTTTCCCTTTCAGCAAAAGTATGAATGAGTCAGAATGTGACAGAGCAGTCACAAAATATGTGGTGAAAGCCCGGCAACCCTTCAGCACAGTGTCCTGATTCTGAACTGGATTCAGATTCAATAGAATGGACCAGATGCCTACCTTCAACTCAAAGATAAAAGACCCTGATTTTCATTTTATATTAAAACAAAATACGTACAGTAGGGTCAACATCTTCTCTCATAATTTATACCTAAACATTATTGCCATTGAAGTAGCTTAGGTTTTCAAGAAAGAGGAAAAAAAAACATATTGTCATTCCGATGCCGTCAAATACTGCCGTTTTGTCAAAGGCGCTGGCGCCAGAAAGCTACGCACCAGGTGCCCTTTGATGTCAGCACCTTGACGATCAGGGTTGAAGCAGGAGGTCATGAGACAGAATAGAAAGAGAGACAAAGAGCGGATAAGAAGGGGGATTGTTGGTGGTTGAATGGAACAAACACAAGACTTTCACCTGAGAGGTTGGCGTTGGTGTGTTTTTCTTAAACTCTCTCTAAAAAAAAATCCACAATATTTGATGAGAACAGGTTGGAGAAAACCAACTTGGGCCAAAGGCATATTTTACTAAGACCCACATTTTTAGCAGCAAACCCTTAGGACTTAAAAGATATGAATGATCCAAACATGAATCGATTACAAGGACTACGTGTTATTTACACAAAACAAAACTAAACATGTCTCGGACTCAGAGAACAACTATCTCGAATACAGTAAGTCCCTGAACTTGCAGAATAAGATGCTAAATTACAAAGGCACAGCACTCTGCAGGGAAGAAACATACACACACCGTCCCTTTTTCATAAGACAGATTGATGGTTGAGAAAGAAAGCAAATCTTCAATGTTTGCTTCGTATGCTTGTCCTTATGCCCTTACACTACTATTTCACATGGTCAAAATACAAAGAATAGAGTTAGATAGTGGTACATGCCAGCAAAACCTGAGGAATAGCAATAGTGGAGTCTGTAAATGGACTGTATACTTTCTTCTCCAAAAGGAGGACAAATAGGTTTTTCAATGAAAAGACTTCTTTGTTAAACACAGATCCTATGTTGTCTCTCAGTCAGGGTTGTAAACTTATCTAATAGAACTTAGAGGCTCAACGAAACAATCAAGAATGAGAGAACACAATTTTCTTTAGCTGCGAAGGGTACTTTTCCAAGTGGAGCATCACACCATCCCTGAGGCCAGTCCTGTGACTCCTGTTGATTTATAACAGGAAAAAACCATTAGTTACCAGTATCTTTCAAAGATAATAGTTTCTTGCAAAGGGGAACGCTTAATATTTGCTTAGTTTATGAGAGCACTTACTGTCTTTCATTAATCGGCAAAGATCTCATGCCCTTATAATTTAACATTAAAACCAAACTTTAAAAACCTCTTAGTGAAAAGGGTGTGGTTTACACTTGTGGCTCTCATAATCCCAGAAACTGAGTTTATAGCTTTTTTAGGTCAACAGTCCTTTAAATTCAGGAGGTCTCTTTTTTTATGTGGTTTACTTTTTCTTGTGATCTGCACAAAATATGCAGTGTCCAAGTGTCCAGATGTATAAACAATGTATTTCACTGATTGTTTTGTAATATTTGCAGTCTTTAAAGTGTCACTCAGACCCTGATTCCATTTGGCTATTTCATATTGATTTTTGTTCAACATTTCATGAGTTTTGGAGCATTTTAAAGCTGCCAAAAAGGCATTAAATTTACCAGGAGAAAAAGAAGAATTTCTTGCATTACAGTAGGGTTTTCGCACCATTCGGTGCTCGGGCCTTAATAAATGCAGCTCCACGTTCCTGTGTTGGTATCTGACCCGGTGCTCCCGTGTGTTACCGTCACGTTACAGCAGGTTCGGTAGTTTGGGATTTTTTTTTTCCTCTCCATTCAGTCTTTCACCTGATCTGATCTCCGCCTGCTCCTGTTTTATTTTTGATTTAATCTCCTGTGTGATTCTGCTGAGTGCAGCTGAACTGTAGCCGACTGACAGCAGGATAAATTTACTGCAAGCTGACGTTATGAAGCAGCTGATGAGGGAATTAAAACACATGATGCTTGTTTCACCAACGCCTCCTCTGGGTTTATCTTTTTTTCTTTTAGTTAATATCGTATTATTTCGGACAAAAAATCAGACCCACAACTGTGGGAGAGACGCAGCGGAGACGCGTTGTGGATCAATAATGAATTAATAATGAATTAATCTAAGGAGCCAAACGTTTCAGGCTGTTAATTAGATTTACAAACTCCAGTGTTCGGACATTTACAAACGTGAAATATGTCACAGGCCTATATTTGTAACAGACAACGCAATAAATATCCGACCTGTTAAACTTCTTTTCTCATGTATCTGTTTGTCTTGTAGTTTATCTCCTGTAATTTCCAACACCCATCAGACCCACAGCTGTGAGGCAGCGCCTCCTTTGAACCTCAACAGCGGAGACGTGCTGGAACAATGAATGAATCTGACCTGACTCATTGTGGTTCTGATGTTCAGGTTCCTGTTCTTGTGGTTATTTACTTGTAAATATTCGTAACGTAGCCTGAGTGTTCATTTGCATAAACAGCGGGGGAAGTGAGATCCAACCTCAGGTGGTCACCCAGGACGCATGTTGATGCAAGGTGGAAACACCCTGCCTAAAGCTGGCCACTATTCGATCCGCTCACGGCCAGATGTCTGGATGGAAATAGCCAAATAGAAACAGCCTCTCAAAGGCACTTTTATACAGGTAATTTTAAAACCTAATTTAGTAATAATTCCAATCAAATTAATTACAAGTGATGGATTTTTCAACTTGATTACCTTCTGAGGGCACTTTTTGTATTAGACTGCATTTCTTTAGGTGTGCCTAATGAAACATAAAAAGCCATCCCAGTGAGTATATTTTCCACCACCTCTCAAAAAAATAACATCCCTCCTTTCATACTGTTAACATGGTGCTACAGTAGGCTTTTATACACTGTAGCTAATTTTATGCAAATATGCTAATTTACCGATATACAGTAGGATGATGTTATCAAGATACATAACGGTAGCCAACGGTGAATAATCAATGATTCCTTTTAACTTGAACTATCCCCTCTTAGAATCAATCTCCTTCCTTCGCGTTTTCATTTTCTCTCTTAACAAGAGTGAAAAGATGCGAGCTCAGATGATGGGAATCATGTAAAGTGAATGAAAAAGAGTAAATTGACCCAGATTCACAGTCTGGGGGATGGTTGGTTTCATAAGTCAATGGATGGACGACCCTCTCCGTGAAGCTGTGTATGGATTTAACAAGTGCATGCGTAACTATCTACCTACACTGGAGTATAACAAATGCTCATTTATTAAGCACTCCTACACTATGTAGTTACAAAGATGAGGATAATGAGGTGTGTGCGTGTGTGTGTGTGTGACAGTGCGTGTAAGTAAGTAATGATGTTCCCTTCACTACTGTTCTAGCATGTTATATCCCTAAATATAGAGAATACATGTATTTGTTCCTACCATAAATTATGAACCATTTTAAAGTAGATATGACAACAAACATTAGCCCAGAGCAAAGAGAGGAAACATGGGTATTATCTGGAACATCATGGCCCGAAACGTAATGCAACCGCTGCGGAGTGAGAACACGTGCAGCAGGTGGACGAGGATCAATAAAATACCTCTTTCCCAATTCGAAGCCACGTGGCAGTTCTCCTTCATCTCCCCCGTAAACCTGATTAAATGGACTCGGCCCATCACCGCCACGTCGCAGCAAAACACCTTCCCTCCCGCACAGATGTGGAGGCTGCTCCTCACAATGACACCTCCATACTGTCACACAGTGGGACAAAGCTGGGTTGTGTCATCACGAAAAGTCAAACGACGTAAGGTAGACGAAGGCGTGCATTTATACACGTGTGCCAAACCTACCACACATTGATTGCCTATGTGCATAATATGTAGAGCTGCAACCAATGATTCATTTCTGCACTGACTAATTGTGTTGTCTCTGAAATGAGCAACTTTATCCACCAATTAAAAAAATATATATATTCTGCGATACTTTATATCACTTCAATTCTATATGATAAAAAGTGATTTAAAAATGGAATCCTCTCATTTTGAGAAGCTGGACTTGATTTGGGAGTTAAAACAGGTTGCTGATTTAACTTTCTGTCCAACAACTATTTGAGTGATTGACTAATGTTTCTTATGCTAAAACTAAAAACCGTATTTAACCCAGCAATGGAACAGGCCAAGGGTTGAAATTTTGGAAATTAAAAACTGAATTGTAATATTTCCACTCCACAGGGACCTTTGTTGCATGTCATCCATATCTATTTCACTGTTTTCTGTTTCTTGAAAATGTCATGTAAAAAAACAAAACAAATTTGGAAGAAAACAACACACAGCATCATTTGTTCCATGAACAAATTTGTCCATTTCTTTTATGTATTGTTACTTAGTACCGTCTCTGCTCCCATTGATAATTTATGACAGAGAGCTTTTGTGGTCCTCGACATCATGTGACTGAGTTGTAAATTTGGCAGAGATCATTTGCCTTTCGAGATTACCTCCAGCAATATTGGCAGCAGGGCATGCCAAAGCTTGGTGTCTAATGTTGGATATTAAATGTGGGCTGTTTAATTATTATTAAGGGCTTCAGGATCAGTGCTGAATATAAGCAGCATAGGATGTTTGGTTGTCTGGTCCTGAATTCAACAGGACATAAACAGTGTGCCCTCCCCCAAATGATCACGTGACTTTTTTTCAGTGCAAATATCAGACATTTCATGATCTGTCATTCATGCTGTGACCATTAAATTTACAATGACAAAAGCTTTTATAAAACCTTTAGCAGTAAGTGCCTTGTATGGAGATTTGTTCCAGCTGTGATTAAATTAGTGAACAAGACTTGAAGGCAATCATATTTTATTCAGCAATTTGTGCATGCTGTTGGGTTGTACAATAGTTTAAAAAAGCTGCATGGAAACTGTGCAGAATCAATTAGATAAATCAAATTAACCAGTACAGGGAGTGATTCAGTTAGCTAATTCAAGCACATCTCTAAAATCAAATGATTAACCTTAGCACATCAGTACTCTTAAAAATGCTCTATTCTTTTGTGAAGTATCTGTGTCTAAGAAGCAAAGGAAATTCAAAGTAACACATAAAAGCCAACCAGTCAGAAGACAAGATAAAGAGTCCAAACATGAGGCAGAGAGCTCTGATGGTTACAGCTCATATTACTCAGGGGAGACTCGTATATTTAGGAAAGCTGATGAGGGAAACACTGATTATCCCCATTAGTGTTTTATGAGAAGCACATTCCTTGCAACGTCCCCCCCTCCTCCTAGTGGAGGAGCGACAGGCAAAAGCAAGTCACCTATAAGGCATGAATTCACACGGTAATTAATATCTCAAAATTTATAGAGTTTGAAAACCCCTTTTATGACGACTCTTGATTGACACTTACTACAACATTATTTTGTATTAAACACACACCCACTGTGGAGTGTGTTTTGCTTAATATACAGTGGGTACGGAAAGTATTCAGACCCCTTTAAATTTTTCTGGGTCTGAATACTTATGACCATGTGATATTTCAGTTTTTCTTTTTTAATAAATTTGCACAAATTTCTACATTTCTGTTTTTTTCTGTCAAGATGGGGTGCTGAGTGTACATTAATGAGAAATAAAATGAACTTTTTTGATTTTAGCAAATGGCTGCAATGAAACAAAGAGTGAAACATTTAAAGGGGTCTGAATACTTTCCGTACACCCACTGTATATTGACACGAGAGGAATGTTGTCAGCGCTAACTCAGTCCACATGACAGATTCCAAGTAACTTCAATTCAATAAACTACTGTACAACATACAGAATCCAGTTTGGACTCTGTTAACCTTTGTAAGACTCTATCTGTTAAGCACACATGCATCAAACTGAGAAAAACTCATTACTGCAACGCTGTTAAAGCTGTATGAAACCCCCCCCCCCCCCCCCCCCCCCAACATCTTTTTATTGATGTGAAACTCTCGAGGCAAAGACAGACTCTATGAGAGTGCCATGTGCGGTAACATTGGCATAAGTGTTGGGAATAGATCAAATATATAATAAACTGTCAACAAGTCCATAAGGATGTTTACACAGAAAGCAGGTCAGACCAGTAGTAACAAAACAGTGCAACTAGACCCTGCGACAAGCGCAATATGATATACTGTGCCACATTCAGTTTGACGCTTGTTTTTCAAAATTTACCAGCCACGCTTATGTAATAAAACACCTATTGGGTTGAGCTTTTATTTTTCTAAATTATAGGTAACACAGTATAACACAAGACAAGTATACAGTATAAGCGCCACGGAAACACTACAAACACTCAATACACTTACCTTAATGAGAGGGTATGCCAGAGTTGGCTTGGAAACATGGGTGTCGAGTCAAGTCCAAAGCATGTGTGGCAGTACTGTAACCAGAACAGTGGCACGCGAGACTTGTGCGTACAGCCGGTGGGAAACTCTGGTGAGCACTACGCACTCAGGGCGCTCCCTCGTACAGTCGCCGAGCGAGAGGATCCACTCGCGAGTCGGCAGCAGCCCCGGCAGCTGTGCTCAGGGAGATCCAAGAGGCGGCAGATAAGAGACAGACGTGCTTGCTGCCTTGTGCTGCTGTTCTCTCCTCCGCTCTCTCTCTGCAGCTCCCACTCTCTCGCCCCGGTGCCCCTCTCTGCTGCTCCACTCTCCCTCTCCACTTTAAACCTTCTTGTACACGCATGCATTCTCTACACTGCATCCCCTCCCTGCCTCCCTCCCTCTCGCTCGCACACAGGCGCGCACATCTTTTAGGTTTTTGATTTACGCACACCAGGCTCTTCTTTTTAGTTCCCGTGTGCAGAAAATATTCCAAAGGGTTTTAAGTTTATTTTTTAATTTTTAGACCATTTTTTTTTTCCAATTGCCTATCCGTTCGGTTTTATGCTCACATTTTAACCTGGAATCCTGTCCAGAATACAACTTTAAAATATTGGTCTACATATGGTGTGGACGGGGATAGAGGCGCTGAAGAGGGAAAGATGGCGACAGACAGATAACACTGAGGAGGCAAGGCTTAATGACATGATACAAAATGGTTATCTGAGTGTGGAGAGTTCTGCGGGGTGGGTTTGAGGCTGGGGCACAGGCTCGGCTTTAAAGTGCGAGGGAAAGCAAAACGTCATGGTTCATCTTTGCCAGCAAGCACAGTTTGTTGCCACCGGCAAAGATGCACTAGTGTGTGTACCCTTGTTCCCTTCTTTGTTTGAATGCAGTATCACAACGCACCGGAGGATCGACTGGGAGCGTTATTCATAAACAAAATAGAAACAAAGGACTGCACATCAGTCTTCATTGTCCTTTTACACAATGTCGATAGAGGAATGTGAGACCTTAGAGAATGTGGTTCCATATGTGCTATATATAATGAAAATGGTAATACTATTGCATCCATTAATGCACATGCATTTAAATGTAGTAATATGCCATCATTCATTACAGAGTTGTGATAGTGAAAAAAAATGAGGGAGATAGAAGAAATGGGGGTGAGGCCAAAACGGCAGCCAATCAGCATTCACATCATCCTGCTTCATCTTCATCACATGTTGTTGCTATTACAACTTTACTACGAAGACTATGAAAATCTATGTTTGTACAGATATTAAATACTATATTGTTATTTTATATTCTCATAGATTTTTTTTTTTTTTTTAAATATGACACCAGTAAAGTGTATGTCATCATATTGTGTGACAATTGAGAGGATTTTTGGAACGCTCACAATCCATTGCATCCATCCTATTCACTGCAGTCCATTTATACCCATTCCAACTGTTCCACCGAACCATCTGCTCAGTTCTGGGCACAATACCTTGATGGTTACCCGAATCAGCAGTAAACAGAAACACACCTGGTGAATAGATAGACAGCTGAGCACCTGTTTCCAGCATTTAATAGAAAGGTTTGCACAAGCAAATTCAAACAACAATTTTCATCTTCTTTCCTCTCCTAAAGGGATTATTACCTGACATTGGAATGTAAAAGGTAAATTTAAGGACTAACAAGACAACTCCTTAGCAACAGATTTCCATGTATGAAGAGATCTGGGTGACACTCTTTATACCATACCAGTGGTTCGCAATGGGTAGGTTCCAATTCTGGGTCGCGACTGCATGCAGGAGAAAAAAAAAATTAAGTTTAGGGGGGAAAAAAGTCAAGATTCTCAGCTTTTATTTTGAAATCTACTAAAGCTGTGCCTTTTGTACTTTTATTTTGAAGGGTATACATTTCCCATGATGCAGGATGGTGCGGTATCCGTTTGCTGTAGGTGTTGCCATGACAGTCGAGAAAAACTAACGTTGTGACGACGGTAGTGAGATCATTCGACAACAAGTTTAGGATTAGATCATTTTGACTTTTTATTTAGTTCATAAAAATTCTGACTTTTGAGTTCATAATTTTTGTGTTAGAATCTTGAAACTTGATGAGTATTGTAAGTTTAAAATTATTTGAAAAGCATATAAAGTATATCTGTAGTTTAAGCAAAGTCAGACTTATTATTTTATTGGGTTTTTAGCCCTATTTGCTGCACTTGTTTATATTTTGTTTTTAACAGTGCATAAAACCATCATGTATTACTGGATTATTTTTTTATGAAATACATTTCAGTTGGTCAAAACTTTCCAAAAATGTTGTTTGCAATTTAATGACTAAGAAAAAATGTTGGTCCTGAGGCGAGGCCAGTTACAACAACCAGTGTGAGCAGAAGCATTGCAGGCACATCTAAGAAAACTGAGAAGCAGATTGTGAAATCTTCTCTAAAACATGGTGTTCATTCCTCTACAATTAAGGCATTTTGGCCCAAAAACATTTGATTTAAGATAACCAAGGATAAAATAGTGGAGCTTATTCTACCGTTTCTTTTAATGCGTCGATATAAACAAGGACAATTTTCTCTTCACAGAAAATCTTGCGACTTCTGTGACTTGATAGGGTTCCTGACAACGTTCAATGTCTTTTTATGTGAAGCATTTGAATTGCCTCATTGAAATGTGCTGCACAAATAAACTTGCCTTTTACCGCAGTGAAGAGGAATTCAATTAAAACAGACCGCCCTCCTCCATCCTCAGCCCCCGGACATCTGTGCGTCTTATCGTCCAGTGTGGCCGCCTAAAAGACACCATTTATACACCGCGTGTGAGCACAGACAAACCAGTTGCAAGGATGATAACGCATGCAGACATTCATGCAAACACATGTATATATAAATAGAGCACTCCTAAAGGCAACTCGTATGCGTGACGAGGACACACACACACACACAATTGTATTGTAATTCTTTTAAGTTAAACTGTTGCTTATCTTCATATCAGTCCTAAAACGGTCAAATATCGGTTGCCGTATGTAGGAAGTAACTTGAATATCAAAGCTGCTACTGAGGAGATCTCAGGAGGTTCAGGCCATCAGGTCAACCAGCAGGTCTAGCAAAACCATAAATCATCAGAGGACATGAGAGAGTTTCCCTTTCGGCAACCACATCCAGAACTGACAGCTATAATGTGTTCTGACTTTGACATCATGGGAAAGTACATCAATCGTGTGTAAGTTAATTTGTTCTTTGAGTTGGTGTGAGCCTTCTCACATTTACATCTAGTCTTCTTTTAGATCACGACATTCATCAGAACATATTTACAGAGTGAAAAAAAAATCTAACAAACAGACATTTCTTTTATGGTACCAGTAAGAGAGCAGTGGACACGATGTGTATGCATGTCATCTTTTTCAGGATGGTTAATTCCCAGGCTTGTTCCTCATCATCATGAATCATCAAGATCATCTTCATGCATCAACATGATGATCCTCCCTTCAATACACATGTATGACGGCTGAAGGCGCATTTCACTGATCACGTCAGCGCCACCTCTGACATTACATGTATTAGCGTTAAACATGTTGCAGAGGTCACTGTGGTGTCTTTTTTTCTTTCATTTCTTTGCAAACTTTGTACATTTTTACATTCAAACATAACTGGGAATAGCTACCTAAAAGTTTTTTTTAGTTTTTTTAACATGCGTGCTGTGTGTTGTTTCATTTCCTGGGTGCATCCCGTTCCTCAATCTCTCTCTCTTTCTTGGTCTCTCTAGCTATACTAGCTCTCTTCCTCTCTCATCGTCTTATTCCGGAGTTAGTACAAGCAACGGTTTCTATATGTGGAACTCTCTGTATTTTATTTCTAGAACTGCCAGGAGAACAAAGAACAGACTGCCAGGAATAGAGGGAGTGGAAATTGTTTTTTTTGGGGGAGAAAAAGAGACGAGTGTAGTTACATGTCGGTAAACATTGGACTGAGTGATCAATAACCTGTTTCTCTCTCAGCCACTCCAGCAGCAATTCAATGGGACCCACAAGTGATCTTCCTATGATGTTGTCAGGTGGTTATTGAATAATCCACATGACTTCAAATGGTTCTCCCATTGACAGATGGAGATCACAAGGACTGAATGCAAATATGTTGTTCCTGGTAGTGAGGAAAGTCTTTTTCTCAATAAACATTGAAAGTAGATACATTTATAGCATAGTGTATATGCTATACCGTATATTCCTTTATTATGATCCCAAAATTGCATGCTTTGATGGAGAAAATAGGCATTTTATCTGTGTCCTTATTGCAACAGTGCTGACTCTCATTATTTGTCCAAACTCCACTGAATTGTTTTGTTACTATACACTGATTGGCAATGTTGCCAAGATCAGGGGCATCCTGTTTTAATTTAATCCTGAAATTAATTAATGCATTTCCAGGCTAGACCACTTTAACTCTGTTATCAGGATGTACTGGCAGCTCCCTGAAAAGTCTGCAGAGGATTCAGAATGCTGCTGCAAACGTGCCGACGGGAGTAAGCAAGAAAGAGCATATTCCCGCCATTTTAGCTTCCCGACACCGGCTTCCTATAGAATTGAGAAGTGAATTTAAACTTCTTCTGACATACAAAGCTCTTAACAATTAAGCTCCACTTTATATCACATATCTGTCAGTACCCTAATATCCCCACTGAACACTGTGCTCTCAAGAGTGCAGGCTTGCTTACAGTACAGAGTTTCTAGGAGTAGAATGTGAGGCCGGGCCTTTCGTTATCAGACAGCTCTCCTGTGGAACCTGCTCTCAGTCTGAGTTTGAGAGACTAACACCCTCTCAACTTTCAAGACTAAACTTAAAACATACCTTTTTGAAAAAGCTTACAAGCAGAGCAGGCCAGGATGAAATGACCTTGAGCCATTCTTTAGCCATTTCATTGTTTTGTTTTGATACTGATATTTTAATGAAGTCATTCTTCGTGTTTGTTTTGTTTTAATAGTTCCTATATTTAGAAAAAGAAAAGAATGAAAAGCTTTTGGAGTTTAGCCAAAATAATTGTTGGTGAAAATTATGAATCAAGCCACAGTTAGACAAGCTGTTTTTAAATGGAGATGATTTATTCCTAATTCCCCCACAAATGTGTGTACCGCTGAGGTGACATAAAATGGAGAGGGTTTAATGAGGTAAAAAAGAACCACGCAGTCACAGCTCAAGGCTTAAATGAATTATTAGAGCTGGTTAACATTTCTGTTCATGAGTCTATCCAACACATCACCGAACAGGCATGGTGTCCATTGGCAGCTCTCCAAAAACTAAATTCACCGCACACCTGTTTACCAGAGACCACAGTTACACTCCACAACACTGCTGGAAAACTGTTTTTTAGACTGCGAAAGCAAATATTGAATTGTTCAGGAAGATGCGTGACTTTGGGCGTATCTGTAGCATTAATAGCAAGACCATCGTCCAGCACGATGGAGAACGGTCTGGCTGCACCCATTTATCATTTCGAAAGGGGGAAAAAAAAAATGCTCTGGCTTGTTGATATTTCTATCAACAAACCATGTCCGGTGCAAAGCCCAGGATACAGCAACAGCGCCCTCGCAAACTAGTTTCGGGGGAAACTTGTTTTGTTGGTACATTTGCGCATCAAGAGGCTAGATGCCAGGAATCCCCACCGAAAAAAAAGATAAAAAGAACCAAGCAAGCCGCCCTTATTGCGTGATCTAAATGTTCGTCAAAACGTCCCATTTTCAGTGTAGGTTGCTAGCTCTGAGGTTTGTTCTCCAGTTGCGTCTCTGACTTTGAAAACAGTAGGACACAGTATCAGTAGAGCAGGAGAATGTCAACTGAAATAGTCGGCCAACAGCAGGCTTATGCCAACATTGTACAGTCGGCGAATCAGACTCGTATGACGTAAAAGGGGCAATTATACCAACATGAAAACATAATCCCAACGGTTATGGAGTAAGAAGGATTATGTTCCCTCTGGGCCAATACCATGCCATCATCGAGGGGAAATTAATTCTTTAGTCTATACCAAGATATTGTCAGGATAGCTGTCCTCAGTTGAAGTTGGGTAATGACAATAATCATCAAAGTAAATCTACTAGCAACTGTCTTTAAACAAACAGAGCCCCCCTTTTGCCATCAGTCAGATCCCAGACCAGAGCTGAAGCAGTTTTATAGGAACAGCGGTCCAAATTTCCACCTAAACGTTGTACAGTTCTGATCTGCAGCTACACTAAAACACTGGGAGGTTGTTGCTTCCAAAAGAGGTTTGACGAGTTTTTAAATCCAAAGGTTCACTTACTTTTCCTATCAGCACTCTAAGTGTTTAATGGCTGTGTTCAATGAAGACAAAAGATTAAGCACACTGAGGTTGTCCACTCTGAAGATGAAGATCAGATCACAGTTAATGACCAATTAATGCAGCAAACCAGATTATTCCAAAGGGCTTCTTTTGCTATTGTGAGTGCTGTACAGTAGAGTCGCTGAAGTGTGTTTTGATTCAGACTTACATTCCTTACTTTCATCTAATAGATAGCAACAACTGTCACAGCTCAGCAGGAGTCTGGGCTTAGGGTGCAAACTCGGGTCTGAGCATAAAGGCTTAGGCAGTTGTCACAAAAATAGGAACAGCTGACAACAAACGGGGAATCAAATCCAAAGGCCTGATGCAGGAAATAACAGGTAGGCTGCAGGTTATTCTGCAAGCAAACAGATTCAGCGAAGCATCACCATAATGGGTAATAATGGGTAAGCAGAATGTGTTTAAGCTCTTTGACACAAAGTGGGCAATTGAGCAAATGGAAAACTGGCATTTATAAATACACTGACTCCAAAATCAAAACGGAAACCGGGCTTTTATGCAGCTTTAACAAGCTTTTTAGTTACAGCAGTGTTAATCAGGACTTGGAGTTCCCAGAAGCATGAGCAGCTCTATGACAATGTTCTGTGCGTAAGGCACAGCACTGCTTTGAGCTAAATGTTTTGGGCAGAATACTTCTATGCTCAAAATGACAGTTCTAACATGCCGGTCCTGCACTCCACCTGCATCAGTCCATCCGATCATCTGACCTGGTACCACGCTGCAGTTCAGTAAGTCCTTTTGCTTGTTCTGTAATTCCGGTTCTGACCCCCTGTCTGTTTGTTGCCCCACTGTTGTCGGTCCACGGGCCATGGACAGAGTGGCAACATGTAAACAGGTTCCAGGCAGGTAACAGTCTGATGGTAGATAAGCAGAAATAGCATTGAGGAAATAATGAGAGAAATAACTGGTGTGAATCAAAGACAGACAATTATTGACTGGAAAACATCCAGCCGATTCTTGACAACCCGTTTGTCTACAGAGATGCTGTTACACTGACTCAAAACGAGACAGGATTCACTCCACAAGACACGCACTGCAGTCATGGCGATGAATTTGAGTGTCAGTTTGAGTCAAATCCCACAGAAGCAGCTTATCTGCTCAGCCGACTGAAACAAAATGATTAATGACTAATTGAGTTTTACAACTTGAAAAGGCGATGACAGTGACCTTGGGCTGGAGTAAACAAGCAAGTACGTTGAGCCTGCCCCTGGTGTGATCAAACCACATGCATGGCTATGCACGAACCTGCACCACAAGGACTACTCGGCATCACAGCGTAGTCCCTGTATAGCTCTATGTTTACCTTGATGGGCCTCTAGGTTATGCGATAAGACAATACCATGAAATATGTGCTGTCATTGTACATGAAATTCCATCATTCATGCAAACCCCAGGGGCCTGAGTTTTTCATACATCAAGCATGTTCTCTAGATTGCCTGTCAGCAGAGAAAAGTGATTATGTTTCATTCTATATCTATAGCCTTGGCTTTCCTCAAATTACATGCTTCTAAATAACATTACAATTCTAATTCCAAGAGCTTTATCTGCTATGTCAAAGGATGAGCCATACAGTGACTAAAGAAAGGGGAGGCAAGAGTATAGTTTTTAATCTCCGTCCGGTATTAATGAATAATGGCATGTAGTAGTGCAATAGCAGATCTTTTAAAGACCTAAACCAAAGGAAAACAAGATATAGTTACACCATAAAAACATTCCTGTGTTTTTTTTAAATTGTATTTGTTGTGGAACATGTTCTATTCCATTACATCTATCTTGAACTGTTGGTCAGGCTGTGGCAGGGGGCAGCCCGGTCAGTTTCGCAGCTGGCTGCTTAATCTTCTTTTATTGTCTTTATTTCATTTCCTTTGACCATGTTGAACTGACTTTGTTTAATTTTTCATGCCCGCTGCACGTGTGATTTCTTTTTCTTTTCCTTGGCTCGTCTCATCCCTCGGGCAGAGAAAACTACATTATGTCCTCCAATGCTTGGCTTGCTCTATGTATTACTCCTCTCTTCTTCTCACTCTCACAGCAGCATCTCATATCTCATGTCCCCTCGTTCATTTGACCAGGGTCGTCCCGTTAGTTTGTTTCCATGGTCACTCAGTCATGACTGAGTCAGATGCCACTCGTTCAAAATTACAGACGCAGATCTCTATGCCTAATCACGTTCCAGTTTCTCTCCGCATCTTAAGAAGTTCTCTAAGTGCCGAAAGCAATTAAAAGATGAGTGCAATCCCTCCATTTCCATTTTAGATTGACTTAATCTATTTGTTGACAAAAAGATGTTTCCATATTCTTTCATGTAAATTGCTCTGATGACAGAAAATCGAAATTGGCATCATAGCCCAAGCATTATGGATGGTTAGCAGTCAAAACAACATGCCCAAGCTGGTTGGGTGAATCAAGCCTAACGCCCACAGTGTCAGATTTGTAATTCACACCTTTAAACTGGTAAAAATAAAAAATGTGAGAAAGGCAACAGTTTAGCCAAGTGCAGCCAGTTTGAGTCTTGCTCGGTTTCTATTTCGTCTTTAGTTGACTGTAGAACAAGAGAGAAAGAGCAAGCAATGCACAAATCAAGGAGAGTGACAGAGAAAGAAATTCCTCAAATTACTCACTTTATTGGGGAGACTTGCTCAAGGCAGGATACCAAGAAAATGTTTGGTCAGCTGAATTAAGGATGGTGCGCTGCAGAAGGGTTGTTTGTCATGTTTTGATTTTGATGCTTACTCACTGAAAAAAATGACAGGAGCAAAACAACACGAATACGTCTTAAAGACAGCTGAAATTTCATTCTAAACCCAAGCTTGTTTAATATAGGCCGGCCTAAAAACTGGTACTGCTATTATGACTGGCGGTGATTACATAGGAAGAAAGTCTATTCTAAAAATATTGCTGTTTATCGATAATAAAAACCCACTCAAATTCTGTGAGGGAAAAGTACATACGACAGGAAAGCAATAAGGAAAAGATGATAGAAACATTGCATGTTTATTGCATATATTAATTTGAACATAACAGTTCCTTTGCGCTTGTATAAGTGAAACCCTGAATGTGCATCATAATTTGGTTGCTAAATCTGTTTCCATTTCACATTTTGTTTTTTATCTACACCAACTATTCCACTCTAGCTGGTCGACTTCTCCGTTTCCCACTTGGTTTGTCCCAGTGTTTTCTCATTATCTGGCCTCTCTGCTCCTCAGTCACTCTCTCTGTCTCTGTCCTGACACCTGGTCTCTCTGTTTCTTAGTTTTCTTTGTGCTACATCTCAATCGGCCAACTCTTCCAATAGTTCTCCGTCTGCTCTGATGACGCCCACTGCCACTGTCTCCATCCCCTGGCTCATTGTTAAGACGGTCCCGTGTAGCTCACCTTCTGTACTTTTGTCCACTACATTGCTTCTTGTCAGATTGTTTGAAGCAGACAGTTTTGTGTCTCTCAGTATATTATTTCAGTTTTTCTGCCCCTTTGACAAAATCTCAGACTCCTGTCTTGACCAACTTTTTTTTCCTCACTCTCAGTCAATTAGCTCGGTTCCTGTCTGCCAATTTATTTGCTTTTTGCCAGTCTACAAGTCAGTTCCTCGAGGGATCTTTCTGACTATGTCGGCGATCCTGAGGCTAAACTGCATTTTTAAGTTGTTTAATATGAAGCAAGTCTTGGACTGCACCTTTCTCAGGTTCCAGTTTCCAGAACCCAAACACAATCTCCCTTCTCCGTTCACCAGCTGGCTTTACCCGAGTCTCTGCTCAAGACTCAAATATTAGGTTGTTGTCTGTACTTTTAAACAGGCTTACTGTCAATTCCATAAAACGTCAGCTGACAGTTTGCACAGCAAGCCTTTCACAGTCCCATCTATGAAGTCATCGCCTTGGCAGAAATGATTGTCAGCACCATCATCCTCCCCGAGGGACTTGACTCAGAATCTTCTGTTCTAATGAATGAAACGGACCATGTGGTTACAATCACGGGATGTACACTACAATAGGCTGCCACCGCTTGTCTTACTACTTTGACCTGTTCAGTCGTTACTGTTGATAGGAATGTGCCACGTGTATATGTCCTGCTTAACATCACTTTTTAAAGTTGTTTTTGCCATTGTAGATTTCTGCAGTGAAGGATTTTGATTACTATTACGAATGGGATCGTTGATATAGTACTTTAAAAAACAGTATGAAGTGCTGATCAACAGTAAACAGAAAGGGGGGCAATATCATCCAACCTGTTTATTCACCTTTGCCTCTATCATCCAGCAAATTAATAAATTGCAGTTGGTTACAAACGGTAAACGGGGGTCTGAGTTGTGTTGTTAAAGCTTTATTACTATATATTAAGTAATTTTATAGTAATTTTGGTATGCTTGCGTACAGCTATGGTTACAGCTCGTGTGTCATTCATTTGCAAAACTATAATTACTGCCTTACAGTTGCATGCTTTTGTGAACCAGTCCAGTTGCAGTTTACATCAATATCTCTAGACTCATCCAATGGTTGTAGTACAGACTTTGATGGATTTCTTTTTGAGTTCAAATGCTTGGCCAATGAATTCCATTTACAGCAGACAATACTTCAGATATGGATGTTACTGCAAAGAAGCAAAATAATCTAAAAGGTTGGCTCCGCACACATTGTCAATCTGACAACACAAAAGATCTAAATGATCTCTCCCTCTTATGAAATTGAATAATGACCAGAAATGTGTTTTTGCAGGATAGTTTGATGTCAAGGTGACCTTGGATATAAAATCTCATCACGTCATCATTTGATTGAGAGAAGACATTTCTGTGAAATGTTGTCATTAATAGTGGAGAATTTCTTCTGGACAGAAATGGGATTGTGAAGTTACCTTTTAGTTTTGACCCCCAACTTGACATCAGAACATCCAAATGTCAGTGTGATCGTTTTTGCCACACATATCACGTTCATGAGAATAGGAGGACATGGCGTCACAGTGACCTTGACCTTTGACCAGCAAAATCAAATCTGTTCATTCTTGAGTCAACTTGAATGATTGTGTCAAATATGAACTTCCATCAAGCCATTTGTGAGATTACATGTTATTGAGATAAGGGCAGATGGATGGGACTGATGTGAGGACACAGTTATCTTAACCTTTAACCAACAAAACCTAATCAGTTCATTAAAGAGTTCAGCTGCAGTTTGAGCCAAATTTAAAGAAACTATCTCAAGAGGTTACCAAGGACGAGAGGTCACTTTTACCCCAAAATCTAAATCCCCATTGAGTCAAAGTGAAAGTTGTTGCCAAAGTTTTTTCTTGAGATATCCCGTTCATGAGAATAGGATGGACTTGCATATGAATGGATAGACAACTCGGAAAAACAAAGTACCATCAGCTATGGCCATTGCAATTGTGGAGGCATAAAAAAGACAGAAGACATGATAAACAAATGTAAAGACAAATTTGATTATAGCATTGTTATCATTATTTTGTTCCAATTTTCTATAGATATTGTAATATTATCGGGATTTCTTTTGGCCATCATAATCGTGTCATAAGAATCTTATATTCTTATCATCCTAATTGCCGAAGTTTCACTGGAGAAAATTGTTTCTACTCATCTTGCTTCAGGAGTGGACTTAACAATTTGAACCTCAGTGTTTAGTAGGCATTAGGCTTTTACTGTGGGCTTTAAAGGAATAACTTAACATTTCTGCAGACGTACCCCAAAGTGATTATTCAGTGACAGCGTGCTATTTTTACATTACAGTAACTGGAACATCGGAGCCGCGAGTTCAAGTCATCAGTTATTGTTAGTTGCCAATCTTTCTGGCTAACTTTCTACCCTCTCAACTCTTGTCTTGCCCATTCTTTGAATACCTTTGGTTGTGCAATATAAACTTTCCAGCCAGCCTACCACCACATCGCTCTTTGTCTGCACCACTGTTTTTCTACTCTGAACCTAAATATTAGGGTTAAATGAACAAGGACAGAGATAAATATTGTTTTGCCCAGGAGTAAATGAGGGATGAATAACACTCTTAAAGTTAGAGTAAGTGAAGCACGGAAAGAAGCCAGTAAGGAGAAAAAAGTAGCAGTGATAATCCTCTTTTAGCATTTCGTGAAGTCATCCATCATCCCATTTTTTTACATAATTTTTTTCCCAGGAAGATACTCAAAGTCCCGTTCTGTGGCTGCCCTGCCTGCCTACAAAGTGAAGACCAAGAATGATATTCATAGGCAAACCCTAAAAATGTACAGTACGCTATAGATGGTATAATATCCTTGCTCTTTTATTGTAGTGTTTCTGTGATCATTATGAGACAGGGTAGACTGGTTGAGAGAATGTAGTAAAAGCTATGAAAAGCAATGAGATTATTATGGGTATGGATGCATAAGAAGTACATAAACAAATCTGCAGTTGTTCCTAATAATGAAATATAAAACCAAGGGCACATAACTGCAAGCACATTACAGTTTATAATCATCACAAGGGAACAGTAAATGTATGCACTTGGCCAGTCAAAATATGTTGTTCGTGAGCATATCAGTAATACGCTCAGTGGCAATATATTTGTTTCCACCAAAATCTCAGATTTCTCAGGATAATATCCACTATAAAGCTTTTCTGTAGTAATTTCTAACCACTTACGGCACTTGGTTTAGGTCAATCCATCATGCAATCAGTATTTTTAGAGTGCAAAATCACCATTCAACATCATCCCCATCGACCAGAACAATTAAAGTGAGGGAAAGACAGGCGTCTGGTTTAATACAGAACCGTGAGTTGAGACACAATGTGTTTTCTTTTACTTTTTTCTTTTATTTAAAACCAGTATTTTTTTTTCTATCCCTAACCAAAGTGCTTTTGTTGCCTGTAACCACAGATTGGATTTATTTATCCGAACACCGTTCTCTGGTGTTTGCGTCACAGTCTGTGTGCCGGCTATCCACCCGAACCACCTCCTGCTGACTCAATTTATCTGTATGCAGTCTGAATACTCAATTGCTATGCATTTTGGATGCTTGTCGAAACGTTCACACATTTACAATGATTATGCAGTTTATACTCAAATATAGTTTGAGGTACTTTGAGTAAACTCCTTTTACGCTACTGTATACTTCTATGCCACTATATCAGAGATAAATATTGTACTTTTTACTCCATATGCAGAACTTTGTTTTTAACTTCTGTTTTTTTCCTATTGTACTTTTCCCTTTTGTACTTGTAGCACCAAATAGGCAATCCACCCGGACGTCACCCATTAGTTTGTCCCCATGCTGTTTTTTTTTAAAAAGTTACCATATTTGGATGAGTGAGGGAAGAGCGAGGGGTGGATCCAACTGTAAACCCGAGGACGCTAATACAATTTGTGTTCCTTTAGTAAGAGTTCATCGTTTCTGCTTGATTAGGTTACTTACAAAAATGCACTGGTACTTTTAAGGTCTCTTTAGTGTCTTGTTAAATTGAGGTTCATAGGATGACATATTCAAACAATTAAGGCCTACTCACATGACTACACAACCTAAAAAAAAACATTACTGTGATACCCTTTACAATTATCTGGTCGACAAGCATTCAAGCATTTTGAGCAACCGAGTATCAGATTGTCTACAGATAGTTACGTAAATCTATTAAATTTGTTAATTAATTAGTTCTATGACTTACACCATCAACTGCCTTTGCTAATAGGCTATTGGCTCGTATTGAAGTGACAGCACATTAACAGTGTCAATGGCTTTGTTGGCGAGGTCAGTGTTAAAATACAATTCACTATACAGTAATGTCACAGGACAATGACAGTCTCTTCTTTAGGTAATTTATAAATATAAATCTATACAAGGTCCATTGTGCTCTTTGGAGAAAGTAGGAGAACTGATATCACCATATGATTTAGTAGCCTTTAGAGGATGGGTCAAATGTGGCCACAAAGGGATACACATGGTCAGCAACAATACTGACATAGGCTGTGTCCTTCAAACCATAATTGATTGGTATTAAGGTGCTCAAAGTCTGCCAAGCAAACATTCCACCCATGCTGTTGATGCCAAATTCTGAGACTATCGTCTGCAACCTCAGCAGAAATTGAGATTCCTCAGACCAGCGTTTTGCCAATCTTCAAATGAAGCTTTGTAGTAGTCCAGATAGGCACGCAGTCAGTTATAGTCACAAGCCTTACTTCTGTCCAGTCGTTCATTGCCTCAGTCTCTCCCAACCACCTCGGACATTTCATAACTAAAGCAGCGTTCATTCATTCTTCTTGAGTCTTGTGTGCTCACCAGATTGCTCCTATATTATTATTAACATTATTAGCATTAACAAATATTGTTTCTTTGTTCATTGTCTTTGTAACCCTTGCTGTTGTAGCACGTAATCTTTTACTAAAGGGTAATCTATAATGCTAACCCTGGCCCTACTGTTTATGTCAGAGGTCTTCAACAGGGGGGGTCGGCGGAGGTACTGCAGGGGGTCCGTGAAATTTTTGGTTGATTAGACAATTTTTATTTTCCACAAATTTAAATGTCTTTAAATACACATCAACATGAATCCAACATATTGTAGCGAATGGATAAATAGGGGCAGAAGATGTTATCTTTCAGTTAGAAATGCACACACAGGAGCTCTCTCAAGCTGGACACCGGTTCACTCACAGGGCGAGACTAGCCTGGACATGTCTCTCCAAGCCTCCTGCACTCCTCCAGTTTAATATAAAACACAATTTTATACAATATATATAGCAGGGGGTCCCTGCTCCATCTCTCTATCAGTTTGGGGGTCCTTCGCCTGAAAAACTTTGAAGACTCCTGATCTATGTAATATCAGTATCGGAGGTTCTTTAACAGTTCAGGCCAAGATTTTTGCAGGTTATCTTGGTTACAGTTCACTTAATTTCAATTACTAGGTTCAGTAAGGAGATTGGTGGTAGCAACTCTATGTAAGAGCAATGAGACCTTCAGCCCACAAAGCACATACAACCAATGATTCAAGTATTAATGAGGGAATATATTTACAGAATTATTTAAACCATCTCACTTTACTTATACCTTTAAATCTCACATTAACTCAACTTCAGCTCTTAACAAAAAAATGAATTCCACTTAACTCAAATTATCATGCAACAAAAGTGGATATACAACCACGGAATTGCATATTATGACAAATAATGTCACTCAAATCAGGTATAAACCTCTGAACTCTGTTAAACCCCAAATAATTCAGTTGTTAGATCTTAATAGTCTGTTTGAGACCTTTACAGTTGTCAGTCAAAGTAGGTCTCGTATTTATATCTTTGGAGGTACCCTTAACGTTCAACAGTTCACCATTAGTCTCTTCCACGGATTTCCGGTTGTTTGGTTGAATCCCAAAAAAAACAACTCAGAAAGATCTCAGAAACAAAGTGCAAATACTGGATACTTGGATGCTTTAAGTTTCTCGGATTTTTGTTCCTACCGCCCCCTCGACACGGTCCAGCATCCATGAGCAGCGGTGAAGAGCCAGACGGGATAGCAGAGGAAGCAGCTCGTCATCACATGATGAATCCCTAAAAAAAAAAAAAATAAATAAAAAAAAAAAAATAAAAAAAAAAAAGCAGAACATCATTATACAGTCAAGAGTTTCCTCTTCTGTTCCTTCCATCACGTTAGATTTAAACAAAACTTTCACAACTTTAAAACACTTGTGACTAAACTATCTCATTTTGCCTCAATTTCAAACAATACACTTGGCATTGAACATACTTTTACAACATATACAGTAACTTCAACAAAAATTCAACAACCCACTTTGAAGTGCTCCCTTCGCGCTGGGTCAGCGGCGGTGACGTTGCGCTCCCGTTAGCGTCACGGCTGCAATTTGGCCGGATGGCAATGACCATAATTAATTCACATCATGCAAAATGTTGTTATCTTGACTGGTTTTGCTTACCTATGTTCCTCAAAGTAAATTACTCACAAATTCTCTGACACAAACTTAGCTAAAAAAAAAAAAAGCTAACCTCAGGCAGCAACTCGCCGGGACAATCCACTTAATTGGGAAGAAACGCCGGACGGAGTTCGTCCCGGTGAGAACTTCTCCCGCCACAGCTCCGCTGCGGCTCAGCATGCAACTCTCACTTGCAATACTGCAAAATTCGCTCGATATCTCTTGGGAATCTCAAAATTTATTATTTTTGCTCCAAATCTTGTTTGCCTCCTGCACCTGTCTTAGCCGCTGGGTCTCCGGTAGCGCGTGGTTCAGAGAGCGGGAGGGGGAGGGGGGGGGGGGTGTGCTAAGGGCTCCGCTATGTTCAGACCACTAAGCTCCCTTGGTGAGACGTTTAGGGAACGTCTGTAAATCGGGCTACTGAACATGACCTGGGTTACGTCTTCATTCGTTCAAATGTTGTGGATCTCAGGCTGCTGCTGGGAGGCTTGTGATTTTAGGGACTGTCTGTCATGCTTGCTCAGATTTATTTTTGCATAGAGCCACTCGAGCAAAGTTAAAGCCAAAAATATGTCTGTTCTTGGCTGACAGGAGTGGAATCTGACCCGTCCTCCGCTGTTGTAGCCCATCCACTCCAAGGTTTGACTTGATGTTGGTTTTGAAATGCTTTCCTGCTCGGTACCATTGCTGCTATCAGTTACCTTAGCCCTTCAGTCAACGACAACCAGTCTGGCCATTCTTCTTTGACCTCTGCTTAACATCCACTGTAGAGACGATTGTGGGGGAAATCCCTGGAGATCAGCAGATACCCTAATACTCAAACCAGAACCATCTGGCACCAACAATCATACCCTATAGTCAAAGTCACGGAGATCACATTTGTCCCCCAGTCAGATGTTTGAGTTGAATATTAACTGAAACTCCACACCTGTGTCTGCAATATAAATGAGAAAAATGTCCATCACAATTTCCAAAAGTGCAAGGTGACATCACCAAATGTCTTGTTTGAACAACAGTCCAAAAATATTTATTTTACTCTAATGTAGGACCAAATCTTATGTTTATAAACCGTTAAATGTTTGGTGTTAAAGAATGACAAACACTAAATTTGCTGAAATTTGCAGTTGCTGATCATTTTCTTGTAAACAATTAATTGACTAATTATTGCAGATTTTTTTTAAGTAGAGCTGTTAGTGCTGGTCACTTTATTCTTTTCAGCTACAACAACATCAACACGCTGCTACACTTACCATATATCAAAAAGGCTGGCTAATCTTTAGGGACAGTTTGTTCTCAACATTCTTTTGAGATTCTTCCTAGAATTATTTCTAGAAAAAAACTGATAAATACCTTTTTTTCAAACACAATTGTTTTTACCTGTTTCTGTCTCATATATAGAGACATGTATACACTGTACATCTCCCTGCAATGTAAAAGTCATTGAATCCCCTCGAGTTCCACAGAGGGTAGAAATTGGATCCCACATCTTATATGGTGGTAAGGTTACGGACCCAAATGCAGCACACCCAGCAGATGACTTGGGATAAATAACGTTTATTTATACACCGAACAGGGAATCGTATTTGAGCACAGAACCAAGTTCGGAATGGCTGAAAGCCGATAAACAGTCACTACCGACCTGGGCTTTTTTGACGCAGGGCAGAGCGCCAGGGTCGACTGTGTGGTTTCCCGTGGACCAACACAAGTTTGCCAAGACACGTCTACTGGTGATCTCCGTGGAACAATGAAGGACGGCTTCTGCTTCGCAGGTGATCTCCGTAGATCAACACTGGACAGTAGGTAAGTACCACAAGGTATCAGGCACACTGGTAGAACTGCAGCAGACGGGAGACAAACAGGGGTCAGGACCGGAATTGCAGAACATGCAAACGGACTTACAGAACTGCTGTGTGGTACCAGGTGTGCTGATTGGATGGACTGACCCAGGTTAATACACTGCGTGGTGGTGATAACTGAAATGAGACACAGCTTTGCCAGCTGATTAAGGTGTAGTAGTGGAAGGTGACTGGAGGCGGGCAATGGATGAATCCACACCCTCCAGACACAGATCAATACATAAAGCACATGACAGACCATAACAAATAGGGAGAGAGACAGGAACACTAGGAAAAGGTGATAGTGGAGAACACAGGGACAGACAGGGATCCTGACACCACATTAAATGTGCAAAAGAGATATTATCTGGGATCACACAATCAGATAAGTAACCAGTAAAATACAGCAGTGTTGTAAATTACTGTAAAGAAAAGACAAGCAAAAATGACTTTATTAAAAATGCTGCTTCCACCTTCCTGCTGATCAGGATGCAGACATAGACGAGAGCAGGCAGGCATGGAATTTGTTGTCATACAGAAGAAATGTTTGCTGTGCTGGGAAATCAAAATGACACCATAGACACCAGAGGAGTGGACTTGTTGATCCTACACCCCAGCTTGTCCTCTTGTCTCTTTGTGAACATAAATCCACCTCCTGTCTTTCTGTTCATTCTCCTGTCTCAAGTGTTTAATGCGTTGTTCTCATCCAAGTCCTCTTGCTCTCCATTCTCTTTCCCTTTTAGCCTGAACAAGTGTTGTTTTTCTCTACATCTAAACTAGGTCACAGTATTGTATCCAGTGTTTTATTTATTGTATTACTTTCCTTGTTGAGCTATATAGGCTTCAACCTATAAATTTATCATTTAGGATCTATATTAATGCCATCAGGAGTGAATGAGAGTGTTTCACAGCTGTGTTTTTTAGTCCAGTTAAGTCTAACTCTTGTTTGTTTGTTTTCCTCCTTGGTGAAATTTTGTGGGACAGGTGTGAACATAGTAATCATTTTTGGGTCTGGACAAAAACAGCCGGACCTTTAGACCTTTTAGTCCCTGAAGAGGGACTGATCTTAGCCCGTTCCCAAACAAACTCTGGATTGTTCATTTGTGGGGCGAACATCATCCAACCACAATCTGACCCAACTCCCTGGTATAGTCCACAAGTTTAAGCTCCTGCAGCCTTGCCTGCTTTACATTCTGGAATGTGGCAGAGCACACAAACCCTCGTAGCTTGCGTATTATCTAGTACAAGCTGGGTAGCCGGGGAATGATCCAAAGTCTCTGCTTAAGCAGCAATGAGGTACTTTAGCTTCTTGATATTTGGAAAGATGAGTATATCTGTCAGCTTCTACAAACAACTCATAAAAACACTGAAGTATAAAAATGTTCAGTCAACAGCAGTGGGAGAAGGGATTTGACAAGGTCGACTAAACACGGCCACGTCAAAGTAAAAAAACATCACACTACAACACTACACAAAAGTAAAAATCACTCTTTTAAAAGTGGAAGCTTGGGAGAAGAGAAAGAAGAATTCCTGTGGTCTGTTGACCTGGACCAAACCAAGGACAAGACCAAATGTTTTCTACAGGGGACCTTGTTAAATCCCATTTCAATACCTCAGACACTCCCCGGCATATTGAGGTACATAATAGGTGCATATTTGATTTGACAGTTTAATGTCACCCATTGTATTTATGCAAATATAACATTAAGTACAGAACAATAGACTAATAGACCATCTTATTTCATTGCTACAGTACTAGTTACTGCAAAAGGTCATGTACAACCCACAGTATAAAAGGAGTTCTGTTATGTGTATGTATAAAAGTTATTTTAATTGTGGTAATATTTACATATTGCGATATATGATATTAACATTTCTTATTTCCCTTAAAAAGTTTAGAAAGCTATCACATTGCTAAGTTTTGTAGGTGTTTCCTTACCATTGGCCTGAATATTATCTTGTACTTGAGGTTAAATTTGTATTAGTCAATTAATAATATAAAATAAAGAGTGCCATTGCATAAGTCCGAAACTGCTCCTGTTTTGCATGAATGGTTTGCAGAACCATGACGTGCACGGAGCACAGAGAAGCTTTAAATTTTGTGAGTAAGTATTTCAACTTTCGTTGCTTGATCAAAATCAGCACCTGAGTTACACATGGTTTGGAGCAGTAGTCTGGGTGCGTCAGTGATTGTGATTGTTTTAGTGATCTTTACACACCTAAAACTTGAGCAGAAAGCGCAAATCAATGTTTGTGACAAATTATTGAGGAACAGAAAGAGGTAGCAGGGTACCACTCATGAAGGTTGTAGCTTCTTTATGCTCTGTGAACAGTCTTAGAACTTTCTGATCCACCCTGGTATTCTATAGATATTGTATGCTGCATGTATGCTACAGTATTGTATGCTGTTGTAGCGAAAAAAAATTCCCCTCGGGGATTAATAAAGTAACTACCTAACCTAACCTAACCTAACCTAATATTGCAGTTCATATAACCTTTCTTCCCTTTGTTGTGCAGAAGAAACTTCCAACTACACACAGGGTGTGAAGCAAGTGAGCCAAATGCTGCAGCTTAAAACACTTCCCCTGATACAGTGAAAATTGATGCTTCACACAGTACGAGCAGCAACATGCAGTGGCATGATGGTCAAAGTGGGGGAAGCAGTGAAAGGTTGGCCGTTCCTGGGGCATAAACAAGGAAGCATAAGGCGAAACAAGTATTTTGATACGGGGCTACAGTCATACTTGACTCAACAGAGAAGACAGCGAGAGTAAATGTATGAAGCCAAGCAGAAATGTCAAACACAGGGAAACACAGGGCCTTTCACAGACTGTTAAGGGCACAACAGAATGGGAGGGAAAAAGGGGATTCCACTCTATGCAAGCCCAGCAACAAGCACATCATCAGTGGTTCATGCCACTGATGGGCACTATCACCCACTATCAGCACACGGGATTCATCCAGCTCCTTTGGTTTCAAGTCAAGTCAGTTTATTATAGATAGCAAATTTATGCACAACACACTTTGACGAATGTGCTGCACAATAACATGTACATGCACGTTATTGTGCAGAATTCTAAAGTTACGAAAACGCAACAATTCTTAGTTTCTGGTGATTGAACACTAATAAAAACATGTTTAATAACATTTTACTTAATTTCTAGCAATGTAGCCTCGGAAATCTTATAAACCTGTCCTCGAGGTATCACATACATTTCTACAGTGAATAATAGATATCAGGAAATCTTGCTTATGTTTACAACATACTTGTACATTTATTTAGTCGAGGCAGCAACTATTTCAATTATTAGAGTGGCAAGACTAGGTCAAAACCTGGTATATAGCTGGACCGTGGATGACATGCTAGAAGGCTTTTAATTTGAAACAAGGGATTTTAATTTGAAACAAATACAGGAAGTCACAGCACTCGACTGACCAATGGTAACTTCAGCCGTTTTGTCATATGAATTCCAACGTTTATAAGCAATTGTACAAAATTGGCTTGTATCATCTGATTAAATATTTGATGGTAGCTTAAATTTAGCAAGCAGTAGACATTTTTGAGTGAACAAACACATTCACACACTTACAGAAACAGCACCAGTATGTTCTAGGGTTAAAATGAATATGGAGGTGATTTTGCCGATAGTTACGTTACACCAGCAGGCTCTTTGCTGCTAGCAGTCGCTCTAATGTTAACTTGCTTCTCCCGACCAGCCTTTAATACTAATTTGGTAAAATTGGACTTTTGAAGCTCTGTTGTGTCATTGTCTGACTCTGTTCGTGTTCTCTGTTTGCCCTTTCAGAGCCCGCTAATGTAACGTCACTTAGACAAACCGACACACAGCACAGCTTGCAATAAATGGGCCATATGCTATACCTCCTAAGCTACCGTCTGCTTTTTGCTGTATAATCTTTTCACACGTGAATAATGTATACAATTGGCCACTGCAGTGCATTGTCAAAAATTGTATCCTTGCAGAAAGAATAACATTCACCTTGGTCTTTTTAGCCCGACACAGTGATGTCACTGTGACATTAATGAAGAGGTTGTGTTTTTTGATGCGGTGTTGCTGACTGTTTGTACACGGCCACAGAGATAGAAAAAAAAAAGACAGCGTGACAGATTAAAGCAGTGACTTGTCCTTGTGACGCTGAAAGTTGAGACACAATCATTTATGTGTTCAATAAAAAATGAGGAATATCATTATTGATTCATGATATTTTCAGCTTCTTTCTCATCTTTAGTTTTGTTGTCTCGCTAATGGGTTCAGTGATGGATTGTTACATGGATGCTAATCTAGATGTGCTTAGCTGCATCCTACCATTTTGTGGTATCTGTCACTTGGGAGCAGAATTATGCGTGTGTAAGACCAAAACCACGTTCTGGTCTTCTCAGTCAATGCAACGGTCCTGACCTCCCCTAGGAAGTCACTGGCTGCATACTACTATAAACTATGCTGCCCTCTCAAACTAGTTGCAAGAGTCATTTATTGATTAGATGTCCTTCGCATCACTAGAATATATAGTGCTGTGTGTGGTTTGTTCAATAAAATGAGAAACAGCTTAAAATTAATTTTATGTGGAGAAATAACTTTTCTATCTCTCAAGGCAATAAACACTCAAACACTGTTTTCAGCATAATGTGGACATGAAGGACCACCTACTACTCCGATGAATCTGAAACACTGTAGAAAATGGATATAAATCCATTACTTTTTCTTCTACTGCTTACTAGTGTGATTGCCACCTCCACCTCCAGTGAAGCCATGAGTAGCGCACAATACAGCAGGCATTCACCACCAAACAACAAAGTGCACCTTCTTTTACTGCCTTACAATGCTGTCAGAACCCAGTGAAGCCACAAATGGCGCTCATTACTGCAGGCATTCACCAACAAATAACAAAGTGCATCTCCCTTGACTGCCTGACAGTTGGTGTGATTATCAGGCCATGCCCATTAAATGCCAACAAACACATTTTAATATGAACATTTCCACTTTCTCTTTTTTCTCATTGTATAAACTAATATGATACTATGTGTTGACTCCATCATGAGATAATATTGTCTTGGAGAAAACCCATTGTAGGCATGATTGTTTACAAATAGTAAAATACTGGTCTGCTACATATTCAGATTTTGACCAAAAAAAAAAATCCTCTTTAGTGGCAAGGCGGAGGGAATAAATGAGATGCGCCCTGAGATTCTGTGGTCATAGGCTTGCGATAGTGCCTGCAGACCGCCATTAGTGGTTTTCAGTTTGCAAAAGGGGGACCAAAGGGTGTGCTTCAATCATGGGGGTATAAAACTGCTCAGCCTCCTGTGGAAAGTGTATGCAAAGGTCCTGGAAGGGAGGCTCAGAACATTTGCCATACCTCAGAGTCAGGAGGGCAATGCAGGTTCCGTCCTGGCCGTGGAACAGTGGACCAACTCTATACCCTTAAGGTTAGTTGAGGGGTCATGGGAGTTTGCCGATACAGTCTATATGTGTTTTGTAGACTTGGAAAAGTCCTGTGACTGTGTCTCTCGGGGGATCTTGTAGGGGTACAGCCAGAATGTGGCAGAATGTGTCCCAGAGTTGTTGTTAAGAGGCATTCGGTCCCTATACAACCATATTGAGAGTTGTACCCATATATTCAACACAAAGTCAGACACATTTCCAGTGGGTTTTGGCCTCTGACATGATTATCTCTTGTCACCAGTGCGGTTTGTGATTTTTATGGACAGGAGTTTAAGGGGTAGCAAGGGGGAGTATGTCAGGATCTTGTTCACAAGTGAGGGTAGGATGGAGTGGGAGGTCAACAGGTGGATCGGCGCACCATCAGCTGTAAAGCAGGCATTGTACCAAACCTTTCGGTAAAGAGGGAGTTTTTCCGATTTACCAGTCCAACCCTATGGTCATGAGCTATAGGTACTAACCAAAAGAATGGAAACGTGGGTGACAAAATTAAAACAACAAAATAGACTTGATGAGCAAATAAGCAATAAATGCACAATTAAATAAAGAATTAAAAAGAAGATTAAGTCAAAGGATTCCAGGATTGGTCAAATGTGCCCATGCTTACGTGTACCATCTAGGAGCCTTGCTTCAGCGTTTTGCACCACCTGCCACCGAGATATTAGTGTCTAGCCCATTCTGACATACAGAGAATTGCATTAACCAGACTTTGAAGTAATACAAGCATAAGTTACCTTGTGGTCTTTAGAGGAGAGGAAGGGATGAACCTTAGCTAAAAGTCTTAGCTGATAGAGTTTGGCTTTGACAACAAATATAATCTGAAGGTCTACTTTGAAATAGAATTCGAAAGTAACACCCAGGTTTTTTACATAAGGTTTACAATGGTGTGCCATAGAAGTGAGACATGATTAAATAGTATCAATTGACAAATCTGGAAGGCAAGACGGATCAAGTAACAAAATATTTGTTTTACTGTTTTGCTTTCAATGAGACCGAAAAAGTTGTGTGAGTCAAGTTCGGCAAAGCAGCTTATTAAAGGATTTAAAGATAGGCAGATAAGGCTGACTCAGGTTTCAGTGGTAGATATAGATATATCTACCACTGAAAGTAGTTGAGTATCGTCAACATAAAAGTGATAGGCATTGTGTGTTTTAAAAATGGATCCAAGAGGGTAGCATATACAGTGAAAACAAAATTGGACCCAAAATGGAGCCTTGCGGTGCGCCAAAAGTCACATATATTTAATTTTAAAAATGAATCAAAACCATACAATGCAGCTCTACACATATTTAGGATGCTGTTAACTGTTTTTAGTTTTGTTTTTCTTTGCTAGCCAGCAACCCATTAAACTGTTGCCAGACATTTTCACAATCAAAGTCAGACCTGCTAGCTTTGTATGTAAATAAAACAAGCAAGTACTAAAGAAAGTCAGGACCCCAACAAGCTTTAAACACGGCTATTTTACAAAATTAATGAACCAGACAATATATAAAGGAGAGTAATTAGGTAGTCAGAAACCCAGCTGTATTTACTGATTACTAACATTTTAGCCATCAGCTAGAGCATATCGTGCATGTGAAATGGTGGTCTAAAAAAAAACACGTGCTCCAACCCTCAGCTGTGATTGTTTTCTCTTTTGCGATGCACTGCTTGTAAGTCAGTAGTGCCACAGGAACCATCATTCTAACAGCTGTCAATGTGAAGCGTAATCAGCAGACATTATTAAGTACTAATTATCTGCCATCACTTTAATTACATTATTTGTCAGTCACACAGGCACTTGAAAAGACAATGCAATACCACAGAGTCCTGCCTCATGCTTGTTTGTCATCTTGTATTTAATACAGTTATTAACGCAATCCTTGTTGCAATGGTAGATTTTAACTAAAAACACGTGATGTGCGCCAACAGTTTATAAACTGCGCATGATCTGCAAACAGTCAATGCTGTCTATGATATACAATAACATAATATTAATGTAGTCTGCTCAAGTAGAAGTGATGTGCAGTGCTGAGACTGAAGGCAATATTTTCTCACAATCAATGAGACATGCAGTGATGTAACTTTCATTATTAAACCTCACAACTGGCAAGAGAAAGGCTTGTGGAATGAATTAGTTGAAAAGCAGATTAATTTCAGAGGATCGATGATGTTCAACAGCCACACTGGTGCAATGTCATAACAGTAATAACAGTATATATTACAGTATATATAACAGTTTTATCTTGTTACCACATAAATATAGTATTTTAAATCTTGCTTCAGTGAGAAGCATAGAGAACACTGAATGAACAGTATGATGAAATAACATTGTCATGTTAAATGAATACTTTGATTTTACAGACTTTGATTACAGGTCTTGGAGAGTACTATTGCATGTGAAAAGAAAATACCTAACGACTTTTGTGAAAGCTGCAAAAAAGTCTATTGAATTGTCTCATTTGCTATAATGGGGCAGAAGACTATAAGTTTGAAAATGGGAAAAAAGAAACAACGTTGGGGGATGCAATGAAAAGGAAGTGAGTTTACCAGACTTCTTTAGCAGAGTCCTAATCTCTGATTAAAGCTAATGCCTTGCGGCCACATTAGCCTAATAACATGCATTACATACAGAAATCTCGCATTGATACACTTATAAATACTGTACATTACTGCCCACCATTGCTTATTGTGGCAATGGGTTGTGGCTGCTATTGGTTCATGAAAGCTGTGTCTCCCAATGCACGTATGTCTATTAAGACAGAAAGTGTATGCACAATGAAAATTATCACTGAATTTTCAACCAATTTCTTTTTTTGCTAATGGCAGCAAAATGCTAGTTTTCATGTCAAAATACGTAGTCATCATTTGTACAACGTATTTGTGGACAGGTAATATTTTAACATCTCTACACATCTGTGCATTTAAAAAAGAGCTTTGCATTAGCAACGCCACTGTCTATTCTTATCCATCTGACTCTCAGCCTCAGGTTGAACCATAATGTGAACTGAAAGAATAAGATTGAATCAAAGACAAAAAAAAAAAAGGGGTTCACACTCTGTGACACAACAATGAATGAATGCTTTATTCTTTTGGGGTGGAAAATACAAGTCAGGGAGAGGAGTGGATGAGGATAAACTGAGCGCCAGCGGAGTGAGCTGTTCAGTACAAAGGAAAGTAAGGCTGTAATTGAAAGTGTGTGTGTGTGTGTGTGTATGTGTGTATATGATTTAGCATAAGGTTTTGACTCTTCTCAGTTTAAAGAAATATAGTAATTTGATTAAAGGAAAAACAATCGTACAACTTTTAACCTTAACTCCAGAACTAACCTGCGGTCATTCACTGCCTTTCCTTGAGTGTAATGAGCTGCATGTTTAATTTCAGGAGAGAAGGAAGAACAATGTTTATGGTGAATGTACTGTGTTGGACCAAAAAGTGTAATGTAGTTTTTGCATGCTCTTTACCAAGAGGAGAAACTGAGTCAGTCATGCAACCCTTTAGGTGTTGACTGGGTACATATTTCATGGGCTTTCTCTGTCCATCACCATTACTCTGTCACACTCTGAACATGCATACAAATCAGTATGCATGTTTATCACATGCTCACATGCTCTGTACATAAAAAGGTAAGAGGATACCTGGAAATGTGTGTGAATGTGCACTACTTTATATTATTACATACGTATTGGTCTCTCAATATTTCTCTGGTCTGAATGAAGTGACAGATGCAGTGAGGATTCAGTAACCAGGTCACTCTGAGAATGTGGTGACCTTTAATGCCAATACATCAGCCAGTCACGCTGTAACCCGCCGATGGATTGTGGGACTTTCATTAACATGTAAGAGGTTTAAGCTGCTCTGGAGAATGAGTTGCAATAAGCCCTATTTCCGCTCCCTTAATCACTTACCTGCTGCGACACCAAGCTGATGTTCTACTGCCAAATAGTCAAATAGCTTCAGGCATACAGGTCGAGTGCTTGTGCTTGTGGGCGTATACAAGTGCTTGTATTGCAGCATGCGTATTGGCACCACTTGGAGATGGGTTTCAATTGCATTATACAGTACAGTGTGTTAATGGAGTCGGGTTCTGCAATAGCTACTGGGTAAATAAGATATAGATAGGATAGATGGCTACATTGGGTGACTGATGTTTTCAAACCATTGTCAGCTTGTAAATTGGTTCTGCTAATACTGAAAGAATCCTGCAGTCATCTTTACGTTGAGTAGGCAAGCGTGTACATTGCTGAATGTTTAAGATAATGAGGTGCTTTGAAGTAGACATTTCATTTAGCAGTTAATAAAAATTGCGCGCACCAGTCTAAACAGCCAGGGTAAAAAAATGAATGTCGGTAGGTCGACAATCACACCAGCACACAGAGCTCAAATGGAGTTCTGTTACAGTGAAGATTGAAATCTATTAATCACAGTCAGTGCACCTGGAGGCATCATCAGCTTATGAGCAATAGATGAAGTGATGCCAAAAGCATATGTCTTGCTTCAATTTGTATTCATGTCAGATGGGAGCTAAAGTGAATGCAGAACACGAGTGCAGTCTCTTTAGGGTTTGGTATTTTCAGTAATCATTTGAACAAATCTGGAATTTTTTTTACCCATTACACTGCTACAACTCTATTACTTAGAAAGCCCACAGTCATAATCAGCAGCTCCACCCCTGCTGGAAGATTTGTGAGCTGTGCCCATTTGGTCTATGAACTCTGGTGGACGGTCATTCGCAGGTGAAAACACAACATCTCAATATTATCAAGGGCCATAAACTGAATAAACAAATTTTAGAACATCTGCTTGGTTGTAATAACAGTTTTCAAAGCTTCCACCATGAGACGCCCAGATGCTCCAAACCTTTCCACTTATTTTGGCCCACAGAGCATGCCTATTGGCTTATTTCTCTGTCGAGCCGATTGATAGCATGCAATTCCTGTTGGCTAAGCTGGTTGATTTCTGTTTGGCTCCCCACACGAATAGGCTTAGATTAAGTAATTATTATCAAATGTTATTGGATGTAATGGTTAAAATTCTGATGATGAAGGACTCATTTTGTTTACCATTTTACAGACACTCCTTTTCTAATGATTGTGTGTGGTGAAAAATGCTTTTTGGGTCAGTGTTCATTATGAGATGAATGCAGCAAAAGTGCTGCACAGCCTGCTGCTTTTCCTGGGAGCCTGGGCTCAAGGCTGCATCAGTATACTACTAACATAACAACCTAATCTGTGACCAGACTGACAGTAGTTAAATGCATTGTGGGAAATGTAGGCCCTATTTGTTAATACGAAAGAAGTGTGTGTGGAATCAAACTGATTAAAAGAGGATATATGTATTTTAGCAGCAATAATTTGGATTCTTTTGTTTGAACTATTGGCCATTAATTTGACAAACGTACGAGTGCAATACTAAATTAATGGGGACTCTTTGATGCTGACTTTCTGTTGGACACAACTAATTACAACAGTTGGCTTGTGACATGTATGTGGAGTTGAAGTACAAATGTCGATGTCAGATGGCATATTATGCAGCTAATGGTCTCATTTCTCAGAGAGGATTCAAATGAAGTGCTCTGTTCATGAATGACAGTTATGTGCATGTGGCTTAATGAATTCAATGTGCAAATGATGAGTGAAGCTTTTGAGTCATCCATTTAATTTTGTGTTTGGTCTTGCTGGAAGGAGACTTTCCTCATCATTACTTAATCAAGGCTGCTTTATGCTTGATGCGTATTTGTGTTTGGCTGTGTGTAAAGAAAGTGAGCTGACCTTTTTGTATACTTTTTACTTTTCTGTATTGCCCTGTGACACCCTCTGACCACTACAATTCTCAAACTCTCCCACTCTGCAAAGATTTATAACTTGATAAGCTTCATAACTCTTAGTTTGTCCTCTCTGGATTGGAAATCAGATTAGATGATGAAATATTTGGCTATCTAGACATCTCCCGATGTTACTAAATACTTGTCCTGGAGGCAGCACATGTGGCTCAGCTCCTGACTGATAACTCAAATCAATAAACCAATTTAGCAAAATCCATATTGACAAAGTGTCACCTATGAAATACATGCTGACCTGTTTATCTGTCCACCAGCTGTGCTACTCTTTGTCAATGCAGGAGCCTTCATTTGTCCTCACAAATTCTGTGCCGAATCAGGACAGTCACAGGGGGTCTTTCATGGCTTCGCTTACACCTTTTATAAAGGGCAAATGCAGTCCAAACTAATTTTTATACAGAATGATGATTTGTGATGAGATTTGGTAATATAGGACCATGTATTCATATTTCAGCACACTACACTGTAGAGTGTCTCAGCATGTTGATCTCCCTGCAGGTCAAAATCCAGTGTACATCAAATTAAGCCAGCAATATAACGTATTAGCAGCTTATTACAGTCCGTTCTGTAGGCTTTTAAACTAAGCAGGTGATTACTATGTAATGATCTAAAGCTACTGAGGGCAAAGCGCACAAATGGGAACTCAATGACCAGCCCAATATAAAAATCAACATGTCGACCTCTGGGCTTCATTATGTCCTCTCATCGCTACTCATCTCTGCCAAGAACTCAGCAGGGTATTTTATTTTAGGCTGCTATCGCCACCTAATTTGACTGTGATGAGGCTTGTGAGCAGGCGGTTATCATTACACATCTGTACCAAAATATATAGGTTAGTAGGAGCTTAAGAAATGCAATGGTGTGTTCAGGAAGCTTTTAGCAACAACATACTGCGTATTGACTGTTGGACAATACCAGTGACAGGTGTCCCGAACTTTTTTGTCACAGTAACAATAGTAAACATGAGGTTAACATTGTGACACAAATGTAGTTTGGTTCGGTTTAGGAACCAATACTACTTGGTTAAGCAGAGGATAAGATCATGGTTTGGGTTACATGAAGTTACTGATATAACTTTTGCTGCATTACTTAAAATTGCTACACTAGTTCAAGTTGACTGCTGTTGTCACATTGGACATGAACAGCAGTCTCACGGAATCTTTTGTCCTTTGTGTATGAGCACACACTAGGGGTTTTGAGCTTTTTGCTATAACCACCAGCAGAGATAAGAAATAAAGCACATGTACCCCTAAATGGCCCAAAAATAGACTTTTGTAATACCTACAGTATATTTATGCCACAAAAACACTCAAAAAATGTGTACATTTTACTCCACAACAATAATTTGACACTTGTAGTTACTAATAACTGATACAATTATGTAGTTTAAGCTGCTAAATATTATACTGTACAAAATAGTTTTATATATTTTCACCTTGAATTTAGGACTTTTACTTGTAGGGGAGAATTTTTCCTTCAGTGAAAGATCTCAGTACTCTTTCCACCACTGATATTTTTTTAGTATCAGTGTATGTATCCTTCCTGCAAATTATATATGTGCCGGCATGCGTGCTTGTGAAGGTATGTTTATGTTCTCAGCAAGATGTCTGCACTCAAAATCCATGGGGTCTAAAACTTGGACCGTTATTAGTGAGAAACATCACAAGTGAAGGAATTATTATCCTCTCCCCCTGAAGAGATGAACAAGATTAAAATAGAGTCCATAAAGGTCTTGGCTTCTCTTCTGATCACCATTATCAGTAAAAAGCATTGATGTACCATTTATTGTAAGCCTACAGGAAAATAGCAGAGAATTTTACACAGAACATACACATGATTGTAAACACACCAAATACACTGAAAACTATTTTTGTAATTAATGAGTCCGTTCAAAATCATAAATTCTATGTGTATATGTCAACAGATTCTTTGAGTAAATTCAATTTAACTTAATACAGACCATTCATCAGAAAAAAACATAAAATGTATACTTAGTTTGACGACCCTTAATTTACAGTGCACTTGCACTCGTTCTTAGTTTTTCAAAGCAATTGGCACTTCTTTACTGTTACTGATATACATTTTTTCCCCCTCTGAAGTCTTTGAGTGTAAACTCCAGGGCGCTTATAATATTTGGGAAGAGAGATGAGTTGCAAAAGACCACAGAGGTCTTGCAAAAATTCCTCCTCCTCTAAAGATGAAAAGGATTGACATGGGAGAAATAGAATAAGTAATAAAGTTCAGATTGATGGGCCAAAAGAAAACACTAATTCTTAGTCTTACATACTCTTGTAATTACTTTCCCAAGTTTGAATACTGTACATTGGTCAGTTGGTTGGCAGCAGTGTATTAACTATCTTTTTTGGACACAAGTTCAGAATATTAACATTTACTGCATGTAGTTTATCTTTGCATAGTGTCTATTGCCTAGTTTGTTTTGTTGCTACCAGTTGTCTGAAGAGATTAAGTGCACAACAATATGGAATGTATACAGCTACAAAGACATTCTGCAGATTTTTTTAAATACTTCTGACGTCATCTAATATGTTTTGTAAAGTGAGATTAGACATGAAGCTGCGATCAGCCTTTACTCACTGATACGAGTATCCTCTGATGACTTCAGGTGTGCAAACTCACGTTCTCAGGACTTTGTGGGGACATATTTTTGTTGATACAGTTACATCAAATTATAGTATAATGACTCATCTTAAGACAGGTTGTGGTTATGCTTAGGAGAAGGGAATGTAATGTCCTCGCATTTCAATGCATGAATGTAATGCCCTCGCATTTGGTGGATACACACATGCACACCATATATTTGTGTGTGTGTGTGTGTGTGGGCGCATGCATTCTTGCATATGTGCATATGTCATTTAAAGTCACATCTGTGGCCGTGTTTTGTGAACAGAGTTATGTAATCAAACCACAACAAAGAGTAGAAAAAGAGGTAAAAGCATTACAGCTCTGATTATGAGATGAAGCTAATTCTCCTCCTGGCTCAGAACCCTGACAAGACTGTGAGTTACTTAAAATAGCCCTCGTGTTGTTCAGAGAGTCAACAGCATCCCACTGTGGACTGAAGTCAAACAGAGAGAAAATTAATCAGCAGCCTGATGTTCGAAATTCAGATTAGTTGTAGGCAAGATACCCGACTTTAGAAATGTATCAAGTGTTAATACGATTCGGCCGACTTATAAGATCCTAATACTTGTTATCAGCTTAAATGTGTCTGTCACTGTCAGGTACTAACAGCTGGTACTGAACGCCTGTCAGATTTATAACAAGTTTTATTTTGATCAATTAGAAACTAACTGATCAAAAAACAAGTAAACTTGTTGTATGGCAGCATTTGGGTAACATTTTTATGTAAAGGTATAGTTTAACACTTTGGGAAATGCATCTCTCTTGGAGTCTGATCGGAAGATCGAAACCAACCTCATGTCGGTTTGTTGAGTATGGAGTTGGAGTTGTGAAGTGCATAGCATAAAAACTGGAGAACGTGGGAGAATAGCTAGACAGGCTCTTTATGCAGTTTAAAAAAAACAACAAAAAAAACCTCTGTAAGTAATGTCTGACTAATCCTGGACTTTTGAGGGTGATAACAATATTAATATTTAGTAGTTATTGAACACCTAATCTTGTTGCTCTTGTGGACAAATTATGTTATGTCCAGCATGATTCTCAACTGCAGTTTCTTGTTGGTCATCAGCCATCAGTGTATTGATATCACATGTATTACTATACTGGCGATAGGCTCAGAACCAGCGGATTTATTGTTTTTTTATAGAAATTGAAAAATGTCACGTGAGGGTGCCATGCTCGTAGCCCACAACTGCTGCAGAAGATGCTGAACACACATACTGGGTCGATGGATGATTTTTGTCTGTCAAGGAAAGGTCAAACCTAAAATCACCATTCTACTGAATTTAGCAGGATACGTCCTCAGGGAACCATGAATGTTCACAAAAATGTTCATTGTAATCCCAACTAGCCAAACTCAGCGACCAGTTTGGATGTTAAGCGTTTTTTATAAACGTAGCTGCAGCCGTGAAGAGTCTCAGCACATTTTTTGGTCAGTGCTGATTGGTTTAAGGCTACTCCAATAGTTTCGAGGTTAACCCGAAGTTGATGCAGAATAGAATATAATGACTGATTTCTCATTGAGTGTATCCAGACGCATATATTCACACAGTAAATTTGGGTCTGCGAACACCAGGCTACCATTTAACAGGTGTTGAGATATTTTAGTTAATTTTAAACATATAGATCTTTCTGAGAGCAAGCTATTGGAAAATGTCTAAATTTGGTTCTAACTCAAGGTGTTGTAATCAGGGCTAGTATTAAATGATTTCAAACAATATTCAGAGCTAAATATGGAGGGAATGTAAATATGATTAGGAAGAATATAATTTAGGTCAGTGAAATGTATGCCAGTTTGGGGCACAGAAATTTAAAAAGAAAGAGTGGGAAGGTGAAGCCACAGAGAGGACAGAGGAATCACAGAGTAGAGCAGTTCTTGTTCTGCCTGATATCCTCCTCAGTGACACCTTCTTCCTCAGGGTATTGCGACATCCAGAGGACACGTCTAAGCAACTCTTATCAGCCTTTGCAACACACTCATGCACACGCACACAGTGTGATCCCCACTCAGGTCCCTGCTTAAAGAATATGTGCACAGTGTAGGTGTGTGATGGCAAAACTGTTCTGTGAGCTGTACATGTATTTGACGTTTTACCCTTTCAGTACTGATCTATTACTGTCGCAGGTTTTGGCACAAGCTCATGGCCCCTCTATCATTCCATCAGACAATTCAATAAGAAAGATAATGACTTCAGTGTGAGCTCTATACAATCTGTGCAGACATGCATTTGTGCACAGCATCATTAGGAAGCCTTTCTATCTTCAGACCTCCAGTAAGCCAGGCTCTGTTCATGGTTGATTTGAAGGGGGACTATTTCTGTCTTGCACATCATGCGGAAAGCCCTTCAGTAACATGTACGAGGGAACACTTCACACGTGCAGTCATCATGCGCTATACATATGATACTTACAGTACGTGGCACTATGGGGACTATATGTGGCTGAAGCTAGGACCCAGATGAACATCAGCACAATTGTAGGCAGCAAGCCAATGTGGGTATGTGAGAGGTGGAGGCAAGATGATAAGGAAAAGAGATGGAGTATTTGTTGTTGTTATAATGCTGAAGTGTTTGTGGAGAGAGGAGGGAGGATGGCTACAGATCCTTAATGCCAGTATACTATGTTTGTGAGTCAGTTCACTATTTAAATATTCTCAAAATGCCTAAGAGTGAAACCTTTGATAAGCAAAAATGCTTTACGGATTCTTGTATGTCTTTGATCTGCCATGGTTTGGGCACTATGGAGACAAATGGGCGTCAAATGTTTTGTCAATTTGAAAGACAAAATCTTTACCAATAATCCGTCTCATTGTTATAGATGCGTTTCATATTGTCAACTCTTTGATTTTGATCACCTCATACCTTGCAATGATATTAACTGTTAAAACATATTGTTCATACCTAATTGTTACTTTTGAAACTTCTATGATGTTTCTTAATAATTACCTACATTATGAAATATTACCTTACTAGTACTTTGTTATTACTGACCTGTAAAGTGCTACCTATTAAAATAACATAACTATCTAAAATCCAGCCTGGTATCATGCCAAAGCAAATGGCACACATCATCAGTCCACAAGAGGATACTGTGTCACTGTGATGTTTTGTTTCGCCGAGGCATGAAAAGTTACAGTCCAACTCACCAATCAGCAAAAGTCTATTTTGTCGCTGACATACTGTATATGTGAGCAGCAGTGCTGTCACGTGGGGCAGCTGTGATTATGTATGAGCAGCTATTTTAGGAGCTTTGTCCTAAAGGGCCACTCTGTGGGTCTGATCTGTCCTTAATACTCGGTCTGAACTGTCTGTGCTCAAAACCTTCCCTGCTGACTACTTTAAGAGACAGAGCTTGGTTGTAACAGTGTCTCTTAAATAGATGAAGTGAAGTAAAGAGTGTAATGTTGCCGCCTGATATGTAACTAAGTATGAAGTAACATACGAGTACCTTTAGAGCTAAAGTTAATTTCCACATCTGACTGAGACTCACTGATTTCACTCCTCTGTCCAGTTGCTTGTGTTTCTTGTGCTTGGAGGAGCTGGGCAGGTGGGCCATGTCTGCCGGAGGTACCGCTGGGACAGATATCTTTTACCTGGCAACCAAGCAGCACACTGTGATGGCTTACATCACCTGACCAACAGCATTCCTGGTTTTATAAGCATTTGAGAAGCTTTGAATGTCTGCTATGGACAATTTTGTTCTCATCCTTGAATCTCTCAGGCCGTTTCATAAATGTGTGCCCCAACTCTAAGCACACATCAGCTCGATGGGGGGGGGGGGGGGGGGGGGGGGGTGAAAATATGCATATAAAAAGACCAAAGTATATCCTTATAAAACAATATCTATTTGCTTTGATTAATTGTGACATGTTCTGTCCCCACATACACGCACACAGCTGCATTTCAATCTTCAGTACTACCAGATTTGAACTGTGTGTGTGCTAGTGCGAGTGCAACAGCTGGAGGGAGCAGATGTTACATGGTGTCCCAGGGGTAGCAGAAGGCCACGCACCATCTCGCCCCTCCCAGCACATACACAGACAGGCTGGCTTAAGGTGAGGACTTGGCAGGCTGGGTGCTGCAGGGGGCAAAGCAGAGAAACCTGCTCATCACTGACGATAATTAGTGCTGAGAGAAGTATTGCCGCATCCTGTAACTCCAGATAGCTCATTAAAAATGGGCAGCTCCAATGTCCTGTCCTGCTCTCTTTTGCTTGGTCCCTTTGATTTTGTCTCTCTTCTATAATTATAAATATCTTTTCTTTTTATGCTTATTGGTCAGAATTATCCTTGCTTCTTCACGGCATATACAGGGCATGTGCTTCATAGTTGCACATGTGTCTTTGTGTCCCTTCAGTTCCTGGGATCTACGTCTGAGAATTTCTCAGACACACGTCCAATAAATATCGTGATCTAATCAATTGTCTTCAGCATGTACAATGAAGCCTTTACTGTCTATGTGACTTAAAAGTTCTCAATTTAGACACAGCCTTAGCCTGACGAAATGTCACTTTGCAGGCTGCTGCTGCAGTCACATTTTCTGGGATTGGGTTTCTCAGAATTCACTGGCGCTCTACAGTATCTTATGGTTTCTCTTCGAGTCTCAATCCTCCTTTGTCTGTTCTCTTTTGTAAGGCTTTTTAATTCACAGCTCGGCATATTAATGAAAACTGTCGGGCTGTGCGCATCTGTCTGTATGGTTCTCTTCTACGTCCTGCCCATCCATCTAACCAGATCGTTGAGGGGTTCGACCATGGTGAACTCAGGTGAAGCATTTTCAACAGACAATTGATTTCTCTCATCCGTACACCCTATGATATGTGCCGTATGTGCATATAAGAGGAAGGGAACCATCCACAACCCCTGTGAACACACTGCATGTCTAATCCATCACATGCACAAAGAATATATAATCTCCAGAAAACCATCAGGTGCGTCCCAAACCATCTCTGCTGAGGCTTAAGTAGACAGACTCAAATTAGTCTGACAAACATTGCAGCCATGAATCCCTAAAGCCAAATTATTAATATGGGGCTGGTACTACTACATATAGGGTCACATGTTGATGCACACTATATGCCCATTGCATACATTTTCATTATCCTGGTTGCGAACATACAATCCAACCTTGTAATGTGTGAGCAACAACTCATTTCACACTGATTTTCCCCAAGGAGTGTGTTTCAATTCATGATGGTCAAATGTGCCGATCGCAAGATGTCTTTGCAAGCCTGTGCATAATGCAGGACCTCACGGTGTAGAGGTGTAATGCAACCCCCTCCTGACTTTCTGCTCACCTGACTCGTAGTTCTTTGTAAGTCACATCACTCCTCATAGTACTTTAGCCAGGCAGCACCCTGCACTCATGGTCAATTATGATTCCTCTGCTGCTTTATGTGGTGTTGTTTGATGGGAATGCAGGTGGTGCTTATGTTCAAGGGCAAGTCCCTGCAGAGTAGATGATGCCACCAACCCCCCTCCGCCCGACTTCAATCCTCCTCCCCTCTTCCCTCATCATTAATCCACAGTAAACAGCCTTACTGATTTCTCTGTGCAAACCGACAACTGTCAAATATCAGAAATGCTTTGGGGCATAATCTGACTTCACACTCCCTTAAAAGTGATCCTTTATTATCGTTATGGAAAACATTTCAGCGTTAAACTGTTGTATCCACTCTTGTTGTGTCAAACACATCAAGTGTTGGCAAGAGATTCCAACATGAAACAAACAATGATGGACAGGTATTATTGTCAATTTAGGAGACCACGACAAAAGATTAAAGCCCTTCACGAGTGCTACACATAGGCTGTGATAAGTATTGTTGATACGCTCACAAATCCGCTGTGATATGAAAAATAAGTTGGTATTTTAAGTACTGTTTGATATGCAGGGATGCCTTTTGAGCTTCTTTCATGCATCATTGCTGTTAAAACTCAGCTTGTATTTGTGCAGCGCGGTTTAAAAAGAAAAGCTGTTGTGTTGCCGTGACAGATACAGCTTGAGTTTCTTTGCCTCCTTTGAGATAAAAACCTTGCCTCTCACTCATAATTCTTGCCATGACATGAGATCATAGCACTTAAAATGCTAAAGTGTATATCATTGAAATCAAAATCACCTTGGGCAAAAGGGTGGCCTTGTTAGACAGAATAGATTTAATCCTATGCCATTACCTGCCATGTGTTCTTTCAGAGCAACACACTGTATGGTTTCCTGCTTAATGACTGTAAGGAAGAACATAAATCAGAGTTCTTCTGATTCGCCTTGAATTGAGTTTATCTAGAGCTCTTTTTCATCCCACATCTACAGATTTGGGGCAGTTAAGAATGAGGCAGTGCGGTTACTTAGATGTTTCAGGACTGGCTCGTAAAGAACACCCCGACCGTGATTATGGATGGTACCATATTTCTGAAACTACTGTACAGCTCATCAAGCATCTGACAACAGCTAAAGTTGTTCAATAAAGGCTCCCCGAAGAAAGACAAAGAGGTAGAGCATGTATCAGTTTCAGGCTCTAGAGACACCAAACAAAGCCAGAGTGAATTTCTATAATTAAAGTCGCTGGGGTGAAGAGCCTTTCATTGACCCACATTACTCCCCCAAGGGCACTACTGTCACGTCTGCATGTTTACTGTTGCTGCAATCTGCATATTTTGCGATGACTATATCACATAAAATCATCTTTATTCTTCGCTGGTAGGACATTGATGTTACAGTTTATAATAAAGTCTTCTTGTGACAATAAGGAGGAATCTGAAATGAGCTGAGCTGAAAAGAATAAGCCACATGTATAGCTTTCAACTTTTGCTGTGTTTGCATCAGTACATTTTCCTTTCAGCTGTCATTTAACCATGAAGGGCTGTGGTAGAAGTAAGGACAGAACCTCCATAAATGCTTAAAAAAGGAAATATCTCCTCCATGGTGGAAAAAAAGATTCAGGACCTGGGGCACAAGGGAATGTTTTTTTTTTTCCTCACCTGTGCCTATTTATAATTTTTATCGCATAGCTCAGACCTTAAGTCAGAGACCAGATAAGTGGGGGATGTCCTTTCATAAGGAAACCTACAAACTCTAGTGCACTCTAAACATTTGTAGCATATTTATTTTTGCAGGCGTATTTGTTTATGTTGCATGTCTAGATTTGAAGTGCATTTCCATTCAAATGTGTGCTTTCCCTCTTCTATGTTTTTTTCTCCGTGGACGCCACTGCGACTGACAGAAACAAAATGCAAAAGGAAACACAAACAGCCGTCAGATGTGAAAAGCATTCAATAACTAGAAATAGTCAAGGTTAAACGATGCTGACTGGAGCAAAGAAGACGGGGCTGTCTCTAAAGAAAGACTCTGGTCAATACTGAGCAACCCCCAGACCAAAACACACAGGGTGTCCAGTGGAAACAGGCGCAGTCTGTAATTCACTAAGCGGATAAATCATCACATATGCTCAATGTCCTGCTGTGGGATAACCAGGGATTGAAAAGGTGCTCTGAACATAGACTTGGACTCAAAGTCAGATCAGCACCCTGGACAGCAGTCAGGCGAGCATGGGGCAGAAACATCAGCATGAATGCCAGCATAAGTTTGTAGCCACATCTGTGCACCAAAGTACAAGGAGAGGTGTAGTCAGCAGTGGGTTATTGGCAGTTGTCTTATTTTGTTGCCTTAGCCAGGTCCCCAGTGTCTGTTGTTTTCTTTATTTTTGTGCTGATGTTAAGAGGCAGACCTAAACTTTTGTTCAAAATCACACAAAATGCTTTTATGAACTTGCATAAGATGTAAGCGTAAAATGTCTACGTAAGTAATGCTCTCTTTCTTAAAACGTCTTCACTTTTATTCTACATACATTCCTCAACCAGTCAGTGAAGTATATCTAGATTCAGGGCTATTTATAATTTAAAGCTTTTGTTGTTCACCAAGTGTTGCCAAAGATGACAGTTCACAAATTTCTGGTAGCAGCTCTGGTTCATTTAACCTACATGGGGTCAGAATGAGGCTAGCTATGGGGTCAGTTATAAATTAACTCTGCAGTCAAAGGGATCACTAATTCTGATTCTGAGATCAAATGGGGACAAAACTTGACCTCGGTACCATCCCCACTGTTTTTTGCAGCATTTTCGTCCGTGCACAGATGTAACAGTCTCAGACTTGCTTCTGTTTGCTTCTGCAGGTTTCGGACCCTGTCACATGTCCATACTGCCCCTAACCTGCCGTTATCGGTCATTTGTGTATTGCAACTTGCAGGCATGTTGCGTTATTTTCTGAGGATGTGGACAACAAACGCTCCAAAACGGACGCAGGATTCCGAGGCAGCCATCACACACGAACGCCTAGTTTAAAGCAAGTATATCTCCGGCCTTAAGCGTTTTGTTTTAAAATGCTTAACCCCTCAGTGTGTGGATCTGTTGAACTGTTTTACATTATACAGCGAGGTGTTTCTATTATTTAGCTTCAGAAATGGGATGGACAAAACAATAGATTCACCTCTCTCCATCAATGCCAGCTACCAAGTCTTACAAATACACGTGAGCTGAGATCATTAGCAATGCTGGAAAACGTTGATGATGCAACGGATGGCTTATTTCCCAGATGGTCTATTTGTTTACAGCTTTGCAGTGGCATGAGTGGGAACCCGTCTGAATGGCATTTGATCATTTTAAGAGTGTCAACCTTGACGAGACAAATTCCCAAGACTATCTCAAGTCTTCTCCCCTCTGAATCGTAGACTGCTTCATCTCACAAACCATTCATTCAAAACAGCAGTGGGTGTAATATCCTTTTTTTTTTTTTCTTCTTTTTTATAAACCATCCTGCAAAACAAAAGCAAAATGTAAAATGAATTGTTCCCCAGCAGGTAGTGTTTCATGTGTCCTTGTAACATGACAGCATAAAATATAACACTTATAATACTTAGAAAAGATGCGGGGCCATAAATGCCCGTTTCTCAGAAGCAGCATGATGGCATTATTAAATTAAATTAAATTTTAAAAAAAAGTAACTATCTATCTATCTATCTATCATATGATATATTATTAATGTGCACTTCCGTGTATGCCACATGACAGAAGAAGAATACACTAACTGCAGAGGTAGAGCCCTGATTTATTGTTCTGAAACAGAACAGCTTCATCTCAGTGATGGCAGCTGTGAATATGACCATGAGGGTATGTGACACTGTGGCCTTCAAAGGGAGAACAAATCTCTCTCACACCCTGTTCCTCTCTCTCATTCTCATTGTTTTTTTTTTTCTTTACTCCTCATTCTGTCACTCCTGATATTCCTCTCTTCACTACCTCCGCCTCCTACTGACTCACATAGCTGTGCTGTGATGCAAGCTAGAGCACGTTGTCATCATGTTGGTTAAGGCCAATTTGTTGGTGATGCAAATTCCAAGGTTACTTTATCTCCACAGATGCTTGTCAGAGGACATTTAAAATACTCAGCTGGGACACTGTGTTGGAAAAATAAAGCCAGTGATGCACATATCTCTTAATTTATTTACATTCCAGTAATGCTACGTATTTACACACACTTACTGCTTATTCTCTGGAGCTGAGGGTCGACATGCAATCCCCAGCATTGTGAAACATTATCTCAAGGGTAATGAAACTTTAATATGTATTGTAAATGTGTGTGTGTGTGTGTGTGTGTGTGTGTGTGTGTGTGTGTGTGTGTGTGTGTGTGTGTGTGTGTGTGATTACAGGTCTGAGCTCATACAGTATGCTGAAATTGTACTGCTTTATTTATGTGCATCCACGTAAACGTTGTACCTTATATCCACAGATAGGAGCCACTGACCTTAAGGATGCCTGTGCACGTCCAATCATGGATAAAAATGCTACCTAATCACTACCTTACATGTCATGCTGTATGCTCACAGAATAACACAGTGAGGGAATTACAGTGGAGGCTGGAGATTAGATATATTATACACATACAATGCCCCCCATAACCGACCCCCAACACTTACCATCTCTTACTGCTGACATGTGATATCGGTTATGTTTCTTAAGCAGGGAATTGTTGATACATCCATCCAGACATTTACAGTGGATGGGGATGCACTCTACACAAATATCTAATAGGATAAAGCACTCTAAAATGTTGATCTGTTTATTATGGCTGGTTGTACACGTTCCAGCTGGCAGTGCTAGTTAAGTCTGTTTAAAATAGAAAAAGCACACCAGAAGTGACACATTTCACACCATGTTTGTATTTTCTTGTATCAAAAGCCAGGAATTTGCAAGCCAGATATTCTCATCTTAAGGGTCAGGAATCCATGAAGGGGTCACCTGATATGCAGTGACGTGGATATCAAATAGTATATAAATCATGAACCAAAGCTATATGACCAAATATACTGTTCATCCAATATGTGTTCGTAAACAGCTCCAACCAACTGAGGAATGGACTCAGTTGGTTGGACTTTGAAGGCGCTGCGTGGTATCTGGCACCAAGACTCAGCAGCTGTAAACTGCAAGTCGGAGCCAGGGCCAGCTTTAGCCATTTTGGTGCCTTAGGCAAGATTAGGATTTGGTACCACCCCAACCCCTAGTGACCAACACACACCACCACAAGTCTACACTCCCTTTACTCTTGCCTCATCTCTCCTCCTCTCCTCATCCCCCTTACTGTGCCTTCCACTACCACCATAGACCACAGGTGCTGAAGACGGTCCTGCAGCAAACATGTCAGTGATATTTACTCCTTTGGCAGCAACTGCTGGAAGGGCCTGTCTTTTCTTGGCCCACAATGTCTCTACGCTCCCTTGAGTTTTGTCTTATCCGTTCTGTCACTGGGACTTTCTTTAGCAGATGGCTGGTTAAGGGTGAAATATGTATGTTTTTTTTTTCTTTAAAACAATGAGAAATTAACTAAAATTTTCCACAGAATGTGAAAAACTAGACATTTTGTTGTTATGTTAAAGACGTCTATGTATCGTAATGCACAGATTTCTACTGAAGTCAGCATACCGGCTAGTCCCGTCCTGTCCGTTCTCACTGTTACACCTCGTGCCTCAACAGACAATAGTGAGTCATTAGCATTCAATCTGCCCCTAGTCCAACATGAGAGGAGGAAGTCTAACCTCTTTCTAGAATGAATAGAACATAAACACAATGATGGCTGAAGCTGAAACAAGAGTTAAAATTGGCGTTGCTTTCCACCACTGCAGAAAAGCTCTTGGCGAGTAAAAGAATGGCGTTTGATGCTGAACTTGTGACGTTTCCGCTAGACTGGTAAATCAATAGCTGTTGATGCTGAGACATTGGAGCAATATCTAAGGCCGAAGATGTACTTGCTATAAACTTTGCGTGTGTATGATCGCTGCATCACTTATCCTGCATCTGTTTCTCCTCGTAAATTAATGCAACGCATCCGAAAGATGCAATATTCAATTGAGCAGTAAGGATGGTGTAGAGACAGTATGGAGATGGGACAGGGTTAGAGACGTGCAAAACTAAACGGAAACAAGTCAGAGACTGTTATGTCCATGCACACTGGAGGTGCTGATGGCGTCTTTTGTAATCATTTGACCTCAGAATCAGCAAGGTAGTGATCCCCTCGATTGTGACCATTTTTATTGTTTACATCAGGCAAATGCGCGTGTTCTAATTATATCCTCGTTACTTGCAGAGTACAGAAGCAAGTATGTGAGCAATGACTATCACAATGCAAACGATTGTCAAGGTGAACACATGGATCAAAAGCAAGTAAGTCTCGGTGAAGGTAGCTAACTGTATAATGTCTGTTGTAATGCTGTGGGAATATTGATCAGGGTGAGTCAGTAACCCGTCAAACAGTCTTCCGGGTGCATACAGTCCTCATAATCATTAGTTATAAAAACACCAACTACTAAATTATAGCAGGGCAAGAATACACAAAAATTTAACTGTCTGCCAAAACTCAGACTGTGACTGAGCAATCCATCTGTTTAAAAAAACAAAAATAAGGCAGTAAATAGTTGTGTCAGCCCACCGGGAAAGTGACAGATGGCTAGTTGTCTAACCGTTACCTCTAACATTTGGACCTTTGTCAAAGTTGCACAGATCTTTAGCAAAAAAAAAGCAAAAAAAAATTTCCCCTCGGGGATTAATAAAGTATATACCTACCTACCTACCTATCTTTACCCCTGCCTGTTTTTCCTGTATCTAACACACTAACTGGAGGAACCAACTGTTCACTCTCCCAGACCTGCTGTTACAACATTATCTGTGTAATTTCCTTCACTTTTGATACTCTTACAGAATAAGTCTGTGAATAAATGTGCAAGCAGTGTGGCAATCACAGATGTTTTGGGAGATTGGGGAGGTCTGACATTGTAAGTCGTAATGACTAAATTCTAAAAACATGATTTACTTTGTCATTGGAAAAATGCTGACTATTTCTAAACATTTAACAAACACGGTTCCCTGTAGTCTTTTGGCATATACCCTGTCAAAACTGATTGGAGCTGAATTTTAAGTGGTTGGGATTTTGGCTTTGTGCATTGATGAATACACGAATAGGGGATTTTGTGAGGACAGTCATTTATTCCACAATCTTCAATTCCTTCTCCCACCTCAATACTCCGTTTTACACAAAGACATTATAATAGGAAATTGATTAGATCAGCTCTGTCACTAATTGGCATGCATAGGTGTTCCAGTGGTCTGTGGCCCCTATCTCTGAATATTTGGGAGACGAGCAGCACATCGAATGAGAAAGAACTGTTGTGCTTTATGAGCATTAAATAAAGCAAATATCCTCGTAAACCCATTTATCAGGTTTTCTTGTTTTAAAAAAAAACTTTTACAAAAGTTGAATTGCATAGATTGTGTTTCACATTTGCGTGTTTTCTCTTTCCCTCTTTCCCTTGTCAATCTTTATTGGATCTGGATCTTGTCATCTGATCAATCAACTCGCTTGAACTTCTTTCAACCAATGCCTCTTTCAACACCATCATTATCTTTAGATTTCCAATGGAGATTTAATCAAAGGGCTTCCATCATCTATCTGGTACCTCTTCGCCACCGTAGAAACCACTAAGATGGAAGCAAGCAAGCCCTGCTATACCAGCAATTAGCATGGAATATGTCACTGTGCTTCGAACTACTCCAAGTTCGCGTAAAAGCGGTTATGCAATCATAAATACATGCACTTCTTCTTCTTCGTCTTCTTCCTTACTGACTTTTTGGCAGTTGGCAAACCGGGTTTAAATGCATTACCAAATCCCTCTGGATAGGATGACAGATTAAAAAAGCACTTTGAGCCAAAACCCTCAACTTGTTTCAAACTTCTCAGTGAAAGTGGTCCCCAAGTCAGAAAACACTTGGCTTGATTGTGTGTGATGCTGCACAAGTATATGAACTGCCTAGAGGACACAAGCGCCCGGCATGATATGGAAGACCTAAAGCTAGTTTTTCATATTAATACGTTCATTTATTGTGTCCTACCATTTAGGTTGCCAAGCAGGTGTGTGAAGACGGCTCCAGGTTGCAAAAAAGTCTGCGAAAGATGTACACTGTCTTGTCCTGGCTTCACTTTCCTGAGCCTTCAAGAAGATGACCAGGCACATTCACAATTTAACACATTAGTGAAAAAAACCAACACAGAATTTATAATTAATGGCTTTCAAGTTGACATAATCATAGGTCCGGACAATGTCAGATCAATTCTACAATCCATATTGACATAGGACAAAGAAGTTTTATATTTAGTTACATTTCTTTGTGAAAAATCTGGTCATAACTTAGGCCACAGGTCAGATTTCTCAACATTTCAAAACAGGGACAACAGGGACAAGAGCAATATAAATGACATACACAAAGACCATCTTTGCAAACCATTGATAAAATAAAGTTGGCCTCCAATGATCTCACCTGAAAACTGATGGCTCATCTTATGAAAACAGAATATATAAATAGTAGTTCATCTGGATGGGTTTCCAATTAGATGTCAATATGGCTAGTCACCATAAACTTCTTAATCCCATTATCTAATTACCAGCAAAACGTTAGCTGTCAGTCTGTACTATGCATTATTGAATGCGCTCATTACCACCTTTGAGTTTATGTCTCTTTCTGCTGAGTGGTCAAATTCACCCTGTGAATATACACTCCATGTTCTCGCTCTCCAGTGTGCACCAGCTAGTTTGCACATAAACATGAACATGTGCAAACATGTGCACAGTTACACACATTTCAGAGTGCAAGATGCATTGGACAAGTGGTTGACTGACAAAACAGAGACACATTCACACATCACAAATGTATCGCCTCACGGGTGAGGACAATTAGACTCACTGAGCAGCCTTCTCAGAGTGACATGTGATACCTATCGTTCACACTTTTGACAGCTAAAGATGTTAGTCGTGTTAACGCGGCATTTACAGCCATGTACCATCATCATTGGTGCAAATGAAAAGCACGAGCTAGAAGATTCGCCCATTTCCCTGGTTAGTCTCTGGTTGCCAAAACCGTGTTTTATTTGGGGAAAGATGATAACTTAGGTTAAACTGCCAGTACAGTCAGTTATTTGAATTATCAACAAAATGCATTGAAATGGTTCCAGGAGAATAAAATTATTAAAATATTTTCATAAAATATTTTTCAAAGCAAAGTTACAAGGCACCTTAATACCAGAAGATCCTTTCAGTTTTCCACAATATCTTACCTGGGGGAGCATTAAGCTAAAAGATCAGACACCAAAAAAGGAAGGATTTGCAAGTCAAGTTTAGATTTAAATGAACCTACTTATTTAATTTGCTAAATATGCCTCTGAAAAGTGTTGACCTTGCTGCTGTCTGTACAATATATACTTTTCAAGTAAGTTCATTGAAAATTGGGCCCCTTACATATGTGCATTGTGTATCCGGTGTTTAAATCCAAATCTGCAGCTCCAAATCTCCCGCAGCTCCACAGCCAATCGAATAACACAGTGGTTCTGCTTTGGTCATCACAGCTCTCTGGCTGTGAAGCCTCCTGCAGATCCTGTCAAGACATTCACACAGCACTTCTCTGCAAACATTCAGCCCCCTACAACTGCGATTATACAGTGCTGTGTAATGGTTACTTGTGCGTGTGCCCAGTGCTTTCATTTGAGAATATTATGGACAACAGTGTGGCTTTGCCCAACAAAGCATACATTAAAACGCTGCCATGTCCCTGCTGTTACCAACTCTAACCAGTGTGGGAAAAATACAAGAAATGTCTTTTTTTTTTTTTTTTTTTTTTTCCCGCAACAGTTGTATCAAAAATATTCGGTTTACAAAGATAAAAACTTTTTCTTTCATTTCAGTGGCTGCACCAACCTAAGACCAGCGGTTCCACTTGAACGGGCCTCTGCTGCAGCACAGGTCAACTAACAAGCTGCTGAGCGGAGCGACAGTTGGGACATAGAGTTAGTGGTGAGTGTGGACGAGAGAGACAGCATTGTAAATTGTGAAATCCCATGAGGCAACATAAAAAATAACTACAATTACTGCCTTGCGGTTGTTGTAAGATACAGTTTATTTCCATGTCTGTGTATATTATAATATATGTAGGGAAGACTTCGAAAGAATCTTTATGTGCTCACATGTTTGGCCAATAAATCTGAGTTTCATGGAATAAAAAGTTGTCGCTGTGACAGTAAATAATGCTTCCAATGTGTATGTTCTGTGAAATGTGCTCACAATCCCCCCTTATGTTCCTGAGTGATGACATCACATTCACAAAATGGGATGGAAAAAGATTTCACAGCGACCATTGACCTCCAAAATCTTTTTCAGTTCATCCTCGACTCAAAGTAAATGTTTGTATGTATGTATGGGACATGTGAGAGGTCACGGTGACTGTTGTTGTCAATGTGATATCTCAGGAACGCCTGAAGGGAATTTCTTAAAATTCAGCAGTCACATTTACTTGGACTCTTGGATGATTAATTGATTAGAATTTGGTGGTCACAGATAACGTTGACCTTTCAAAATGCATTTTTGACCATAACTCAAAAACGTATATGTTAATTATGGCAACATTTCACACTAATATCTTATAGGATAAAATTATTCTTCTTCTTTTCTGTACATTATTAAACATCATAACTGAGGAGAAGGGAGGATTGTGACCATATTTCACATTTATGACATACTGAATCGGTGACATTGCCACCGGGGTTCCATCTAGAAATTGTGGTGATTGTATAGTATTCTGTGCTGTCAGGATTGTGATTCCTTGTGAAACATCCACATTTTAGGATTTTGCGATTCTTTGCAGCAACATCTGAGTTTTGACAGATATGGATCTAAACTACAAAATTGAACTAACTGACTAAATTAAATTATATTTTTGTTTTCAAAAAAGACTGCCAGCTCTCAGTCTCAAGGGAAAAAACATTGATGTGTCTTCGTGTTATACAGGACTGTTACAGTGGAACCTCTCTTTACAATACAGTCATTCAGTATATTAAAAGAGTTCCCAGTGTAAATAAAGTAAATTTCCTTTCAATCTAAATTTGAATCCCATATCGAGCCTCAGGAACCACCAATCATATTCTCAAACTTTCGTAAGCATATACTTTTGCCTTGGTCTCTTATAGTTAATTATAACTTATCACTGCAGAGATATTATATTTGGAACAATAAGAACATTCTCTACAAAAATAAATCTTTCCACTGTGAGTGTCTGTGTTCTCCCCTGCAGTTAAAATATATGAATCTGCCGACCCACTCAGCTCTCCTGTTTGTTCTTTCACCCGTCTGCATGCTACAACTTGGACACAGATTTCATAATATTGAATTACTTCAGTTACCCTCCATAGTTCACGTATGATGAAATTAATTCTCGCCCCTTAGACTGATGAAGGTCCGCAGACGTTCTTTTTGATCTGTGGCTTTTGATTTCAGAGTGGAAGTTTGTAGCTGTGAATCAGGGCATGTTACTCAGTGAACTGCCCCGCTGCAGTCCTCAGGCTTAGAATATAAAATCCATCACATGAATGTTTACATGCATATCCAAGTACATGTACGTGTGCATAATCAGAAACTGTCAGTGTGCCAGGATGAGATATTACTTCATCACCTGTGCAAACCGCGATGGTATTTACACTCTCATTTACCAACGTATTTTAATTTCTTATTTGGCAGAGGATCTGGCTTCATCTACTCACTGTGCACCTTCTTACCCTTTCATCTAATCTCTAGAATTGTAAATTATGAAGTACTCTGTATCTTGTGATAATATTCGTTCCCCCCCCAGAAAGGACATTTGGCTTAAGCAAAGAACAGATGAATAGAGCACAGTCGAGGATGTGGGGAGTGGAAGAATCACAAGAACACGATAAAAATGTCCTTATTGATGAGAGGCTCTTGACCCTGTTGTGTCTGTGTTTAAACAGAGGATAAACACTGAAGCGCAGAAAAGATGATTAATTCAAAATAAATGAGGGTGATATTCAAATTAAAAAGTTGAACTCGTATCACCCAGTACAGTGAAATAATATTGCAATACAGCTCATAAATGCAAACTTTGGAGGACTGTGGAAATATGTTTATTCCTCGTAATAAATCACCGTGAACTACAAATGAAGGAATGTATCTTTTGAATATTTATTACTCCCAGTCCATCTTATTATATACTTAAAAAGAATAAACAGTCTTTACATGTATACGGTTCGAAAATGTAATGGAAGCAATTTACTCCCATTTCCCTTGGTATAATATTTCTGAGTTATGAGGTCTAATTAGGTGATGAATAGCAAATAATTGGAGCACCATCATTCACTGGTATCTGGCGTTATACATTTTTCATAAAACAATGCAGTGGATTTAGACTCCCCCTACTGGTTGTTAATTATTGTTACATAACTCGGAATAGGCGACCAAGTGCAGTTTTTGCAGGTGTTCAGTTATCAGCACGCCTTATTGCTTTTAGGACCTGATGTCCAATCAGTGAACCCAGTTTTTGTGTGAAAACACGTTTTCTCTTGTGGGAGCAAACAGTGTTTATAAATATCAAATGTACTACGTGGAAATTTCAATCGTTCCCTCACGTCGTCCCACTTTACAGACATGTTCTGCCCTGAGATATATGTGCACCCACTACCAACATGAATTATACTACTTGCTTGGAGATGTATTGTGATTTCTTCCTCCAGTTCAACAGTCACCTTCTCATCAATATGCCTAATGAGATCCTAAGAGACATTTCAAGGGTATGACAGTTCGGTGGTCCTCAGGGTTGGACATCAGACCCTTGACTGTAGGTTAGAGGGTGTTTTCCCCAGCAGGACCATGCGTTAACCTTTTTATGTATTCCAATTACTCTGACGACTGGTCCGGCTTGCTGTCGTAGCCAGACACATTATAACCTCCCTCTCCCACGTTCCATAATCTGTGAACTAATTAGTTCATGTAGTGCTTGAAATGGAAAGTGAAAGGGAAGCCCACTAGAAATAACGATCACTGAATAATTATCACTGAAACTCACGATGAAATATGGAAAAGTCTTAAAAAGAAAATTCTCAACTCATCCAAATTACATTTAAGATTCTCAGACAGGACTTTTACAGTTTCATTCTTTTCTACTAGGATTTTTTTTTTTTTAACCCATATGACCAAATACCTTGCCTTACTGTGCTAAACATTTATAGCACATTCTGCTTTTTTTTATAATCCAAACCCAGCACACATTTAAGAGTAATTAGGTTTATCACAAATGTACGATAATGTGTAGGAAATGTGTCAATAATGTACTGTTTTAAGATGCTGAACAAAAATATATTGTACTTCCTGCACTTTATATTTATATTACAAAGAACTAAGAAATTGCAACTGCATTTCTTTGTGTAAGTGACGCTCTTCCTTCATTAGAGAAGCATTCAGTGCAGATGGGATGTCAGTATGATTTATTATAGATGTATTTTTTTTTAATAATTCTCTGGTACCCACAGAGCTTCTATAAAAGCCATTATCCCACAAACGGCACATTTTAGAAATAAATAGAAAAAAAAAAAAAAAAAAACACATAAAATGCACATTTCCAGTTATCCCACATTCATTTCAAATTCAAAGTGAAAATCCCATAAGGAAGGTTTCACTCTGTACACGGTGTGGTGGCAGAAGCTTCACCATAGAAAGTAAATAAACACAGAAAAGTGTATTTAAACCAAAACTGGAAACACACTTGATAATGAAAGCAATTTCCAATTTTCTGGAGCATAATTATTCTCCTAAAACGTAGCTTCTGAATGTTTTGAAAATTATTCGTTTTACCCGACAACGTTTCACTAGTTTTAACGCTCGCCTGCGTTTCTCTGTGTTGCCTCTTTGCTGGAGGGCTTTAGCGGGAGCTCATTCGTCACTTGTATTTTATCTTCATTACACATGTATGAACGTGTTTTTAAGTAAATGAACTCAGAATCATTAATGCATACAAATTAAATCTAGTTCAACAGAGGGCTATGCAAACATGCGGTGTCTTACAAGTCCCACTTTAAAAACGAAGCCTTGAAGCGATGCGTTTGCATCCCTCCCTTCGCACAGTGAAACTTCCAGCAGACCTTAAATAAGCCGGTGACAAATTGCAATGAACGATACAACTGTGAGTAGAAAAGGTGCTCTAGTATTGCTTTATATATATATATATATAAAAAAAAATTGACTTCACAGCTCCCTTGCTGCTTTCCCTTCGGACCAAAACCTTCATAAAAGAAACGCGCTGGAAAACGCCAGCGGAGCTCACGGTCACGTTTCCTGTTAGTTTCTCAGGCTGCTAACAATACGGCATTCAGAACAAGCATCCTTTTTCAAAGATTTTCTTTCTTCCTTCAGTGTTGAAATGTTTTTTTGTTTTTTTTTCACAAGGACTTGACACATTCCAACGGTGTGCGTGGGCGCTGACTGAGATGCTGCTGTAACAGAATCCTGGTGTCAGGTGAGCAAATGACAAGTGCATGTGATTGAAACTGTAAAGAGTGCTTATCTCTTACACACAAAAAGAGAGAGAGACACACACACACACACACACACACATTCACCAACAGCCCATAACACAATGCCCATTCAATGTTTTGCTGTTAAGCTGAAAGTGTTCACAGAAGTTCTGCTTCGTCCTCATCATTCTCAGAGCCCGACGGTCCCTGACGAACTTCTTCGTACCACTTGTTGGTCAGGGTCTTCATCTGGATCCGGCCGTGTAACAGGTCCTGTCAAACACGCGCATCGGCACGTCAGCACACGTGCAACAGTAAACATGAACATGCAGAAACAATCCCACGAACATGCAGAGGGGTGGACGAAACAGTAGATCCTCCAGTACAAAATCGGACCCTGTCTGGCAGAGCTTGCCCACCCTCGTGCATAATTTAGCATTTCTTGTGATTTCTGCACCACTAATTTAGCTAGAAATCATAATCACAACGGGTCCAACATAAAGAAATGATATTAAATCGACTACTGAAAAGGAGCAAATGTTATGTCTAATTCAGCAAACCCATTTAACAGGTGACTTTTTGAAATGATACGTTATGATTTTATTGGCTGCTATTACAGTTGATTATAAACGACTGTAATAGCTGCTAATAACCAGATCATCTAAAGTGACTTCACAAAGTGTCTTTTGCTGCAACAGTCATTCGCGCTGCCACCGAACATTGCTGCTTCATTATCTCCCTCTCTTTTGACCTACAGTAGCTCATCTCTCTCTGCACCCAAAGCGTTCCCAATAACACAGTGCTGCAGACATCAAATCTCAAACAGTGTCTTCTGCATAAGTGGTCAATGAGCAGGAACAAATTAGGTGCAGCAGACAATTGTATAAATTTCTATTCCGTCACATATTTTGCAGTCGCAGCTAAGAATACATATTGCATGAGCCCAATGAAGTCATTTTCTGACGTAAAACCTCGGATATTTTCTTGCAAAACCAATAACAAATGACGACAAAAATGTGTAGTAGTTGTATTCTGAGGTCTGCACTGTCATTGGACATTACGCACAAGGACTAAGAGCCAATGAAATGTGTTTAAGGGATTGTGAGCATTGTTATGTGGCCTTGCTTGTGTCTTGCTTGAGGATTTATTTGTCTCTCTCACCTCTTGGGTAAGCCTGCGAGTGAAGAAGGGGTTCAGGTACTTAGCATCAAGCCACATGAAGCCCTTCAGATCTTGTCTGTGGTAGATCTGAGCCTCGTACTCCTCCTCCGTCAGCTCCGATAGGTGCTCTGCCTCGATGGTATTTCCCTGGAGAGAAAAGACGAGGAGGGAGAGGGGGTAGTCGGGTAAACAGACAGAACACGGTGAACGGGGAGGGGGCCAACAAACGAGGAAGAGGTGAAAGACGCAAAGGAGGGGGAGGTGAATGCAGGGAGAAGTGTAAAATGACAGGACAGTGATGAGGGTGGTGGAGTCAAGATCACATAGAGGCGGATCAAAGATGAGGGAGAAAGAGCAAAGAGACCGAAGAGAGGGAATTATATCAAAGAGGGCATGAGAGCCGTAAGGAAAAATGGAGGTTTGATAGATCTGGCTGGTGCTGCCTCAGGGGGTAACACTTAGCTTTGGAAGACATCAAACATGTAAATACTGTACATGAGTCGTGCAAAAAACAACAACACCCCGAGCTGCCCGTGACCTCAATGACAGGATGTACTTCAAAAGAATGACCCATTAACTCCACTTTGTGTGTGAACATATTTCATTGAAATATGAATCGCAGCAGCTTGTATCGTAGTGTCTGAGAAATTGTATCAATGCCAGTTGTTGGGTTTACGTGTGCCTGTCCGAGTTTTGAGGTTCCAAGTGTGATGAGAGTGGTTGGCTCCCCGCTGGTTCAGTGTCCTTCATACGAACAACAATCAAGCCTTTGATGTTTTTCCCTCTGAAGAGAACAGTAAGAGCCCGATGGCCGTTGAGAGAATGGCACATCTACTATCAATGCAGACAACAAACTGTCTGCGCGCGCGTGTGTGTGTTTGTGTGTGTGTGTGTGTGTGTGTGTGTGTGTGTGTGTGTGTGTGTGTGTGTGTGTGTGTGTGTGTGTGTGAAACCCAGAGGGTTCCCCCATTACCATTTTCTCTGTCTTGCTGAGATTGATGTCTTTCTTGCTCTTGCGCCGCGACTGGCTTTCCTCGATGTCCATGAGGCGGATGAGCGGCATGGTCCCGCCACCGAGGAGGAGGATGGTGAAGAGCACGATGATGATGGTGGTGGTGCCGATTAGCTGACGCTTTTCGATGGGTTCCAGGCCCAAATGAAGGCTCAATGCATAGGGGATCGCACCTCGCAAACCTGGCAAGAAAGAAGAAGGAAGGGGAAAGGTCAAATGGCAAAACATATACTTAAAAAGCTAAATGTGTATTTAAAAAAAAAAAAACATGCATCACAGATATTAATACAGACACTCATTCTTATATACTCATATAGATATTGTAAACTAAAACCTGGACACTTTGTTTGTTTGATTTCTTGTCATCTTATGTAGGACAAAGACTATTCATTATTTCTATCAATGATTCACAATTTCGTCCATAAAATATCAACAAACAAAAAAAAAAGAGGCATATTTTACTTTTATACTTTATACTTTTAAAGAACCCAAGGGGCAGGTGAGGTTCAAATACCATTTTTGAAATCTTAGTTAACTATCACATGACAGAGAACATTTGAGGAGCTGGAACCAGAGAATGTTTGATAGTTTTGCAAAAAAAAAATTACTAAAAACAATTTATCTTTGATCAAAGAGGTTTCAGGATGACCGTTTCATCTCTTCACATGTGCACCACCTGAAAAACAGCATTGATTGGTTCCCTGGGTGAAACAGTGCACTTGCTTGCAATTTAATCAAAACATCTAAAATGGCAGAAATCCTTCTCTTATTGAAACTACTTGAAGAATGGTGATGTTTAGTTAAATAGCAGGTTCATAATAAAAGGTGCTGAATAAGTGCACGCCATTTATTTATTATTCCTTATTGTTTTCCGTCTCGTGTTACGTGGGGGTTTATGAAACTCAAGACAGGATAGAGTTCATATGAGGTGGCAGCTTTTTGGGCCGATTTTTGTTGTGCTGCTGTTGGACTGAGAGAAAGGTCCTGTGACTGTTGGCTTGCCTATTTGTTGGTAACTCCTAACGACCGACAAATGTTTTTGTTTTGTTATTTTGAATTGTAAGAAATCTTGAAGAGACTATTTTGGGTATAACTTGTTGGGGCTTTGTTCAAGCAAGACAGCTGCTGCAGCCAAAAGATGTCACCAGGGCAGTAATAATTGTTATTATTATTTTTCATCAGATCTTGCCTCACAGCAAGAAGGTTCTGGGTTCGAACTTTGGCTGCCACCTTTCTGTTCTTCTTGTGCCTACGTGGGTTTTCTTGGGAAACTCCGCTATAAAATGTCTCAAAATAATCAAAACATTCTGCAGAGCCAGAGAAATGGCATCTTTAAATTATTTCTTTTGTCTGACTAAAAGTAAAAATTAAATTAATTTCCAAAATATTTATGCGGAGAAAAGCGGCAAATCCTCACTTCTGAGAAGCTAAAATCAAACAATGTTTACCAATTATGTTTACTTCTTCTTTTTTTAAAAAAAAAACAATTATCCACTTGTCAAAATAGTTGCAGAATAATTTCCTCTCCCTTCACTTATAACCTAAATGGCTTCTTGTTTCAGCTGTAACTGTTACAGGTTTCATTTGTCCCTGGAGGCATGCCCAATGTGTTCGGGAAACAATCACGGCTTTGACAAAGAGCTGACTGTCCGTCATTCCAGCAACACATTAGTCAAACGGTGTATTGTGTCTTCTCACCGCTAAACCACATGATGAACATCATTTTGGGAGTGATCTTGTGGTCTCTGAAAAAGTTCAGCAGGAACGAGAGCGGGAAGATGTTCACTGCTCGGCCGAGAAGAACCAGCACCTGCAGGGAAAAACAAACGGCTGTTGACTCCTGAGGATCGTGGGAGTGAACGGAGAGACAGTGACATCAACAGCGAGATTACATTGAAATTGCAAAGCACTTACTATGCACCAGATTACGAAAGATATTTCAAAGTTGTGCGGGAAGCTGAAGATGGAGAGGCCGAGGAAGGCAAACACACACGTCTCTGCGGAGAGAAGTTAAGACATTTAAAAACGCTCTATTAAATGAAAACAACAGGGAACACTCGAGGCTCGGCGTGAATTCACTGACCACACATGAAGGCCACTGTGCGCAGTGTCTGCTGCATAAGGATCTGGGTGACAGGAGACAGGTTGTGATGGGTGTAGTGAGACATCACGATTCCAGCAAACAGGATCGACATTATTCCTGGAGAGAATCAGGAGGGGGGGGGTGGAGGTCAGTGGGAAATGTCGAACATGCGCAACTTTCATTAATCATGTATAAACGTATGTGGCTGTGTGTGTCTGCACCCACCAGACAGTTTGATTCCCTCTGACAGCCCGTAGGGGAGGTAGGCAAAGATTATCATCATGCCAAACTCCAGCGATGGCGTCTTCCTCAGGTCAAAGTGTTTCAGAAACTTTCAGTGAGTTAAGACCAAACAAGTAAAAATACACACGGCGATATGAAGGAAACACCAGCACACAGAGAACGAGTCTGGATACGAGCGCTGAGATGAGTCCAGTGAGGGTTCCCAGGGCGGCAGAGCCGAAAAACATCTGAAGGAAATAACCCAGCGCTTGCAAAAAAGTCTCCCAGCCCGTTACCATGGAGTTGTCGGAGCGGGAAAAGAAACCTTCTGCTGTGCTGAAAGACACAGAAAAAAAAAAGAGAACAATGACAAATGAAGCCCTAACTACACTTTCCGTGTCGTAATGCCTACATCTGACTCTAGAGGGCGGACACGCTCCATCACTGAAAGTATCATGGCCAGCATGTGTGTGTGTACATGTTCTTACTTTCAGGTGTCGACTTAAACCCGAATATTGGGGACACGGGGACATGTGTCACAGCGGGGACAAAAAAATTGAGGTCCCCAGGAGCAGATGCTGGTTTTTGAGGGTGAAGACTTTGTTTTAGGGTTAGAGTTAGAATTACGTTTAGGAAGGTTAAGGTTAGGCATTTCATTATGTAGGTTAAGGTTAGGGTAAGTGATTTAGTAAATACATTACGTCAATTTAAAATCCTCATGTGGACAGTGAAACAAATTTGTATGTGAGTGTGTTTATTAGAGAGTATTCACAGTGTACAATCCTGCCATCAAAATGCTGTTTGCTCAACTGAGATTGGTTGTAGCATATCACAATCAAAAAAAATTGTACCTCACACACTATATTTTGATATAATCTGAACAGAAGTAATGCATTATTGATTGTTAAATGTACATTTCATTACGTCTTTAAAAGTACTGTGTCTTTTTGGCACATTTAGAACCCCAAAAAAGCTGACAGTAAACTATAGTGACACAATTACTGAAGCATTTACTCTATAATGTGTCATTAACAAACGTATCTGTCTGCAGTGAACTATTACTGGATTTTTTTTTTTTAATTTGGTTTTAAGAATATAGTCGTAATGAAAAATGTTAAATTAAAGCCTCCTTCAAAACGGCCCATGACCCACTGTACGGTTTGTGTAAAATTAAAATGCCTTTATTTTACATGGAAATATGTGTTTTCTTGAAAATGTATTATCTTGTTTGCACCCACAGAAATAGCATTTTGGATGTTTTATAATTATTGATGTAATAGGAACACAGTCTATTTCCTTGTACAGTTTAAGTCATATTATTCACGCAAACAGCCTGACAGCACATTATAATTAATAATCTGATTGTAATGCTTATTCAAAGGCTCACTAGCTGTGTTTTAAACGACAAGGCCCAATTTTAAAGTAGCTTTCAAAGAAAGCCACTCTGTGAGGTGCTAACAACAAGCAGACTGCCAGGGCTGTTCATTATCTATTATTCATGTACTCATTTACTCTACAGGGGCACGCAGACACTTGAGATCACTTTGCACATTTAGCTGGTAGTGAGTCGGAGAGATTAAGCAACAACACAGTAAGTACCGAGTCAGACGGGGATTCACAGGGTTGCATACAAACTAGTGAATCTTCCAAATCCTCTGTCAAACTTGTCTATCAAGTCTGAGCGTTGGTTGAGCAACTTCAACGGTTTGCTTTTCCAGACTTGGATCAACAATTCAAAGAGAGAGCTACCCTGAACAGACTGTACCTTATTAGTTTAGAGACAACAGTTTGGAAATATAAACACGTCAGAGACACTCTTATCTTCCATTACTAAAAGCAGATTTTCCGGTTTGTCACAGATACTCATCGTTGAATGTCATGAATTCATGACTGCTTACCATTTAGAAGATTCTGATGATAATTTAAACTAGTTTCATGTGTATGAAACAATAGCTTTGTGAGAAATTGCACAAAGAAGATAACAACCTTTTGTGCATGGTGTGAGAAGACAAAGTAGGTCACAAGTTTCTATTCTCCTTCTCTCTTCCTGCCAGTTTCAATGTGTAATCCACAGAAAGCAGGTGGGGTTCAAAGGTTGGGAGATGACTGACTACACCCCAGCTGATATTTGCTATTCTGAGCACTGGTGTGTCAATGTTTATGTGTTCATGTGTGAGAAGTCCACTGCACTCTAACAGATAAAAGGAGGAGAATATATGAGCTCGCAGTAGCAGATGATAAAATCAAATATACTATAGATAGATAGATAGTTACTTTATTAATCCCACAATATATATTGTATATATATTATAACAACATTAAAAACTGTACAGTGTCTTCATTGTGCGGTTTAAGAATGTATTTTGGCTACTGGTAATGCAGAAGTAATTTGTTTTAATGAGGTTTAGAGACGTTAACTGGAATAAAAATACTATAGCTGTACAATCACATTGGAGTTTACTAGTCAGCCTGACTCAGAACAAAGCCAACTCATGTATGTTGGTTACCATAGAGATGCCTCTTAGCCTTCTTTCACCAAAGGAGAACCGAGGCCCTTTGAACAAGTTTTATTTCTCAAGAGAAAGTGGGGTATTTTTAATACTACCTGCTGCGGTCGGTGATTTTAATCCAATCTGAAATGCGTATGCAAGTAATTTTTTTCACCCCCTCCCCTTTAATAATTATAACAGAAATTACCCGCTGTTTTTCATTGAGGTCACTGGTCCGCCTCTAATTTTAATCCCGTCTGGAGCAATTTGTGTGTACTTTAAAGTTCCTCTCATGGCAATAATTAAACCACTAAAACTCATCTATGTTCATCAAAATTACATAATGAGAAGTTTTATTCCCCCCCCCCAAAAAAAAAAAAATCCACTAAGGCCTTAAAGTGGCTTAGATGCAACTGTACACCTTTGCCTTGATTTAGCACATGCTGATCTATGAATATACACATTATTATCGCTTCTGTCTCCAATTAACCCTCAGCCGCTCACTTGTAGCTGCATGATATGGATTTAAATCAATGACACGAGCATCTGTCTTTACTGATTTCTAATAGGCACGACACATGACTTTGAGATGTGTGTCTGTGTGTGCAGTATTTTGACAGTGATTATGATCCTTTCATATAGCGCTCTTTGCATGTCGTCCTTAGGGTTGCTGGTGCTGAAAGACTGTGTCAACATCGTGCATGGAGAAATGTAAATGTGGTGAGTAAACAAGCCAAGGCGGAGGCTAGAGACTCTTACTTTGTGAGGACAATGGAGACGGCGTCGTTGAGGATGCTCTCACCAAACACCAGCATGTTGAGGACCGGGTCCACGTTGAGAGCGTTAAATATGGCGATGGTAGCTACAGGGTCCACAGCTGAGATCAGCGAGCCAAAGGCAAAACTACAGCAAGCCAGAAGGGAGTGAGGAAGAGAGGAAGATAACAGTTAAACAGTGATTAAAAGATCATTTTATAGTCATGAACTAAGAAAAAAAACATATATGGGCAGCAAATGGATAAATCTTTAACAAAGCCAACAGAGACAGGAAATGTGTTAAACATAAGTTATGATTCATTTTTAAGAAAACAAACCTTGTAAAACATGAGAAGAAAATGTGTTTAAGTTGATATCAGGAGACTTTCAGAGCAGAAGGGGTTAAAATGGACAAATAAAAGGAGTCTTAACATGCGATGAAAAATGGCAGAAATCTGTGTGGGTAAAATTGGGTGCACAGATGCGGTGCATTTTGAGCGAGGACTATTTTGGGACTATCCCTACAAAAATCTAATCAGTTCTTTCTTAGCCCATGTCCTGAATCCCCCCCCCCCCCCCCCCAAATGTCGTTACAATCTGTTAAGTAGTTTCTGAGAAAGGCTGCTAACAAACACAGAGAAAGGCAGACAAATGGGACTAAAAACACATTCTTGTTGTTGAAGGAAATGAATAGGCAAAAGCCGTGCTTGAAAGCAGGACCTGCAGTCATACTCCATGCTGACTGTGCACCGAGGATAACACATAACCCCAAATTCCTCCTAAAAAACACACACACACACACACACACACACACACACACACACACACACACACACACACACGGGTGTGGAGTAACACGCTGTGTTTGTGTCAGCTGCTATCTCTGGCATCCGGATTATCCTACTGTGTGGAACTCGCTAAAAGATAAACTCTTTAGTTACAGAGGGCTTGATTTCTTCCAACTTTACAGTAGACTGTAGATGCAACTATGGAATATGACTATCTAATTTCTCTGGAAGTGAGAATGTTGGACAAGAAGAGAGGTTTTTAGGCCTTTGAGTACTAAAGTTGAATCCCTGGAGGTTTGGGGAAAACCCATTCTTCTAACAGGAATTATTGGAAGACCAACACTCACCTATCAGTCATGGACATCTTATAAATCACGTCAGCCTGAGAAAAAACACACAAAACACAGATACACATTGTAAAGAGTTACAACAAGGAGATGTAAAGGAAGTAATAACAGCAGCACATTTATGAATAGTTTTCTGACAGTGTGGGATTAAACAGCCGTTACAGGGCACTGAACACTGAAAGTATTTACCCAGGCACATGAACAAATTCACAATCTTTGTCTGAACAAGTCCTCATGACTCACCTGGCCAAGAAAATAGATCCCTCCTCCAACTATGAAGGCAGAGATTGCTGTGCCGATCACAGCAAAGAGCGTAATGGAGCCAATGTTTTGGAAGAAGTTCCCCTGAACAAACATGGACACACTGCTTTAGTATTCATGGGCTTGGTAGCAATTTGAAATGTCATTTCAAAATGCCATTTGAAATAACATAGTGTTACATAACATTTTCCCAGCATTAAAATAAAAAGTAGGGCACAGTATAGGTAGAGTGAAAAATCACAATTTCAATGTGAGTAATGTAAAAGACTGAAATAGACTATTGACCTTTTTAACCCTGAAAAAACAGAAGCGCAGCATAACATAAAAAAATACACAATTAAAAGGTTATAAGCCCCCCCCCTTTTTTTTTTTTTTTAATTGGATTCATTTGAAACATTAGTTATGATAATATATGAAGATAGTGCATATACATAACAGGCTAGTAGACAAATAAAAAAAAATATGAACACAGGAAATGATAAATTACTGTCTGTTGTATTGGGTTGCATTTTGAATGTACAATAAAAGTACAAAAAAAAAATTGCGCATATTAAGTCATATTAAGTCAGTTTAATTAATAAGGCGTATTGAAATGCAACTGAAGTTGACCAAAGTGTTTCACAACATTAAACAGAATTAAAACAATAAATCAATATTTTCCATTCATTTGGGGACATTAATTGTGTATGTGAAAGATAATGCCAATTTCATGATGTTTAAATTTGCACGATGGTTTGTATTGTGAAATTCATCCTGTTCATGGAGACCTTTCACGTGGAGGGGCGTGTAAAGCGTCATGCACACATCCTACCGTACCTTATGTAAAGAGTAACCAGATTCAAAAATGATGGGTGGCAGAAGCAATAGGAAGAACATGTTGGGGCGGAACATTTCCTCCTCCTGTTAGAGAAGGACAAAGACAGTTACATAGAATGCACATTTCAACAGGAAATAAGCTGCAGTAGACAGGCGACAGATTACCAACTGTAAACATGGTTGGCTGATAGTAAATTAATGAGGTGCAAAGAAAATGCCCACTAGCACGAGGCTTAAAGTGACATAAGCATTCAAAAATCCTTTCAGATCAAATAAACAGCAAATAAAAAGGGAAATGTAATCGATTCAATACAGAGAAAAGGAAACAATTTCAGTGAAAAAAAAAAAAAAATTGTTACACATTCTGTCATGTTTAATAAGCATACAAATGTTCTTTAATCTAAACACGCAGCCTTATCAGGATCATTAAATCTCTGAGCAAATGATGTGTGTGTCACTCATAAAACATGCCGTGCCTGTGGTTATTATGCAATCGTCAGCAAATATTCACCACTATTCATCTGACTGAGGAAAGTCGGCTCAGTGACCATCAGGTGTGTGTGTGTGTGTGGGGGGGGGGGGGGGGGGGGGTGTTACTGAGCTGTTAGTGACAGCTCTCTCATCTGACAAAAACAAATTTAAATGTAGTTCTCCAGGATGACAAACACACACACACGTCAGGTGCTGGTCAGGGGGAATTCCTGTCCGCCTGCCAGCCACTTCACCAATTCATGGAAGCATTCAAATTCTACTACCGACTTGCTCTCTTACACAAGCTGCGAACTAACATGTGAATGCTGAAATATGCTTTACTAACACACAAACACACACACACACACACACACACACACACACACACACACACACACACACACACACACACACACACACACACACACACACACTCTCTCTCTCTCTCAGTGACCTTAGCTCTCTGATTATTTCAGCAATATAATGAAATCATTGTTGTTTCTCAGCTGAACGGGCTGGCCTCCCGGATCTGGCACAGGCATCATGTGCCCATGCATTACGCTCTGGCTGCCGATGCATCTGTGCATGATGCACCATGTGGTCTTGCATTGAAAATGTGTGTGTGTGTGTGTGTGTGTGTGTGTGTGTGTGTGTGTGTGTGTGTGTGTGTGTGTGTGTGTGTGTGTGTGTGTTCTATTCTGTGTAATCTATATCAGGAATGTAAACGTCACCACACTGTATGCATTAGTGAATGTTGAAGTTGTATTTCTGGGCTGTGGCTGACACTGCAGTCGTTTCGGCCAGAAAGATGAAAGATGAAAGAAGACAGGGCCATATTTACTCCACCCAGTCAACAAGCTCGCTCTTTGTATTATGAAAGCCAGTTTTGAAAGCCTGAATCTCAACCCCAACAAGCCCACAAGCACATGGACATTTAACAATGAAGAGAGCGGAGCCACATAAGAACGGGATTTAGTTTGTTCTCACAAACAAAACTTAAATCTGTAATTATCGATTGCTTGATTTGCTAAATGTGAACACAGTGTTACTGGTAAAGTTAAAAGTTCAAAAAGGACAGAGCTGTCGATCCACACAAAAAAATGACATACTCTTCTGAATTTTGTTTATCTATTGAACTTAAGGCTAAGACCCAAAAGATCTGGTCATGATTGTTCAGAGACAAGATGACAACACCACAGAAAGTTGTTTACTTAAAGAATATATGGAGTCTTTTGGCTTTTAAGGCAGTAAGTTTAGCTCTAACAATACATATGTCAGTAACAACCAACAGCAATATGGTTGCATGCTTCTAAAAATAGGTCGAGCAAAGAGGTCAGCCCATGGAGGATGTATGCTGTAAATAAAGGGTATGCTCTCGCATTCTTTGTCTTATCATGCATTAAAATTTCAAGAAAAGTAGGCCAACTATCGCTTCCAGGTTACTAGTTTTTCTTGACATTTATCTCCGGCAGGTTTCTACGCTTCGAGCCAAGTGGTTCATGAATGAATATTAACATCTGTGACACAAGAAGGTATGCACGACAACCCGACCTCTACTACTGCGCTCCTGATGCATGCATGCACATGTTTAACGGCAACACATAAGAATGTATAATGGAGTGGCTGACAAAAGCATCTGCCCATCTACACATGTTCACATAAGCAGAAATATACAGTGGTGTGAAAAAGTGTTTGCCCCCTTCCTGATTTCCAATTTCTTTGCATGTCTGTCACACTTAAATGTTTCAGATCATCAAACAAATTTAAATATTAGTCAAAGATAACACAAGTAAACACAAAATGCAGTTTTTAAATGAAGGTTTTTATTATTAAGGGAGAAAAACAATGCAAACCCACATGGCCCTGTGTGGAAAAAGTGTTTGCCCCCTCCTGTTAAAACATAACTTAACTGTGGTTTATCACACCTGAGTTCAATTTCTCTAGCCACACCCAGGCCTGATTACTGCCACACCTGTTCTCAATCAAGAAATCACTTAAATAGGACCTGCCTGACAAAGTGAAGTAGACCAAAAGATCCTCAAAAGCTAGACCCCACAACAACATCCAAAGAACTGCAGGCCTCACTTGCCTCAGTTAAGGTCAGTGTTCATGACTCCACCATAAGAAAGAGACTGGCCAAAAATGGCCCGCATGGCAGAGTTCCAAGACCAAAACCACTGCTGAGCAAAAAGAACATTTAAGGCTTGTCTCATTTTTGCCAGAAAACATCTTGATGATCCCCAAGACTTTTGGAAAAATACTCTGTGGACTGACGAGACAAAAGTTGAACTTTTTGGAAGGTGTGTGTCCCATTACATCTGGCGTAAAAGTAACACCGCATTTCAGAAAAAGAACATCATACCAACAGTAAAATATGGTGGTGGTAGTGTGATGGTCTGGGGCTGTTTTGCTGCTTCAGGACCTGGAAGACTTGCTGTGATAAATGGAACCATGAACACCAAAAAAATCCTGAAGGAGAATGTCTGGCCATCTGTTCGTGACCTCAAGCTGAAGCCAACTTGGGTTCTGCAGCAGGACAATGATCCAAAACACACCAGCAAGTCCACCTCTGAATGGCTGAAGAAAAATAAAATGAAGACTTTGGAGTGGCCTAGTCAAAGTCCTGACCTGAATCCTATTGAGATGCTGTGGCATGACCTTAAAAAGGCAGTTGGTGCTGGAAAACCCTCCAATGTGGCTGAATTACAACAACTCTGCAAAGATGAGTGGGCCAACATTCCTCCACAGCTGTAAAAGACTCATTGCAAGTTATCGCAAACACTTGATTGCAGTTGTTGCTGCTAAGGGTGGCCCAACCAATTATTAGGTTTAGGGGCAAACACTTTTTCCACACAGGGCCATGCGGGTTTGGATTTTTTTTTTTCTCCCTTAATAATAAAAACCTTCATTTAAAAACGGCATTTTGTGTTTACTTGTGTTATCTTTGACTAATATTTAAATTTGTTTGATGATCTGAAACATTTAAGTGTGACAGACATGCAAAAAAATTGGAAATCAGGAAGGGGGCAAACACTTTTTCACACCACTGTAAAAGCAACTATTTCTCATTACATTGTTGATAAAAGAATTGTTTTAGATGATGTGTTAGACCAATTATCAATTAATCTGATAATTGCTTTTTACATTGAACAATTAATTGTTCCTTTTATATGTCATAAAAGATGTACATAATCTCACAGAGCCCAAAGAGAAATGTAGGTTTTTCGTGTCAGGCTGCATTAAGATTTTCAAATCAAAATGACATAAAACAACGTAATCGTCCGAAATCATCACATTTAAGAAGTTAAAAGGCACACTTTTTTAAATTTACTTTTGCAATTAGAAATAATGAAACGTGTTGGTGATTGCATTCCTGCAGCATTAGCCTTTAGGTCAGGATGCACTACACAGACCTCCTGACACCGTAAGGAAAGTTGTGGACTGAAAACAGGGGACAAGAGATTTCAGAAACAGATTTTTATAGACAGCAGAGAAATAAATGTTGTAAGAGAAGGAACGATGACATGGCTGAAACCAGAGAGCAGAGGATGAATATACTGAGACAGAGCTTGATCTAAATGAGAAAAGATGAATGCCAAAGATGAAGGGAGCACAGTTAAAAGAGGGTTGAGAGATAACAGCATAAATATGAGTGGGAACGCTGGAGAGACCTTCGTTCAGAGTATAGGCTCCCTGGAGGCTCGGCTTTGACAACCAGTGACATCACCCCATGGAGAAATAGGCCCCTGAAACCACAATTAATTCAAACTTCTCTCCCTGTGGCTCTCTCTGTGGCATGGGAGAGAGCTTATTAAAAGTATGTGCTGCCCTTTGGGGCTTAAAACACACCACTGCAGCCACTAAGGAAAAAATGATGAGCCCCGATAATGCAGTACGGACTAGAACGCTTAAACAGAGAGAAATGATCATCTGGTGTGTAAATATATTCACCTGTTTAGCTCTCTGTGCTGTGCCTAGAAGACAAAGTGATGCTGCCGTTTTATTTCATACCAGCGTGATATTTCTTCTTCAATCTGTGTCAGAGCACAAGGGAGGGAAAAGCAGTGAAGAGTACCATAAAAGCACATGAGGGAAAAGCCTCTCTTCATATGCTGGAGTGTTGGGAGAGGACCGAAGAGGGAGAGCGAGGGGTTGCTCGCCGAAAGCGAACGCGGCAGATCGGGGGTAAAAAGGAGAGGGCAAATCCAGCAATGACAAGATGCTGCCGCCTGAAGGGTCTGGACACCCTCGGTGGGTTTCAGGGCATTCCCGAAGGCTTGCTAGATTAGCCAAGTGGGCCAGTTTTGGAAATATTTTTCGCTGGAGGAGATGACGGCAGTCTTAAAAGTAGCTACAAACATGATGATTTCTTAGCTCGTGACTGACAAAAAAAAATAGACAGATTAAGACTAAGGGCTATATTTTAATGGTCTGACGGTGCGGTCTGAAGCGTGGAGCACAAATGCATAAACGTAAAAGTGGATAATCTTGAGTGCAAAGTAAGGAGCATGGTTTAAAAGGGTTGTACGCAGTCTCTCAACTAATCACAGGTGTGTTTTGGGTGTAACGTGAAATATCAGAGTGTCATGTCTCACTCCCTTTACAGGCCAGCTATGCTGATATTACAACGGCGGATTCTAAGTAGTCGGAAAGAATGGGTCTCTGCAGAGGAAATGGATCTGCTTGTGACAGATTGATGTTCACAATAATAATCTTTCACACTGCAATCTTTATATTCTTAATCTTGAGCATGTTTGTCAGCTGCTGTCTGTCTCTGTGCGTGTAACAAACAGATTGTATGCACGCTGTTCACTTTGACTTGGATCCACGGTATTGCGAGAGTCACACACCTCACTCTCTCTATAAACACCCGACAGGAGAGGACTGCGTGTTGAACTACAAGGAAGTCTGTCTCAACTCCTGTCTCAGCTGTTAGTGTAGGCCTCGCCCTTTACGTCCAACTCGACTTGCAACCAACCGTTTTTGACTCACAACCGTAGAGGTCTGATTTGTAATCGCAACCAACAAAACTGTAAAGGACAGTTGCATTTGATTGCAGTGTAAGAAATATGCAAACAAGACTGTTTTTATGCTTGCATATAAAAGACACAAAAGTACCTTCATACTGTACACACCTTATTTTAAGAACAACACGCCTATGGGCGCACATTGTGGATTTTCCAGTGAAAAAACCTTGACACTCAAAGGGAAAATGACAACTGCGTCAGTTTGTTTTACAAAACAAGTACACTGCACTTGTTCCAGTGTTGCTGCAGGTGTTAAAACAGCGTCTTAAATTCGATTTTCCAGCTGATCAGGGAGGACAGATGCCTTCCATTTACTTTACTTTATTAAGACTCCAATGTCCTACAAACTTCTCATCATATCCATGCTCCTGCAAAAAAAAGCTTCTGCATATCATAGTGTAACTTCATGATGACCTATTTGCTCTATTTTTTTATCAAGCTGTATCGTGATAACTGGTCATAAAGCTACTTCCTACTATACATGGACAGGTGAACATGCCAGCTCGCTGCAAGTTAAACACAGAGATAACCGTCTAGAGATTCACAGGACAGGGGCAACGTTGGGAAAAGGGGTTCCGGGGGCTCTTGTTACTAGTGTCGATGACTCAGCAACACCCTGGGGCCCCCAACCTACAAAACAATGGGACCCTGTGTGCAAGAAACATTGACACAACCTGTCCTCTTTTCTTCCCTCCCCCCTCACTCTGCAACTCTCCCTAGCTCTACCTCTATCTCTGTTGTTCATTCGTTCTCTCATTGACTGGCAGAGAACAAGGAATGTTAATTAGAGGCTGTGAGAACCAGGAGGAAAAAAGGAGGGCTGATAGGGACATGGAACGAAAAGATAGCAAACAGAGAGTGGTGTGTATTACTACGAGTCGATAAGCAAGTGGAGATAGTGAGAGAAGATTTGTGAAAATAAATCCAGCTACCAGGAAATGAATGAATGAGAAACGACACAGACACAGAAGGAAAGATTGAAAATCTACAGCATAAGGACAACAGATGTTTAGTGGATCGGATCGGGAAGGGTTGGGGATTTCCTGGGGTATTTTCAGTCGGATGACTTGCATCATACAAGAACTTGGAAAAGTGGTTTTATACTGTCAGCTTGAGCTACGCTGTCCCTGCCCCCTAAATTACAGTTAATATCAAGAAGAACTGGGTGTAGCTCTTTTGTTTATAGTTTTGGAACAGATTCGTTGTCTAATTTAAGGTGTTTAAACTAAATGAGATGCATTAGCTACACAGAGCAGACCTGTGCAAAACGCTCATGCACTGCATTTGTATATTTGTTGTGTGTGTGTGTGTGTGTGTGTGTGTGTGTGTGTGTGTGTGTGTGTGTGTGTGTAGGAATGAGGTTATTCTACTTCATGCCGGACAAATCTAATCTAATCACCTTGAATTGGGAATCTGGGGCAAATGACGTGTTGTAAACAGTGAGTCAAACTATACCTTCCAGTTGGCCAGTTCCTGGAACTCAATGATCTTTATGAAACCTCCCATTAGGATGCCTGGAAAGAGTGAAAAACAATACGACTGATTAAATATTTTACCTATTGGAAATTTCAATACAACCAAAGTACAAATGAAATGCAAATCTCAGGCAAATTAGGTGTTTAACATAAAAGGATGCCTGGTCAATGTCCCCCATAGTCCAGGGATAAAGAGTATAAAAGGTCTATTGTCTTAGTTTTGTCTTCGAGAAAGTCCCCTTGGGCCTTCAGCTTCCTTGTTACAGAGCCCAGCAGAACATTCATTAAAAGGGCGAGGAAAAACACAAAGCTGCGTAAAGGGCAGCGGAAAGGAGACAGATAAAATGGAAAAAGAAACTAAATATATACACCTCAAGGTATTGTGCTGGACCCAGATATATAGTTGGATGGAGAGGGACAGTGAAGATGAAGACATAAACAGAATTGATTGGAGAGAGGAAGTGATGAGGAAGGAAAAGCATCACTTCCTGATTTGTAAGCAGACTGTTATCTCTCTTCAGCAGAGTGCCCTGCTTCGAACACCAAGACAATCTCTGTCTCGTATGCAGCATGCAGGCTGTGGAAGAGGAAAAGGCCTTCAGGGTTAGTACAGATGTGCGTCACTGAGTTTAAGTGAGTGTTACTGCACAAACATGTAAAGAGTGGGGCGACGCAGGGAATTAGAGGAAGGAGAATTAACCTTAAGGGACCTCACCAAAGAGGCAAAGCTGTGTCCCAGGAATTTTTTTTTTTTTTAAATGACAAAACCTGTCCTAAATCTGGGGTAAGGCTGCCAATGAAATCACTGGGTTAGCCTTCACTTATCTTCCAAGACATATATTTGATTTAGTGGAAAATCATTCTGATACTGTAATTCTGATAGGTCTACATGTTTAATTACACTCGCTCACACGGACAGGCAGTCGCTTTGCCAAGACACACAACATGTTTGAGAAAGAAAACACACAAAAAAGAGAGGCTGCAGTCAGAGATAGAAAGCATGAGAACGTGAGACAATTTTCTGTACTAAAACGGTTCATGTCTTTAAACACTTCCTAGAGAGCTCTTAAGCACAAAACCTTAGCAGATTTCAGGACACATTCCTGTGCAGAGCGACATGAGGCACTACAAGTACTCACCAAGGGACACAACAGCCACACTCTCTGGAAGAAAATGCAGCTTGAACTTGATAAGCAGGTGCACCAATATGATGCAGGTACCTGAGGGGGGGGGGCAAAGACCACAATGAATATTTAGGACAAATACATCCACATTCACAAAATCATGTCGCACCAACTCAGATCAGACCAAGAATAGCTCCCACATCATACAGGGTTAAGATCTTTTGTCTGGCTTCTCTACGTCACATAACCAACTGTAGACTGGATAGAGATGAAAATGGACGACATGTCATGAGGCTCTAATTTAATTTCCTGTCATGACAAATTGGAGTACAGCTCACAGTTGAATTCACATTCATCTTACTAAAAAAATATTTTATACAAACAAATAAATGACTACACAGCAGCAGCTTGACATGAAATCATGGTTATTATACAGTAAAAGATAATTGCGCCCAATTAAAACAGAAAATGCCACGGGACCAGAGGCAACCATGTGTGTCAATGTGCTAAATCAATGTGTGCAAATTATTGCTTAATTGTCAAGACAAAAACCAAAGCCACAATGAAATAAAGAGTAATCCAAAAAATATGAACACAACACTTCTGTTTACGCTCGTTTTTCACAAGTAAAAGATCTAAGACTTATGTTTATTAACACATCAGGATGCAGACTTAGCCGCATGTCTATTGCACAGGTAGGTGAGCTGGTCACAATAAAAGGCCACTATGAAGTGTGCAGTTTTTTCCTGAATATTTTTTTTTTACAGTATTAAGTTCAATTTCACATATGGCTACAGATGTGCATTTTTCTTAAAGGTGGTCAGAAAACATGCGGTGCCACACACCTCCTTGGCAGAAAGGTGACCCGGGTGTTGAATGTGTAATGCTGGTCCACTTCTCTTCGATTGGCTGTGTGAAGCTTCAGGATATTGGCAGGAGTTGAAACATGCTGTTGTATGCTGGCGGGGTTACACAAGGTCCTGCGGTTGTGAGGCCTTTTGGATGTATTGCCAATTTGGAGACGGCTTATGGTATTGAATAATAATGCATAATGAAACTGCACATTTTAGAGGTGCCTTTTATTGTGATCAGTCCAAGGCACACATGTGCAATATTCATGCAGTTTAATCAGCATCTGGAGGTGCCACACCTGTCAAGTGGATGGATTATCTTGGCACAGGTAAAAGGCTCACTAAGACGGATTTTAACAAAATTACCAACACAATTTGAGAGAAATAAATGTTGTTTTTTTTAAGCATAAGAGAAGTCTTAGATCTGTTATTTCAGCTCATAAAAAATTGGAGCAAAAATAAATGTGATGCGCTTATATTTGTGTTGAGTGTACATGAATTAAATATGCTGTAAATTAGAAAATTAGGAGACAAGTGTACACAACACTGAAGGCAGCAGATTTTAGTTCAACAAATATGTAGTTTTGTCACTGGAAAAAAAATTAAATTATGGCTCAATTAAAGAATACACAATTGTGGAAAGATATGGTAGATAATTTCAATTTGGATTCCTGGAAATACCAGCTACGCCTAATGTGTGGTTTCAGATTGCTTCTCATTTATTGACCATCACTCTAACATCTGTAAAACCACTGATGAGTTGATATCAAGTTTACCAAACAAACAATGCTTTTTTCCTGTTGTGGGTAAATTTCCTTTCCACCTTTCCTGCTCAGAAGAATACTATCCAACATGTTTCCTGGAAAGCAATTCTCAGTGTGTGTGGAGTTCATACATGCTTTTAAAACCAAATTCTGTTTCAACAACGTGTATGTTGTTTTATTAGCAATCTTATGCATGATTTATGCTGTTTCCTTGGTCTATAATATGGCACTGGTAAAGTGAACTAATGTGTATGGTAATGGGCACGTAATGCGTCTGAAGAAGCTTTTTATGTCCCTCAAATGTAAAACCACATCCTCCCCTTTATATACTTCCATCATCCAGAATCACCATCCGCAAACTTGATTTAATGAAACGCTAAAGTGGCTGCACAGCTCTCCTCCATTATTAGCTGGATGAGATATAAGTTGTGCACAGTGTTAACCACAATGAGCATATTTCCTGTCGTGGGTAAATTTCCTTTCCACCTTTCCTGCTCAGAAGAACACTATCCAACGTGTCTCCTGGAAAGCAATTCTCAGTGTGTGTGGAGTTCATACAGTTTATACAAAAACAGATCGCAACAGAAGATATAACAGAAAAGACTGAGTCAGACTGAAATCCTGTGGAAAAAACACCAACCAATAACAAGCAGGCTGAAGAATATGGTCATCCCACTGGACTGCTCTTCTTCTTGGGCCTTGACCCCCGTCTGCACAGGCAGAATGGGTTTGAGGGTCGGAGGTGCCGGGGTGGTGGGCTTAACAGCAGTTGTGGAGTGGGAGGTTTCATTGCTGTAGTTATCAGTGGTGTCATTGGACTTGCTGCAAGGACACAATCAGGAGCAAAGGCATGTTGGTGTGAAGTCGATTTAGAAGTGACTACCTTAAGCTACATCATTATAGTTTTCAATTTAAGCTCCGAGGTTAGGCAAAAACGAATATATTTATAAAACACAGAATGGAAGGTGAGAGAAATAACATAGAGCACATCAAATCATACATTAGATGCCTCGCAGGCCATTTATCTACGATCTCTGAAACCTACATGACAGTAGATTTGGTTTTGTCTGGGTTATGATTGTGTGTTTACACTTGTCGGGCGACATGTCCGTAATGACGTGGAAGAAAATCACACTGTTTAATTTGGTAAAAGACGTCTGTGCTAACAATAAGGATTAAGACGACTGCAACTACACAATGCTTGAGTACTGAAATTTAACATGCGTAGGCTCAAACCTGACAGGCTGCCCATCCTTCGGTGGGTCGCTGGAATCGACTTCGTTTTCCTTTTCATGCTTTATTGATGTCAGCTTGTTTGCGGCTGGAGTATTATTATCCTTATGTTTCACGTCCCCAGCGTCGTCATCTCTCTCGTGCCGGTCCAACGAGTTTTCCCTCGCAGCTCGCTCCGACAGACACGTATTCACGAACAGCAGCACAGAGGACAGCAACAACACTTTAAGACTGACGCCTCTCATTCTCAAGCCACCGAGTTTAAACCCGAAAGCAACGTTTTGTAATAAAGTCAGAGTGGCAGGCTCTCGTCAAACAGCTCCATGTTTCTGTGGACATCGCGATCACCGCTTCCTGGTGAAGCCCTTGTTGGGAGTTGTAGTCTTTAGCGACTTTGCGTTGACGGCGTTAAAGAAGGACAAAGAAACAAACCGTGGCGGCTGATGCGGCTTTTGTTATTAAAACATCTGTATTTGTTCTTGTCACAGCGGACAGTACTACTTTCGGCTGTACGTGTAAAATTAGAACCGTTACAATATTTTAATATGTACTCAATTTCCCATAAGTCATTACGGCGTAACGTCACTCTCTCGTTTAGCATTTCCCGGATTTGGTAGTTTATTGTAGGCGGCGCTGTCCGGAAAGGACCTGCAAATATAGCCTCGTAAAATAAACACCCTCTACCTTCAATGCAAATAATGAGAAATAAATGCCTGTAAAATAAAAAAAAATAAAAAAAAAATTAAATATATCAATATTAATATTTTTCTGAATATGAGAAAATATATAATCTGTAAATCTTGATTTTTATTCGTGTGTGTGTGCTCATTTACATACTGTATCCTGTAGAGCCCGGATAGATATACTTAACCTTTTCACATTGATTTTTAAATGTAAAAAAAAAAATAAAAAAAAAAAAATATATTTGGTACACTTTATGAAAATTATGCGTCAAATAGGCGAAAACAACCCACCGATAAGTATGCTACAAAAACGCCGAGTTTTTGTTTAAACAGTTTTTTTTTTAATGGTTAATGGTTGTAGTTGCAACAGAGATTATCATAATAAAAAAAAATAAAAAAATAAAAAATAAATAAAAAAAACATTGTATGGCTTTCTTTACTGAAATATTGCTAAATTAGCCACCAGCAGTTAATTTGGCGCTAGGATTAATCGTTAATTAGACCTAGATTAGGTCGGATTACTGATAAACTACTGTTATGACCACGTCGCGACGGTTATCGAAGCTGCGAACGTTATTCGAATTGTTGGTCGCTAGGTTACGTGGTTTTAACGTTATGCACGTTTTTTGGGGGGAAGTTAACGCCCACTTTAGGTGTCGCTCGTGTTTTTTGCGGAGGGACAGCTCCATTCATAGGGCTGGGCAGGCAGGCGGCAGGCGGCAGGCAAGCAGGCAGGCAGGCAGGCAGGCAGGAGAAGCGCAGGGGGAGCGGCAAAACACCATCAGCGACGTACAGCGGAACCCAAATGATGGTCTCTCACTGACAATACCAGGCCAGGTTTTTACCGCGCTGTCATCGTCAGCCGTTTCGACACCGGACATACGCTCTACTAAAACCAAAGCATCCCCTCAGGAATGGAAATTGAGTGGACTGGCTGAAAGCTGGAGGTCCCATCCTATTCTCGACCTGCCGCGGAAATAGACTGACTTCCTCGTCGCCTACTCCTGGCTCACTGCTGCCGCAGACCGACCACTCCATTCGGCTCATTTAACCCAGACTGTTCGCGGACTACTAGCTCAGGCATCTGGACACATCGGAACTGGTCTGTCGTCGTTGTAGATAACGCAAAAACGTGCCTGTGTGTGCTTTTGCTGCCTGTATAATGCCGACACATTTGCGGTTCCGGAGAAGGTCATTCCTTGGGCTATTATTCCTTTTTTCACTGTCCACCTCGGCATTGTATTTCATCTACTCCGCCCCCGGAATCGGTAAGTCAAATCAAATCGGTGGTCTTTATTTTGAATTCTCAGACGAATGGATGAAATGAGGCTGTTTGTGCGGGGCTGTTAGGTCATGTGTGACAGCTCGGCTGAGAAGAGATGGGGCCATGCGCCTCTGCTCAGCTTTTGATCTCTCCCAATCGACGATGAGACTCATTTGGATGCTGGAGCTCAATCCTATAATATCCACGTACCTGTCCATGATAATAACAGTTATACTGATGAGCATGGCCATTATTATAATGATGATGATGATGATGTTAGTAGGCCTAAGAGCTATGATTATAATGCTGGTAAAAAAATGTGGTATTTTGGCCATGATTTGGGGTACATTGTTGGCCTTCACTGACAGTGAAGTGTACTCGTGTGTTTCACAAGTCTTACACTGACTAAAGGGAACCTTATGAGCCATGGTTTCACTGCCCTAAACAGCATTTGTGATGTTAACATAGATATCACTTACAAACAAGTCATTCCTTACATCATTTGCTGCCTGTAAGTCACATGCAGTTGTGTAATATCACATGTCCTAAATCCCTCCTATCATTAATTAATTAATGTGCTTCATCATCTTCTCCCTTCTCTTGTTCTTGTCAGTCTTTGTCTCTCTCATTGAAAGTGTGGACATGCGTGTCACCTCAGTCTTCTTTAGTATCTCTTACATCTTTTTTTTCCGGTGGCCTTCTAGCTTAGGCCATAGCCCATTAATTTTTATCATCGTTGATATATAGGGCCAATCATGCAAGCTGTTGTGTTCGTTATCACCCATGTGATGCCCAAACATAATGTCCTTAGTGTAGCTAATTGAATAAAGCTTATCTTGATGCATAGTGGTTGTAAAAGTGGAACTTTTGTCTGGCCCCGTCCTTGACTCTGATCTGGTTGAACTTTTCACTAACTGGATTAAGGAACACTGATGAACGTGACAATAATCAGCAACATGATTGACTATTTTCTTCCATTTTGGGAACCAAGAAGGAGAAGTTTACAAGGAAATGTTTTTCTTATGAAACACAAGGTACAGTTAGAATATGGCGCCTGGAACTTTTTTCCTGTTTGCTGTGACCATTGGTTGGATATCCTCTTGTACTTGCTGCACATGCTCATTGAGGTTGGTCTTTCGTGAAACATTGTCAAACAATCCATACACAGAGGGCACAAATCATCAATCTCAGTCAAAACACTGGACAGACCATTGTCCAGCTGAAAGAAGAGCAGATTTAAAACGTAAAAATGTACTGTTCTTGCTAAAAAAAAAAAAAAAAATAGCGAGAACAGTAAAGACTTTGCACAACTAAATTACGAGTCTGTTATTGTTGGCATGAGGAGTGACTAATGAGTGAAATAGAGGTCATGTCATACATGTGTAGCCTTTCTAAAACATCAGAGGGAAACTGCTCCTTCTTACTCATCAAAATGAGTATTGATCCAGCCACACTTTTTGTCAGCTGTGGACAACTTAATCAATAATTGAATCAATTCTCATATGGAGGGCACATTACTGACAGGAATAGCCTGTGTAAGTCCCATTGACAGAAAGCAATTATTACTCTAAATGTGAAACAAATAAACAAGAAAATCATTGAGTTGCTGAGATAAAAATAATACTTCATCCAGTTGTTCACTATTCTTCCAGCTCAAGTATCGATGCCGCCTGAGAGCCGCACTTGGCCGTTTTGGTGTTAATACTGGGTGTTGACTATTGTAGGGCTGTAATGGCCACATGGCTTACTGGGGGTTAGTTTAGAAACATAACAAAGACCAGCAGATCCAGTCCATCAATTATAGATGGTAACCAGGAACTAGGCAGCTTTTTCTGCTGTTACTAAAAGCTGTTTAATCTTTCACAGTAGGGCTGAAAAAAGGAAGTCATTTAGGGGTGTGGGGAAAACGAAATGGAGCCAATTTTTTTTCATCGTCCTCAGTATCATGGACCTATTTGAAATGAGTTCATGATACTGAGAGGTTTGAAAGATAAATCAAGCTTCAGACACAAAATACTATTTTGTGTTGTGAATGCTTTGGAAGTTTGGAGAATTGTGTTGGTTGATCAGCTACTTTTAATTCTCTATCGTACTGCTGGAACATCATCCACATTGTAATCTGTGCCACTACCAGGAATTAACCTCAACCAATCTGCTCTATCTCTTCAAGAGCAGGGGAGCGCAAAGTTCAGAGTGGGCTTCAGAGATACCACTGGATCCTTCACGACATTTCACGATAATTATGCCACATTTTCCACAAATGATAATAATAGTCTAGAAAGATCATTCTAGTTTCCTATTATTTTCTTCCAGCATTTAATGTAAGTTGTATACGTCAGCAACAAAATCCTGTAACATGAGGCGATACACCAGATCACATGGGTAGTTTTGGCTGTACATGTGTTAAATATGTTATTGTTAGCATGTGCATTTGCTGAAAGTGATCATATGGGTGGGGGCACTGAAGAAAATTAGCAGTATAATTCAGCAGTATAATAGTAAAATGGAAAAGGCTAAGAGGTGGAGGAGGGGGGAACGGTGAGGGAAAGGATGAAAGAGATGAGCCGAGCTCCTTTCCGTCTGCTGGTTTGCACATTGGGGAACCCATCCAGAACACCTGAACAGGGCTTCCTATGATACCCAGGTGGCTTCAGAGTAGATTGCCCCAGTTTCACCGCTTAGTCCATCTCTCTCTCTCTCTCTCTCTCTCTCTCTCTCTCTCTCTCTCTCTCTCTCTCTCTCTCTGTCTCTCGTCCAGTTTCTCAATCTCCATGTACTCGTATGCACTGACACCGCAGCCTCTATGACGCCCCTGAGCATGGATGCTGACTGATGCAGGCCAGGGATGCAGGGCACAGCTGGGCCTGATTGCAGCAGTTTATTTAATTAAAACATGAGAGGATCCCACTGGAGCAAGTGCTAGGGAAGACGCAGCCTCTATTTATAGATTTGAACACAGATATACACACACACACACACACACACACCTCCACATCCAGGGAGAGCGAAGAAAACAAGAAACCAGGTGCTTCTCTTTTGTCTCTAGAGACCAAGTTCATCCCCCTGTCTCAGTGGCTGTGTGTGGGTGTGTATCTGTCTGTAGTACTGGGCATATCTTACCGTTTACTTGATTCATTTCTAGGTGTGGCCTACTGATGGTGCAAAGTCTCTCCAGTGTTTTTCCAAGTTCCTTCACAGCAAGTGTAGCAATGAAGATACATAGATAGCCAGTTCCGTAGAAACCCAGCAGGTTATTACAGTAGTATTAAAAAACACAAACATGAGATGAAAAACCACAGAGACAGAGTTGTCATCTTGACTCGAGATGAAACAATATCACTTGCAAACAGCAGTATAGACATTGTTTTGATATGCTCAGTAATTGTTTGTTTGCTTTTGAAGCAGCTTGACAGTATCTTTACAGCTCCTCTTCCATCGCCTTCACACCTAACCATGCCTCATCTACTTGTCATCCTCACCTAAGAACCATGGTGACAGCAGAGAAGGCCGTTAAGTACATGACTCAGAAACATCCACTGAGAAATAATTGTAGATCTGCAGGTGTTGTGGCTTGAGGCAGGTCTGCTTTACCAGTAACTAAAATACAATATGATACACATACTTTCAATGTTCAGACTTTTGAGAATGTGTAAATACAGAGTGATAAGCAGCCTCTACAGTCTTTTGCGTTTTGCTTCAAACGGTAAAATATACTTGTTAATTATTAGATATGGGACAAATAGTTTATAATGAAGTCTATCCGGATATACTGTAGTCTCTTGCAATACAGTATCAATACCTGTGCCTGTATAGCAGTGTGTTCTCTTGTGATAGTGAGGCAGAGGTATAGCCTTCATTGGCTAAATTCTTTGGCTTTCCTTGGCAGCTTTCTTTAAAATTCTGTATAACATAGAGTATTTATTAATGCAGTGCCACATCCTTTGAAAAGTGGGGGCATTTTGTTTTATTTGTTGAGTTACAAAGACATTTCAATGTATTCTACTTTCTTGTAATATGTCACCAATTGCAGAATCTGCCTTTATAGTCATACTGTCATTATTATGGGCAACTAAACAGTGTACTGTCATCATGTCATGGCTTTATCTGTACCGTCTGGTCCTATTGTATGAGTTTTCCATTCAAACTTTGTATAATGTAGTTTGATAATTGAATGTTTAATGCTCTCTCACTCTTCCCACCTTGTCCTATGGGATTAATTTGTAGAGATATAGCAGAAACACCGTGGCTTGATTTGTGCTTGGCCTTGTTCCCTGACATCACTTATAGCAGAGATCTCAGAGCTATCATGCTGCTTCTCTCCCCAGTGCATATCTGAGAAAGCTGTTTTTCCAGAGCAGTTATTACATTTCCTCTGGTCGCACCCACAAGGCTGCAAGAGTGTTCACATAGATGATGCTCTATTCACTTCTGTGTCGATTTGTTTGTGCAGCCACTTCCTGCAAAGCCAACTTTCCAACGTAACAATGACCTGCCTTACCTCAGGGAAATTTGAATCCTAATTTGGGTAAAGTATTATAGTTGAGGTGAGGAGGCATTAAAGAAGAGAGAAACTTGTGAAGTCAGACGGTTTCTGACAAGTGCTGTAAACGGAAATAAAAAAGTCTCCTTGAAGCCAACCATAATGGAGATTAGCATGTGTTTGTGACAACGGAATTTAGATGCCCACCTGTTGCTCTGACCAGCTTAATGGGGGGGGTAACTCGTTAACTTTGTTGAGGAGGAGGATAAGGTGTTTACTGCACATAAAGCTTTTATACGTTCCAGATAGATTAGTTAAGTTTGCACATTTAATGAATGGATAATAGTTCTCTACTTTTTACACAACTATAGGACTTTAATTCCAAATCACTCCAAGCTGTAGTTAAACTGCCTCTCTTAAATCTTGTAAAGTCGGTGCCCTTCGCAAGTTTATAGGCATCAAAAGTGATAGCATTGTTGGTGGGAACCATGGAGCCAACACAGCACCACTTGCTTTGGTAATAGTGGTGTCTGTCTTTGTGTACTGCAGTGGCGAGTGAGTGTTTGTATTTATGTGCAAGTAAGTAGAGATGTGTCTATGGTAATAGGTATGCCCATTTATGCTTGGGCATACGGCTACCCTGCAGATGTGTTGCTTGTGTTAAAGCCTGAGATTCTCTGACACTCCTAAAGCCATCCATCTCTGGGCCTAAAGGCGAGTGAGTACGACCCTCACACCTCCCACCGTCCTACTGCTGCTTAATTGATCCATCCATTCAGCTCAATTCAACCAGCCTCCTCAGGCTAATTTCCAGAGGCGAGGAATAGCCAGGGTGAAATATTAACTTTGTTCCAAGCTGCCTACGATAGATTTTGTTGTGAATAGACAAGAATAAGATTAAGAAGTTATGCAGCTTTAACTTTTGTAATGTTGTTCAGCTATTTAAAATGTTAACATCAGTGATTGATTAATAATGAATATAAATCTGTCGAAAATCAATCAATCAATCAAAAGTAAATATATAGAAAGTTCTGGGCCGAGTAGTTCAGCCACTGAAATTTCTCTGGCTTTACCACTTAAGATCTAGCATTTGACATTTGCACTGCGGTTGCTATGGTTCCCTGAGGACTTCTTCCCATCCAGGACTGACTCCTTTTATTGTCAGGGCAACCAAAAAAACATGCCATCCTTGTTCCCATAATGATCTGGGTGACAACAAATCCCCAGGGATACAGTCCCGCCATTTGGGACGGCGGCACATATCTTTGTCTGGGACATTTGTACACTAAAATTCTGACCTCTCAGGAACAGCCATTACAACTAGTATACATACTTTTAAGTAATGCAAGATCTGTTCAAACAGCACTTTTGTTATTTTTGCTTCCATCTAGATATTTTTTACTTGTGTAAATCGGCCTGCTGAGATGGTCTGTTACGTCCCTGCATTGTAAATGCATGCACACAGGCCAAAGACATGTGACTATAAATACTTTAGTATTAGTTAAACATCAATAGAGTGGGAGTTCATTGCACCTTGAGAGTCAGTCAGAGCCATGAGCAGTCCTCTTAAAGCCTCCCATTGACCACATGAAACTCCACTTGCTATCCCACATCAGACACATGCATGCACACACACACACACACACACACACACACACACACACACACACACACACACACACACACACACACACACACACACCTACCTCTAAAGTACACTCCAAATAGGGTTTGTGCAGGAACACTGAGCGCCACCCTGAAAGGGCTTGGATTGCATAACTGTTTTGATTTTGACACTGCAAAACTTAAAGCATTCTTCCCTGTATTGTTGCTGCAGACAAGAGACACTAATTGTTTCCCTTTTTCTGTACACCTGGCTGATATAGGAAACCACTTTATCCAGTATTTTTGAGACCGTTTATATTTGTGGATAAATAAATAAATTCCCATTGCCATCAGCAAGAAACAAGAGAATACTTTGATCTAAATTGTAATAACATACCATGGACAGTTGCATTGAACAAATGGTTTAAACATGTTGATGTTGATTCATTGTAATATTTATTTGGGTATAATCAAGTAGGCATCGGGTGTACATCTTCACCTGCCTCATGATTTGATTCATTTATGATTCATCTGTCAATGATTCAATGCATCTCCATGTAGTTTAGAGGGGGAGAGTGTAACCCAAGTTATTTTCTATAGGAACAATTTACAGATGCCCCCTAAATGCCTCATATGCAAACTATCCATGGATGGTGTCCTCCAACAACTCATATGCACACCGTGTACTGAAAATATGGCCACTGCATCGCTAGTCTCCACTCAGCTAATGCAGCACTCACATCTCAGACAGATGTGTGGTTAAAAATTAGTTTGAAGGGAGGATGAAAATGTGACTAAATGTAAAATTTTGCTCAGTTGAATCTGAGTGATTTCATCTACCTGGGCAGTTCTTGGTCTACCGGGACAGATTGCCAAAGAGCCAATGTATGGGAAATTTGTTTTTGGGACTATGATTTAGTGTGATTATATTCTGTCGTAGTCGCTTGTTCAAAGTAAATAGATTTGCATTCCAGTTGTATGTCAGAATAGAGCTTCCTGGGTTTATAGAGTCATAAAATCACAAGCAGCTGTGGAATTACTTAAAAGATTACCCTCCATGAATTTGTGTGTCGGTGGATATTTCATGTCACACCTAGCTTGGTTTGACACATCTAATATATTTATTTATTGCTCTGATTCACACTTTCAATGACATCCACTCCCACGTGGAAGAAAAAGTATTCATGTCCCAATGTTTGACAAAGGTGTGTGTTTCACATGCTTTCCTGCATTATTTTTTGGACAGTCAACCACAGACATTCTCTCTCAATCTGTTAAAGGTTAAATGGTACAATCTTGTGACCTTACTTCACGAGTTCCAGTAAAGTGCTAACTCTTGGGTGTGGATATATAGAAAGTTTTGTGCAGTTAGTCCACTTCCCGTAGTACACTATGTTGCAGTAGTTTCATAGATTTCAAAAGATGTCATGATCACGTTGTGTATTGGAGCTACCCAGATTACATCACTGTAAAATCCTGTTCCTGTTGTTGTAATTGTAGTCTGCTTCAGGCATGTGAAGACATAGCAAGCATAGCTGATCCTGAGGTGATCCCTATAGTAATCATACACTTAGTCGTGTACTGTTGTCTATAAGATGATCCCTATCCAGTCCTGGTAGTCTGGATATTTGACCACTGACAGATGGTGGAGCTGTGTGTTGTCGAGGTGAGGGCGTGAAGGTGTACCAGTGCTCAGATGGAGAGCTGCGAGTCACTTCAGAGGCCGACTGAGGGTCTTGTGTTGACACTCTAATCATTTATGTAACCTAATCATCCTGAGGAGAATCCCAGTCTTTGTTGACCTGGTCTGAGCTCCCCTTTGTTATTGAGACGGTTACCGTGGTTACTTTGGTCACATGTTTGAGGGCAGTCAAACTATAACTTGTGAGGAGCCGGTGTATAACAGCGATGTTGCCAGTGAGGTATAATCCAAACACACACAGTGTTGATGATGGGTGGAGTACTGCTGATGTTAGAAGATCATTACTGTGAGGACAGCACTGGTTTATACTTTGCCCACAATAAGTGTTTACTGCAAGCAAGTATACGCTATCTCATCTTTACTTCTGAATAGGCACAGGAAAACTGTTGTTTTCCATGCAGACTTTTGCATGTCTTCCATTATCTGGTTAAATTGCACTATAAACTCCTTTTGAAGCAGTTTTTGATCACCCTTAAATAAGGTAATATTTCTTAGTAGCACAGCAATAGACCCCTGGAAACTAGCCAGGCCCATCCTTAAAAAGTAGTTCAACACCTTGCCCACAGCCAAGTATTGTATTTACTAAAGGTAAGGGGTAAAAAAATTATCCTGCTAAGTTAGTCATATTGCAATAGTGAAAAAAGAATGTTGTTTTCAAACAATCTGAAATACCAAGACCTTACAATTGCCACAGTATAACTGAATTACTGTGCAGGTAACGTTTTCTAGGTAGGTAGGTATTTACTTTATTAATCCCTGAGGGGAAATTTTTTTTCTACTTTCACACTTTCTATAGTGTTACCATGATATTGGTTTCATTTTTAATGTTGATTGTGACCTTTAGAAAGGTATGTGCATGAGTAAATGAATACAAATTTGTATCTGCATTTGCTTCCATAATTTCTAAAGGTGCTAAAAACAAATCTAAGGTTGTGCAATATGTAAAGAAATGGTTCACATTTTCTCTGCCTTGAAGCAATTTGATTCCCCTATAATCATTGAAACAGTTACTGGTTGCTGTAATTGCTCTTCCGGTTCAAACTGATAGTGGAGACAACCCCCTCTGAATACAATTTTAACATGAGCAACAAAATCTGTGAACTTCATCACCTGCAAAAAAACATTCTTAATATCAGTAAAAGGTAACATGAAGCTTTAGTCTGACGTGGACAAATCAAGTGAGGATCTTTCACAGTTACTGTCTTTTTAGTATTAAAATTATTCTTCCTGGACAGCCTTTCTTTGTCGGGCCACAATGGAGTAGCACAAAGAGGTAATTCCCAACTCAAAACACTATGAACTAAAAAAAAAAAAAAAAAAAAAAAAAAAAAAAAAATGATTTTGCCTATCTCAATTTGCTGAAGCTTTATATTAGCTCCAGTTGAACCTTTTTAATATATTTTGGCATCGCAAAAAGGTTTTGGATGTTGTCCTCCTGTGTCATTGGAATCCCAAGGAGTCTTTTCAGTGTGTAAATGAGGATTGATTATAGTGATAGCCAACTCTTTGGCTCTCTCATCTCAATAAACTTTAAAAAAGATGAGCCCATCCTTTGTGGTAAAACACAGTTTTCCACACAGTGGCAAAACACTGAAGTTTTTGTAATATATTTGATCCACTGTCTGTGTGAACGCAACCTAAGTGACACTGTGGCTATCCCAAAGCTGCCCACTATCACCTGACTGATTCTCAGGTATCCAGATCAGCAGCTTCGGTTGGCCATGGCAGCAAATACAAGAATCAGCACAGACAAAACCTCTGTTGGAGCTTTAGTATAAGGCTCCTCTAATAAAACCTTAGGGGAGCAACTTAGTTGATTAACAAAGCGGAGCTGTGGCAACAGCTGATTTACAGCCACAGTGCTGTATGATATTAGCGCAAGTTCAATGAGTACTAATTACCACAACCTTTTTTGTTCTTCAGTGCGGCCACTAAGATTAATGGTAAAGTAACCAGATGAGTGCTAAGATTCTTATAATTGTCTCACTAGGAGAGATCATTGTAGCAGGTGTGTGCTACCGGGGTTCCTCCTGGACACAGATGACTCGCTGAGTCACACCGTTCGTGTATAAATGCTTTTTATTCACCCCTGACCCCACACCAATGTCTCTGTGCCGACGCTCTCCTGCCCTGCCGCCGAGCGTCCATCCCGTCTCTGGCCTCGCCTCGCCTCTCCAGGTCCTGCTCACTTATATAGGAGAGACAAAATCATCCTGATTTAGTTCAGCTGGGACCCTTATCCTTCTCCTGGCCCCGTTCCCTGAGCCACTCCCCTCCCACTCTCTACCCCCTGCAGCTGAGCTAACCACACCCCGCCACCACAATAATCTTCCTGTTTCCAGTGTTCCTCTACTGCATTATACATATATACTGGTTCATCTCAAAGTCAACCACTGTGCATTAAAACCCGCCATCAACTCTATTCTTGTGTACAGCAAATTTTATTCAACTGAGAACAGCCTCTCCTAAACCTGTTTTTTTACAAGTACGGAATCAGTGTCATTATATGGATTCTTGTTGACAGAAATGAATTGCTTTCTTGGTCAATATGAAATTAATTAATCAATTTAGTACCACTTTGAGTTGTTTACATAACATTGAAACAAAAACAAAAAAAAGCATCCCCTTGAAATATTAAGTGCATCAGCCGGAGCTACTAAGCCTGAGCAATTTCCTAATGTTTTCTAATGAATACACACACAAATATCTCATACATGCAGAATAATATACTATAGTATAGTCATTTACTTCACAGTTTATGCTTTAGTTAAACAGATTTTCATTTTGCATTGATGAGATTGGTCAGATTTTAGAATAGTGTCTGAAAGGGATTTAAGGTGTTTACTCAAACCACAGTGCCATGCGCAATTTATGTATTTCCCAGAATATCTCAAGCTTTTAGGTGCGAGGTTCTATATGTCCTTGCTGAGAGTTAAATCTGGAAATCCATAGGGAAGGCCATGTGTGTTTTTTCTGCGTCTTGCTCCACTGTACGTATGTAGCTACTGTGGCAGTGTGGCATACTCGCTGCCTGCTCTGGCCCATTTGTTCAGTCAACAGGAGTATAACCTCCAGCTGTGGAGAGACCTCGTCTTTCTGCTGGGGGGAATAGGAAAATAGACCAAGCAGGAGAAAATAGGCTCTGTGTGTGTGTGTGTGTGTGTGTGTGTGTGTGTGTGTGTGTGTGTGTGTGTGTGTGTGTGTGTGTGTGTGTGTGTGTGTGTGTAACGGGCACGGGAGGGTTCTTATGTAGTTATAAGTTATTGTGTACCTGTGTGTATGTCCTCTTTACACCACGGACACTGGGCCACTGCAATAACACAAGAATGTTCTGTACCGCTGCCAAATATAAAAGCCGGCGGAAAACGGCAGAGGGGCGCGACGGCAGTGCTGCAGGATTGAACCAGTACTGTGCTGCCCCGGTCCTACCAACATCACAGTTGTCTTGTTAACTGTAATTCCCATGAACTCATGGGGAAAGATTTGTGCAATACAATTACTAGTTATGGTTACAAGTAGCATGTGTAACTGGTTTTAGCAAGTCTCGACACGAACAAATTCACCAAGAAACTCTTGATGTGTTGAAATCCGAGATTGCGAAAGGAGAAGTTGGGGAAGGATGCCACAGGCTGTGTGGGTAGATGTATTCTTAGGAAAGAGAAAGGTATAGAGGACAGATTGCGGGAAGAGACTAAAATTAATATTGAGCTGATTGAATGACCTGCTGTTTAGTTGTATTCGGCCAGAGCTGCTCATAGGTGGTGATACCTGCAGTTTTGGGCCTTCTACTGCACTAGTTAAAGAAAATGCAGTCATATGGGCATGGAGAGTAGCAGTCCAGCACAGGCAGAAAAAGCAGGGGAGATGAAAGATTGCAAAATGTTATCACCACCACCTGCAGGCTGGTTTATTACAGAAGCCAAGGTCTAAAAGTTATATCCTCATTGTTCCTCATTAGCATTCTTGTATGCACACATGTCTGTCTGCTTTGACAAATTTGAATGCTTAAAATTTGAATTTTTATTTCATAGTTTCCTCCAGCAGCTGGTGATAATGCCAAAGGAAAACCTGAAAGCTATGACCTTCTTTGTTTTTACATTTTTCACCAAGGCCACCAAGGTCTACTGTTGTGCTGCTAAGAATACGCTTATTTAGACATTTAGCAGTTACTGAGCAACATTATCATTTATTTGAAGTCATGATTCTGTCACCATGTTCACATTGTCTCATTGTTTTCTCACTGTCATTTTATACATTATAATTAAATATTGATAATAGCTGATTTATTCTAATAATTAGAATTTGTATTTACCAACTGCAACAGTTGCATGTATCAATGGATGCAGCTCATAGTACTATCATCTACTGCAGCAGATGACACCCTGATATCCAGTTTGCAGCTCAGACAAAATAATGATGTTTTTACCTTCGCCAAAACGGTTACGTTTATTATGCGGTTTGTTTATTTGACTGTTTTTTTTAGCATGATTACAAAAAAAAACAGCCCGATTTTCATGATATTTGTTGGAAGCTTTTGTTGCATGGACCAAAGAAGAAACCACTCAACTTTGTAAAGGGGATCGAAATCACGGAGCAGATCTATACAATTTTTTTTTTACCCTTGTTAACATTGCGATTGGGCATTCAGCCTTCTAAAAGCCATACATCCTAAAATTCTGTATATGGCGGTAAAGTTCTGTAGTGACAAATATAATATAGAAATAACATGACTCCATATCCCAATCCACATTCGTAGGTGCTGTTAATCCTCTGGGATACACATGCAGTTGCTCAAACTTTTAGAGGAAGCCGTCGTTATGGAGCACTCTGGGACAGTGGTGTCATTGGGGAAAACCGGAACCGCTACCCAGCTGAGATATGATGCTTCAGTGAGGGACGTGTATTTTGACATCATTCTAATAGTTTTGTAAATTTTTCCAGACATATATCATTGTTTCAGTTACAGAGTATGGAGTGGACTACTGGTCTTAGTGGAGCACTGCGGTCTCCAAGTGTCCTTCTGGTTTCCAAATGCTTCAATTTCAGCTGTTTTTTTTTTTTTTTTTTTAACTTGGTGCAAAGGGAACATTGCTATCCCTTAGCGTCTTATTCTTGATAATCTCTTCCTTCTTCTCACATTGCCTCCCTGCAATAATTCACTCCACAATGACGAGACATCTCTCCTTTGTATGCTCTATTCCCATGTATGGACTAATACCCTTTTCAGACCAAAGTTAGGACTTATTATAAACCAGCATTACCATTACTACAAATGAGTCGCCATTGTCAGAAATAACCCCAGTATTTGTGCCTGCCTTCTCTTATCCACCCAGAAAAGCATACAGCAGTAGAATAGAGCAAAAGATAAGAGAGAATTTGAGTGTGTACTATGAAAAGAAAGTCTCTCTGTCGAGCTCACACACATACATACACACAATCTGTCTATCTCCCTCTCTTCATCTCTCACTTTCATTCCCTCAGATCTGTTTTCCAGTATTTGCTTGCAGCAGAGTGAAAACAAGTGGTCCTGGCACCACTGTGTCATTTATGTAATTCTCAGCACCGCTTCTGGTCCCTGTGTTTCTCTGCCATGTAGTGGCTCAGCAGAAATAGTGATTCAGGGGAGTGGCATATATGCACACAAAAAGGCTAATATGGCCACGCAGATACGGACGTACACACACGCAGACACACATTTGGGACAGCAGAGCAGATGGAGGGGCAGAATGACTAGTGCAAGACTAATAATGAACTCAAACTAGACCTCATGTTGTCCCTGCTGGCACTTCTTAGGGCATAGACCTTTTTCACGGCAGACATTTGGACTTGTCATTGTAGGGAAAGCACAAGTCTATAAATGAGAGGTCAGTGTCCCAGTAAGCCATGACGGTGAACCAAGTTGCATCATAGGCTGTTAAAAAAAACAAAAAAAAAACAGATTCAGCTTTGAGATCTAAAAAACAAGGCCAGTGCGGAAGTGCCTCAACGTGGAATACCACCGAGGGCCACTCGGGGTTAGCTCCAAAAAGGCTCTGGCTCCATAGACACGCATTCACATGAAATACAAAATTAATATGGAGTCACCTGCTAAAGTCACTCATTCTTATTAGTTTTCTGGCAGTCAATCTGAAAATAATTACATCTTTAATTAGATATGAGGCCCCAAAAAGCGGTATGTTTGGGGGTGTGTCTTTTTAATTTACAGGCCTGTGGTGAAGTCAGGTTTCTGCTATAGTGTCCTAGAAAATCGAGTCATATTCACCATTTGCTCCTCCCGAGCTCCTCCAAATACGGTTATTCCTGCATCCCAACGAGCAAAATGCTATACACAGGGCTTCAGAAAGGCAGTTCACAAATCAATGGGTGACATCATTGTTGATTGTTGCTTGAGTTGCACAAAAGCAGGACCTCACCCAAGTAAAATACAGCCATCAATATTACACCTGTCCTTTCCCTACAATAACAACTCAAAATGACTGCTCGGCAAATATAGTAAGTGTTTTCACTGTCTGTAAATTAATCTGAGTCATTGATTAACAGGGCTGTTCAAACAGACTTAAAGCTCAGAGGTTAAGAAATTAGGAAACCACTTAACAGCAACAGTACACTGGAGAGAATTGTGAAAACTGTTGTGTTGTGAGCTCCTCTTCCTCCTTTGAAACAGAAGTGGTTTAGCCGATAACAGTGAATAATCAAGCAGTCAAGTAGCGTGCTGCTACCAGTTAACTATTAATGCATTGCAGCAGTGAGGAAGGGAGTTTATTCTTAAAACTAGGTTTTTATTGTTAAATATTTTACTTTGACTTGTCTTTTGAGTATTCGCATTGTGAAGCAGTTGAGCTGGTCGAAATAAGTACATGTATTCACTTCCATATTTCGACCACAATCATTTTTTTTTACTGGTGGTTATTCAAAAGTACGTCAGTATTCTCACGTATATCTGTTACTTAGGAACAACAGCATTGCAAGTTATTTTATTTTTGTTGTGCAATTGAGTCCGATTAAATCGTACATTGGAGGAAAAAAACCAAATGTTTAGGTTAGGTTTTTACATGTGGGTCAATCTCAGTTGGCCCATATAAAATTGTCACAAGAATGTCAAGTCATACTAAAGCAATTATGAATATTTGTTTACTCCCATTAAAGAAATTGTGGAATGAAGGCTGGGTAAAAATTATAAACTAATACCTTTGTCTTTTTAAGCTTTAAAAAAAACAAAAACAAAAACAACAAAAAAAAAACATCAATACTTATTAAAAAAAATGTCAATGCATTCAATTTCTTATACTGTGCACATTGACAAATATTCTTATCTTACTCAAATGTTCACAGAACAATATGCAGGTTTAGTGGCTGCCATTTTATTGTGACACAATGAACCTAAACTCAGGTTTGTTTTTATACATCCACCAGACTTCTCTCAATGTTACTCCTGCAGGCTCATGCTGACCTGTGACAGCAGAGTAGTTGAAGATTGTGATCCTAGTTTATATAATCCTTCCAGTATCTGAAGTCCCACCCTTGCATGTAGGCAAAATATACAAAAAAGCAGTTGGCAGAAATTAGTTTGAGCAATATGGCTGTGGGTATGTGTGCTGCTGCATGCACAACTGGGTTTGTGTTTGTGGTTGGAGGCAACACCACAGTGTGACATCTAGTAAAGAGAAATACAATTTCTCGAGGTGAATTTGTTCCTCTTCTGTCGCCATAATTTTAGTTAAAGCACTCTTACATTGCATTTACATTGCAAGTCACACACAGAAAGTCAATATAAACTTAAAGAGCCAGAGCTAGTGTGAAAGTTTCAACTAGATGATTTAACTGTTTTCGAAAAAAATATGTGAATCAAAGAAATAGGATGAGCACTACATGAACCTGATGTTTTTATTAAAAGTTAATTTGAAAAAAAAAAAAAAAAAAACATTTTTAGGGCCCGAGCACGAAAAATTTCGTATTCTAGTGGAGTCGCGAGTGGGCGCGGCCAAATGGCTCGAGAGCGCCCCCTACAGAGATGCCCCGGCGGCCACATTTAACTAAATTCACGAAATCCGGTGGACACGTGTATCACACCTAGACGCACAAAAAAGTGACATTGCACCGTTACCTCAACTCGACAGGAAGTCTACCATTTTGAATTTAGTCGCCATTTTGGGCGATTCTGACACGTACTTTGTCGAACTCCTCCGAGGGATTTTGTCGGACCGACTTGAATTTAGGTTCTATGGATAGAAAACATGTTTGGGATTAAATCTTCTTAAAATAATTCGTTTTCGCCGATGCCTGTGCCCGTGAGAGGCGGCCATTTTGAGCTCCTCGCTATGAAACCACGAGTTGCTTTAAATCTTATGTACATGGACCGACCTTCTCCAAACATCACAGGTATGATAACAGCCCCGCCCTGAAGACCCCTGTGGGGTAATATTCGTTCATAGTCAGGGCGCCCCCTGTTGGCCACTGGAAATTACACTTTTCATACTTTCACATTCTACGTCGAGCTGGTTGATCACATGAACCTAAAGTCGGGTCACAATAACCTGAACATGGAGTTGATGATATATTGAGACATTCGTTAAACTTTGTCAATGGGCGTCGCCGTGACGATGCGGCAAAGTTGGATGTCTCGCCGTGACACAGGAAGTTGATGTTTAAGGTCAACGGATGCTTGAAACCTCATGAAATGTGTCACATACATCCTGCGTTGTGAGACGATAAATTATCTACCTGTTTTGCGAGAAGCGGGGATATGCGGTCCCTCACGCGCTGCACGTCGGGGAGACGGCTTCGGGGAGGCGGCGTGCGGGAGTGTGAGGGACCGTACATCACTGCTTGCAGTTTTAATTTACTTGTATATCCTTCACAGGAAGGTGTTTAACCCCAGTTCAGAGTGGGGACAAATCAAAGAAGAGCAACATTGGGGAGACTGATAATAATGACTAAATGCATACAATAAATTGTTAAAGAGGAAGCGGGAGGCAGTGAAGAATGAATTGGAGTACTAGTGGTTTGGGGATTCTCAGGAAGTGGACAGCCAGCCAGTAAGTGTGATTAGTGCTGACGTCATTTCTGCTACAATAAATGATGAGCACTCTGCTTCTCAAACAGGGATTCTTTTTTTTAAAGTATTTTTATACTGTCATGGATTCTTGCTATCGCTTGTATGCTGTCCAGCCTGTCTGTTCATGCCTTCCCATCCATATGAGACATTGTAGCTCTTGGGAACGTTTTTTAATTCCTGTACACATGCAGGCATGATGGTTTCCTGTCATTGTAGTTCCGTTATTTTCAGGCAGTTTTAGTCTGATGTGAAAGGGAGTGTATGCGTGTGCCTGTGCGTGTGTGCGCCTTCAATGCAGCTGTGGGTTTGGAGGAAGTCTCATGATCCACTTATGACCGGGTGTCATGTGACCATAACCACCAGTACTGGACTTGTACTGTACTCATTATCAGCTGCAACTGCTTGTGCTCGTGTTTATTTCAGAAAGCAGATTCTTTGTACAAAATGGTATTTTAATTTGCACAGATGGTCTTTGTCATGGCTGACAAAAAGTCCCAAACTCCTCTTCATCAGTGTCAGTACGTAACTACTAATACATCCGTCCTTCGTCTTTGGCTTGCGTCTAACCTCTTCCTGCCTTCCTGTGGTGAATGCAGGAGTATGTCCAGGTCTCGACAACCAAACTGATTCTTGAGCTAATCCATACGTGCATTAGAATAATGTTCCCATGAACTAATTGGGAAATGAAATGACAGACAGAAAGAAGGAAGGAAAGAAAATACAGACTTGAGAGACTAAAGTTGTTTTTGCAAAACATTAAAAAAAAAAATCCATCAGTAACAGACTACTATGTGTACCGCGACTACTAATGACAGACAATCTTTAACTCTTTCAAAACATTTGAATGCTGCTGGTTACTTAATTACAATTAGCCCCGAAGTTACTACACATCAGAAAATAATTGATAGTGGATAGCAATTTTAATAACTGAGGATTTAGATACAAATAATAATCAGCTAATTTTAAGTTAATTTGTTAAGTTAAAAATGTACACATTCGATTGCTTTTCTTCAGAATGCAATTTTATACCGTTAGATTCCAAATCCAAAATTGTGCCAATGATATTTCTTGGCTAAATGATTAATTAACAAATTAACTGGTAAATGAATTGGCAAAAAATTATAAATTCATTTTTAGTAAAAAATAAAAGATAGTTGTCATCCTATTAAGATACAGCGCATATAGAGGAGAAGATGCCAAAAAATAAAATAAAATGATTTTGATTTTTTTATTAGCATTACGTGATTATTACTCAACACTTATTTCAAAGTGAGTCCACTGTCATACTGAGTTTTTTTTAGATGTTGAACTCTTTCGGTTATTGCTCTGTGCCCAGATGCCGCACAGTTATCTCCCTCGCAGTTTTTTTTGTGTTACCAAATAAGAAGCATTAACTTTACTTCACATGTACCGTATGTGTCTCACAATGTGAGCCCGGGATGGGCTCTTGGGAAAGCACTGAAAATTGCTTCTTACGTAACCTGAAATTGCCCATGACAACATGAATGCTAATGTTACCAAAACTGTAGTAGAAATGGCATCTAATCAGCAAGTCAAACTTTTATAAATACCAGAGCTGTGCAGGCTTCCTGATGGTTCACTATTTTAACTGTCACTTCAGAGGAATCTGTTACGATTTACACCAAACAGTACCTTTTTTTGTTTTTAAATACCGATGAACTAAGATTTTTTTTTTTCACAAGAGGATGTAACCAAAGAGAAAACTTCCTCAATGTGGTGGTAACATTTTTTATTTTTGTAATATTCAAAAGTACTCAAATGAACTCAGCCAGGTATTATGGGTTTTTCTTCAAATCTGACCTTCTCTGGTAATAACACAACAAATTGAGTCACACAAATACATGGTAACATGTCAGTGTGTGTGTGTGTGTGTGTGTGTGTGTGTGTGTGTGTGTGTGTGTGTGTGTGGAAAAGTGAGAATGGTTTTAAGTGACTGATGGAAAGCAAACAGGATGTCACTTTAGTTATCTCTGTGAGTCGGTTACAAGCTAACTGACATCACTATCTGTCCTGCAGCAGGAAACCACACTGTACAAATAGCAAACAACTTTCTCCGTGTTTCTGCGGAAGATCACAAGGAAACACTTTGTGTGTGTGTGGGGGGGGGGGGGGGGGGGGGGGGGGGGTAAACTGTGGCATGTTTTCACAGGGATAAATGCAGGGTGAAACTCAGATTACCAACAAGACTGGTGTTCATTTGCTTTGATTAAAATAAAATGGAAGTAAATAATTGAAGGGTTTTTTTTAAGCTTCAAAGTTATTTGTGGTTTAACCAATAAAAAAAATATATTATATCGTTCTATGGTAACACACAGTTTTGTCCATAGTGTGTATGTGTTGGTGCATTGACTGAGAGGCTGCTACGGCTGAGTATTGAACCGCTCCAGCCCAGATTTCTCGGCATCACTAACAGAAGGGTCGAAAGAAGTAATAAAATGCTTGTCCCTTCAGTTGAGATCCAATCAAAAACAACACACATATTTCATGTGTATACAAAAAAAGTCAACTGAAATCACCATCCCGTGCCAACTTCAAACAACCTCAATAGATCAATACACTCAAATTACGCTGGTTGTTCCAGTTAATTGTGAGGGATTTAGTGTTAATGCTTTGAGTAATCGCCTGTTTGCTTTCCGATAAGGTCTTGAACTGGACCTGCTTAGTCATGTGTGGGCAATTTAATATGTTACATCGCCAATTAATTCAACTGACCAACATAAGACACTTTCAGCATTCAGTGTGATATGATGAATTTGCACCCGTAGTGCCCTAATTCCTGGGTATCTTTATGAATGTGTGGGTCCATGGGCTTCACTGATATGCAACGGCATTAAAAAAAAATGACCCTTTCTGAGAATGGCAGCTTTAAACCCTGACAGCTATGAATGTAAGTATGGTGTGTGTGCATACAGGAACCATTTCTGCTGGGAGGAAAAAAAAAAAACTGCCTTTCAGCTGTTATCGCGGAGCTAGCAGAACGGGAGCGATCACCTCCCACTGCTGAGCTATCAATGTGGAGTTAATTGCCTTTCACAGGAAAAGCGGGAGAGGGGGGGGGGGGGGGGTGTATGTGTGTGTTTCGTTTTTTTGCTTGTTTGTAGGCTTTTTCTTATTCAATTGACCTCTGTTGCATTACAAAATTCTGCAGGACCTGTGCCTGGAATTGTCCCCATAAACCTGCGATTCATCATTGAGATTGTTTACTTAAATGATACGAACAAACGGACTCGACGGAAAAGTGATACAAACCACATTACACAGAGACAGCTTCACAGAGAGATGAAGAGGAAGATAGAGGGAAGGAGAGATAAAGTGGACAGAGAGAGTGATGGGGAGAGGGAGACGAGGATAGGTGGGCTGGGCTTGGCAGGACAGTATGTTCCGCGAGAGCTATGGACGACAAGGTCGTTCAAGGTCCCCTGTCACGCCTGATGTGTTGCAGTGGGGGTTTCTGAGGGGATGAGGAGCAGTAAGAGTGGGACTTGGGAGTGGGTCCTTCCAGTCTACATATCTATAATGTACTTGTATATTCATGCCATGACGCATCAGAGTGCTGTGTGTGTGTGTGTGTGTGTGTGTGTGTGTGTGTGTGTGTGTGTGTGTGTGTGTGTGTGTGTGTGTGTGTGTGTGTGTGTGTGTGTGTTTGTTTGTGCATGCCTCCCCTTCACTTATGTCCAGCACTGATGGCCTTGTGTTTAGCCTGATATATGTTAGTTTCCTCTATAAAGCCCAGGTTTTGCATGTCTCACTTCTATTGTCACAGTCTGAAGCCTTTAATATCTCATCATTAACCATTACTCCTGTATCTTCAGAACATGTCTGATGTTAGAGGAATTGTATATCCGCTGCTTTGTATTCAGTAGATCAAGTGTCATCATTCTCCACATCTGTGCTTGACTACTTTGTCTACATGGTGTAATTCCAGCCAGCTTTACTCTTCAAAGAACCAATAGTGACTTTGTGAACCAGGAACGATAATTATTTTACAGTAAATGCCAAACTAAGATTCTGACTTTGCAGAGGTTAAAGAGGTTTGCAGAGGTACTATACATACAGTACCTTGGATTTGTCCTGGCAGGGTGACACAGATAATATATCTCGATACGCTTGGCAGGCATGAGAACGAGACATGTCAAAATATGTCGGTGCCTGCACTGGTCACACTCCAGAAGCCTCTTAGTGTTTTTCCATCATATGGCGCCTCAGAAGGGCATCAGCGCGCATGTGTGTGTGTGTGTGTGTGTGTGTGTGTGTGTGTGTGTGTGTGTGTGTGTGTGTGTGTGCGCGTGCATTTGTGCATGGACGTGTGAACGTGTTCGTTGATCTTCCTCTGCGTGTTACAGTGCGAGTGATCAGGATCTCTTCAGCGTTCTTATTTCCCCCTTTTTATTGTCATTATTATCTCTTGCAGATTTGTGCTCCATGCAGCTGCTCTGTAGTATTTGCATGTTGCAGAGGTAAAATGAGAACATTGATTTCAGTTACCGCTTAGCCACTAGTCTGTAGTCCTGCAAGCCTGGCAGTTTATATAAAATAAGATGAATGTGATGGAAACTGTAATACAATTACTAATGACAAATCACATCCCGTGGATTTCTAGTTCAGCAGCATTATACACACAGACACTCACACACACCATGTACACAGACACATATCTACAAAAGAGTCTGCATCATGTTGAGGCTGCTTTAAGATAAACACTGACTGGGTTAATGGCCAGTGATTGTGTAGTTGGATACAGATTGACGAAGGCAGAGATCCATCAGTGTGACAGACTGTGTGTCGGAGTGCTGCTCCAAAAAAAGCCAACAGGCATAGTGGTCAGTGGTCCTGGGAGTTATCCCAGAAATTGTTTTTCCCTCTGTCATTTGTTGACATCAGAAGATAGTGAGTCACTGGTGCAGCAAATTAGAAACACAACTTTTTACTGTGCAAACACATTCTCATGCAAGCCCACATCAGAATATAGATGTGTGAGGGGGAGTTCAGGGTTTTGGGTGACTCACTTTTGGACCACATACCATCACTTTGTTCCAGTGCATTGGTCTTCTTTGGCAGGTTAACCTCTGTGGTGGTGTTATTCAGGTCAACCGACACTGAGAAGAATTTCCACTAACCTTCTCTGGTGAAGTTCCCAGTAATAACTGTTCTGCAATTATACTGAACAAATGGATTTCCTACATGATATTAAGGTGCAGTCAGGTTGATGAGATGATGCTGGTCATTGTTTGATATGTACAGTATGGCACATTCTTATGCATGACAGGTGGTTACTGTGAAACATTCATTACTTCCTCTTTGTGTGACTCTTCCTCTGCTGCCTGGTGCACACTCATTCTATTTGTGCCCTTTCATTTATTCCCACCGCGACAAATAAAATGCATCAAAAACGTACAACCCATTAAGTCGAAAATGACTGAAAATGGTACAACATAATAAGGCAAGACATTGCAATTATCATGCACAGAAGGCAGTAACCAATGGTACATTATTTTAAATTCATTAACTCAGTCTCTCGCTCGTTCTTGAATAAATTGGAGCTCTCCATCTTCCTCTTCCATCATCATAGATTAACATTACAGTTCACAGTTGGTTTTCTTTAGACTGAAAGCCCCTTGATGTGTGGTTAGGAAATCCCCCCCATTAAGTCACCAATGCAGATAATCAGTTTGTGCCACATTGGGTGGAAGGATGGGCCTACATTACACCATACTTTCTTAAACATTCATGGTTCCATATTGTTTGAAGTGAAAGGAGTACGATTTTGGTCCTGAGTTAAAGAATGTTGAAGAACTTATGTGTTTTTGTAAGTAGTTGCTTATGCATGACTGATTTTTTTTTTTTTTTAAATTTTATACGGTATGGTATTAAGATGCCGAGAAGTCTGAGCACAATAATAAAATGGCCTAAAACTTTCTTTTTTCTTTTCTTTGTCCACAGTGAATGAGTATGTGTTCATGGTCCAAGCCAGAGGGATCCAGATCAAAGAGAACGTGAAGAACATTGGGGCTCAGGTTCTGGAGCAGGTGGTGAGAGGGGCTTACAACATCAATGGCACAGGTAAAGACGTGCACATCCACGTGGAAGGCTTAGCTCACAGCTCGTCTTTTATTTAAGTGCATGAGCCCCCCCCCCCCCCCAAAAAAAAAAAAGTGTGTAGTTCAGGGACCAGTGAAAAGATACTAGTACACAAAACAATGTAACTTGCAGCCAGACTCCTTTTGACGTGCTTGTGTGTGATTCCAGATTATTCCTATGACTTCAACTTCAGCGAGAGCGATGCTCCTCCCACCGCATACCTCCCTGAGGGCTTCACCTATCTCCCCTCACAAGTTTGCCCTGAGAGGCTGCCCTCCATGAGTAAGTGCACTGTTAAAGTTAATTTGATTGATTTTATTTGGAATTCTTTCGCTCATATCCTGACTCATGATTTTATAATATATTCAGAATATTAGGCACCAGATGAGGAAATGTCTCTCCGTTACAGTTCTCATTGTGCCCTTGTACACATTTGTTCTAGTAATATTAGAGAAATGGTTGAGCGAACATGTTTTATTTCAGCTTTGATTGATGATGCATGCAAATACGTCGTAATAGCACAATCTAGCAATTTATGTTCTGGGCTGCTCAACCGTTACAGGCTTTCTCAGCATTTTCTTCATCCTACTCCAATTGATTTTTTTTTTCCCCCCATCATTTCTATCTTTACTCATGGCCGTCTTTTTTCTCCCCCACGCACAGAGGGCCGATTGGAGGTGAATATGAGTGAGATATCTCTGGAGGAGGTGGAAAGATCCTTGCTGGAGGGAGAGACTAGCATGGTACCTGGAGGCTACTGGAAGCCCAAAGACTGTTTGCCGCGCTGGAAGGTGAGTGCGGATGTGGCATTGTTAAAAGAAAGCTCAATGAGAAGCACAGCCAAATCTACTGACCGGCCAGTGGAAACACAAATGCATGATTCAGCCATATAAGGCAGAAGAGGCTACTGTATTGTTATAGTATAGACCTTAAGCCAACTGTATTCCTCTGGCAGATTTTGGAAGTGTCTTTTAATTGTCTCTCCCCACCATCAGAGCACCAAATGGAATAATGAATGTGCTCCAATGAATGAATGACATTCAGCCCTTCCATTGAGTCCACAGAGAATCTATGCAGGGCTTTGAAGCTCTTTCAGCACCTCATTGTGTCCCACACCCCACATCTGTACATTACCTGATGCCTATTCAACTGTTTCCATATGATTTACTGCATTTTGTAGATGCAAGCTGCCATTCGCCTCACTGCATTGTTGTCAGCGACATTTGATTTGGGGTTCTCAACCTGCTAAAAAAAAAAGTGTCTCTTTCCAAAAATTACAGCAATACACGGTAAGAAGCCAGTTTATTAGGTACACATAGCTAAAAGTAATGTAGTCTAATACAACAGCCCGCAATAAATTCTACTTTGAGGGTTATAATGCTTTATAGGGGTTTTGACTCAAATGTATGATCACCTTGGAGACTGCAGTTTGTGGTGCAGTTGAACTGAATTGCATTATAGTGGCAGGTGTTCCCATTGTTTTGCCAGCCGCTTTTATATCTGTGAGAATAGGCAAAATAACAGAAACACCTTTTTTATAGACGGCAACACAGTTTATGAGAGGCGTGTTTCTGAGTTCTGAGATCTCCCTTTACTGTTACAATGTAAAGTTAATATTTGGGAGAATAATCCACCTAAGAATTTCTCATCCTCATGCTTTTTCTCATTCCGTGGCTCGCTCTGTGAATCAGAATGATGAGGCTGGTCTGTCTGATAGCAAAAATGCAAAAAAAATTTACAATTACAAAGTACGAGAAGCAAGCAAAGCATCTTTCTTTGCACTTTACAGTACTGCTACATTTTTAAACCAGCTAAAAACAGGAAGTGACAAAAAGATACATATTAGGAGATTACTATGTCTTTTTTTTTGTCGCTTCCTGTTTTTTTTCTAGCATTGCAGTCTTGTGTGCCATCTGTGTCTTATCTCTTACATTCATTTGTGTATGTTCTGATGAGCACATTTTTTTTCTGTCGCTCTTATTTATTACAGTATTCTCTCACTTTTCCCAGTTTCCCTTGCTTTTTATTCCTTCCTGTTACAGCGTCACTGTTTTATATTGAGCTTCAAAAGAAACTTAAAAACAGGCACTGTCACAGTTACCGCTCCGTGGGGAAAAATAAACACCTCTCAGATCTTTGGTGCCTTGGTGCTTCTCTGATTGATGCCTGTCAGATCTCCTTTTGGAAATGAGATTTCACATACCTGACACTCTTTTGTCAGAAGTCTTCATTGTAATTAGTAAGTTTTGGTCCTGTCTTCACCCACACGTTCCCATTCACCCACTGCTAATAGATCACAACTCTCATCTGCACACATTCAACTGCTCGTGGCTTTATGTGTTCCTGTATATTTATACACGACGTATCTCTATTTGTCTGCTTGTCCATTTTATTTCATGCCTGTTGTATTTTCCTCCATTTTGTGTCCCCAGGTGGCAATCCTAGTTCCATTCAGGAACCGACATGAACACTTGCCCATCCTCCTGAGACACCTGGTGCCAGTGCTGCGGAAACAGAAACTTCAGTTTGCCTTTTATGTCATAGAGCAGGTATTCACATTGTCATTTACAGAGATTAACAGTTTCGTGTGGCAGAAATACTCTCACTGCTTTACAGAAGGTTATGATATCACCGGATATCCTTTTTTTCTCTAGGCGGGTACAGAGCCATTTAACCGAGCCATGTTGTTCAATGTGGGCTACAAGGAGGCTATGAAGGACCTGGACTGGGACTGTCTAATCTTCCACGATGTGGACCACCTCATGGAGAATGACAGAAATTATTACGGCTGCACAGACATGCCCAGACACTTTGCTGTCAAACTTGACAAGTACTCCTACATGTGAGTCCTGATTCTGCCTAGGTGGGAATACACAGTAAATCTATTCTTACTTAAAATGAATCTAATATGTGTAATTGTCCCTCCAAGGCTTCCATATAATGAGTTCTTTGGTGGTGTCAGTGGCCTGACGGTGAAGCAGTTCAAAAAGATGAATGGATTTCCTAATGCATTCTGGGGCTGGGGAGGAGAGGACGATGACCTCTGGAACAGGTGGGGGAAACACACAGACACGCGCGCGCACACACACACACACACACACACACACACACACACACACACACACACAGAGGCACTGGCCTATGTGACAGAGCTGCAGCATGAGGCTGACGGTATTGTTGACTTTAGGCGTACTCAAGAGATGAGTTAGGCTTGTTGGCACATAGCAGGCTTTTGTATTAGTTTTTTTTTTTTTTCCTCCGTTTGCCTTTGCCTCACAACATTTCCCCCACCTACACAGCTCACAGGCAGCTGTACACACACAGGGCTCTCAATATACACTGCCAACTCTAACTGTTTGACTTGTGTTTGTTTCCGCCTCCATTACACATTCTCATTTGTGTGCAGTAACTGTGAAATCTTTTTTTTCTTCTCTATATTTGTATATCTATACCATGTTATTGATAGTGTGTAATACGATAGCATAGCTACCAGACCGCTCATTATTATGATGCACACTGTGTACATTCTTGATTAACAAGGCATCAAATATGTTTGTCTAGGGTGCGGTTTGCCAATTACACAGTAAGTCGACCACATGGCGAGCAGGGACGCTACATGTCTATTCCACATCACCATCGTGGAGAAGTCCAGTTCCTGGGAAGGTTAGTGTCTGTGTATGCACAGTTCATTCACACACAAAACATACACACACACCCTTTGGTTAAAAGTGGAAGCTGATAATTGCAATGAGGCTTAGACTCATGTGATGTAAGCCAGTCACATGAAAAGCCAGAGCAGTGACTTTGAGAGAATTTCAACTCTTTTAAAGACTTTGCATGTGATGTGCTTGTATTATTACTTGAAACAGCCCGAGGAAGAAATGTTTCTTTCATTTGTTAGAAATTTCAAAGAATATATAACAGGTAGAATAATAATTAATACAAATTGTCCTTTAGAAAATAATAGATAAATCTACCCTATATTTGCCATGATAGATTTTTGCAGCAGTAATCGTATGATAATCCATTGTCATGAAAATGAATACGCGGCCGAGCTAATTCTGTCTAAACCACAGACTAATACTCTTAAGATCAGCCACATGTTACCATACCATGGAAGCTGATGAAACTTGTTTATCTACATTTTATCTCAATGTTTTCTAATGCTCAAGTGTCACTTACTTCCACTGAACATGAGCATTAAATATGTTTGTACTTTGTACTGTATTCTCTCAGTGTTTACTCTTCTTGATTGAGTGTTTGTACTTGCAGGTATAGTCTATTACGTCACTCGAAGGAGAGACAGAAAGTGGATGGTCTTAACAACCTAAACTACTCCCCACTCATGTCCCGGAGGCCTCTCTACACCAACATCACAGTCAGCTTGAGCAGAAAGCTTGCACCCATATCCGACTACTGACGTAGGCAGAGCTGGACTGCAAAACACCTGGGAATCAAAGTCCTCTGGGACATCAGCCATATCTCACCAGTTGCAGCACTGCTTAGGACTTTTTAGTTTTTTAGTTTTTTGCTTTGTTTCTTTTGTTTGTATGCAAAAAAAAAAAAAAATGGAGACTCGAATAAGTATGTTTGATAAATCATATAAGAAAATAGGGATAAATGCTGCACTTGTTTGTGCCACAGTCCATCACTCCTCTCATCTGGGCTTCTCTAGACTTCAGTCTCCACATGCCTTTTGCACCATTTTGGCCTTCAGCATCCATTCATTGATTCATTTTCATATTCTGTCCATGATGAGCTCCGCCCTGCACTACTGTGCTTGATTATAAAAAAATAGGCTATGATATACACGCACAATCAAGTGTACGCACACGCCACACATGCACGCACGCAGGAATTTGACTTATATGTGCTGACGACGCGGTCCTAAGGCTTTGATTTTTTTCTTTTCTTTTCTTTTGCACTTCTGATTTCATAAATGCAGTAAGCCTGTGAGAACATTTGCATGCACACACACAACCACCACACAGCAACTTTGACCAAGTGGACTCTTGCAGCTGGTTCTGCATAAGGTATGCCAAATCTACAAGTGAAGAGAGCAAGAGAAGATGATATAAAGAGTGAGTGTTTTCCATCATATATATTGTGTGTGAAATAGTTTGTTATAAGTTCAGAGAATATTAATTCTTGAATCATCTTGTACCAACTACATTTTGTCTTTTGAAAATACCATTTAAAGGCTGTGATGTTTGTGTTTGCATAGTTGCATTGAATGTTCTGTCTGCCTACAAGTGTCTGTTTGTTGGAGTGCGATGCTCATCCTGTTAGCAATAAGCTGTGATATCAGACAGCAGAACTTAGCCCTGACTTCCTCACTATACAAATGCAATAGCACGGGTGCTAGCATACCCTTATTGGACGACAGAGAGGAGTGACTGTGTATGCAAACTTCACATTCAACTCAACTTTGCCTAAGCAAACATGCCACCCTTTTCGGAACTCGTGCATGTCGTTGTTTGCGTGTGTGTTTGTATAAGTGAGGGGGAGCTATGCAAATGGCTGCATTTATCTTGTTGTCAGTGCAGGGTTATCGGGGTGACCTCCAGGAGACTTGGTCTCTGAAACTCTGACAGACTGACTTTAGACCTCACTTTGCGTGTGGTGTGTAAGTCCAGGCCGGGGAGAGACAAACCGTTGCTGTTGCCGTTTTAGATCCCGCATCCTTAATGTTTACTCACCACAATTTTTTATCGAAGAGAATTGGAGGTAGAGAATACTTGATTGCTGTCACTGTCAGTGGTGTTTACAGAAGCTTTTGCTTTGTTATTTTTCAGATTGTCTAGCGTTTGTAATACTGTTTGCCAGCCCTGCTCCACATTGGGTGCTGTGAAAATCGTCTCTCTTCAACAACCAATCTATGGCTGCCTTTATTTTTTTAACTGTGACAAGTATCTAGACTTGGCGAGGGAAAAGCTGATCTGAATGCTTATCTTAGACGTCAGGCGATGACCACTGATTCGTTTTGTTAACTTGTGTGCAGGCATTGGCTCGTGAGTTTCGTAAATCAGACTTCGGGGTGTTGATCTTAGTAGAGTATTTGTTCAGTGGCATGCAGCCTAACACTGTGCATTGACACAGACTCACAGCCCTCTGGCAATACACAGCAGTGTAATGCGCCTCTGATTTGTGTTTGACAGTGTTGATTTTGAGTAAAATATCCCAATACTGTAAATGTAGTTCCTTTTTAAAATATAATACAGACATACTGTCCTCACTGTCTGTCCTCTAGTCATGCAGCTACTTCATTTCACACAAATCGCCTTGTATGCATTTCTTGAGATGTATCTATTGGGGAAAATGTGGGTGGTCGACAAACTGTTGTGTTCCCACAACAAAATAAGAAGTAAAGAGGCTGGACCTCGTTTTATTTATTTGATTGATTATTTTCCTTAATTGTTCAGTTTTTATTTTTCTTGGGGTTGATGTGATGATTTGTTAGGTGACGTATGACAGACTTTGTTAGATGCACTGAAACTTAGTTATGTGTATTTGTGTGGGATTATGAGGTTCAGGTCTGTGTAAACGGGTCAGTTCCATTTCATCCAGGCCCAGATTTCCTCTACAGAAATGACATAAACAGCTGGTAGTAATGAAATGGAATGGGACCCGTAGCCTGGTGTTATTCATCCTCTGAACAGACACGTTGGAGGAGGAGGCCATTTTGTGTGACAACCACAGGAAGAGACACAGAATCAGAAAATGCTAATGGTCACCGTCTTTCACTGATCACCTCCATTATACTAATTGATAATCAATGGTGCTGACCTTCCAGAGCTCCCTTTGAGGGACTCTCTCTACATGCTTACTGGAACCAATACTGACGTCATTGAGGCTGGTATCGACTGGCAAAGCATCCTTCAAATTTATATGGCTCCTGCATTTGATTCCAACCTGCATATAAGTGGAGTAGATATTTAATGCATTTACATCCGTACATTCATAAGCCTGTTGCCTTTTCATCATGCCAGGTAAAGCTAATCCACGTATTGTTCTGGTTCATTGCCATAAGCAGATGCACGTGTTTACCTCCTCGCCAATCACTCAGGAGGTGCCCAGTGGAAGTCATGGACAGTAGCAGCATTTGTGTTAAGTTTTCTTTTCCATGTGTGTTTGAGTGAAATGGCTAAACCTCTCTGAGGTCTAACTGTCCTCCATCTAGATTTTGAAGTTTTTTGATTTTCAGTTTTGTTTTTTCGGCACTGATACGAAAATTATTTTTGATGACCTGGTTGTGAACAACTAGCTGGTTCTCTTTGTAGTTCTTGACACATCACACACTGTATATTTGTTTTTTCAACATTTCATTGCTTTAAATTAAAAGCTAGATGGACATATAGTTAAAGCCAAATGGTTTGAATATGAGTGTTCAGGTGAAGATTTGGACCGTGAGGTACGTCTCGATATGAAGAGACACTCTGGACGACCTAGATACTCTTAGAGTCAGTATTAGGCTCTATGCTCAACAGTGTAGAACAAGCAGCTTCATCAGCTAACAGCATATTTAAGATGTTATTTTTGTGACTACGAGACAGCTTTGTCCACTAGATTGATGACTTAGTAACAGGGCCCGAATCGGTCAGCACTCTCGCTTTTTTCTAAAATGGGAAATGGATTGATTTCAGTTGGTGATAAGAGCATGCTGGCTAGTCCTGTTATTTATAATGTATGTGGTCTCAGTCCAGACCAAGACCAAGACTGCTGCTCACTAAAGAGGCTTCATTGTACCATAATCTCACCTGTTCTGATCCATTCTGTGTCAGTTTAAATGAAGGGACCATTCTTTGGGCCTCTGACAAGACTGGCAGCCTTAAAGCTTCTTAATTTATTGCAGTGTTTTTTTTCACTCAAGTTTTTATTTTTTTTATAAGCAAAAATATTTAAATTGAAAAAAGTGCATATCAAGACACTGATCATTGTAAATATTGTTGTGTGTAGTGTTTTAGAAATTCTATAAGGTCTTAAATCACTACAGATGCTAGCATAAAGAACAAGGCTTCAGGGGGGTTTGGCTGGCGGTTTATCTGGTGCCATTTAAGTGCTAGAGAAGCTCACACAGTGACATCAATTGTTTTACATCACTGCTTCCCAGCACGGACTTCCTTTCCTCAATGAAAAAGATTCTCATCCCATAAATTTTCGATTCCTCTCACGATCTCAAAGGTGTTCTGCACTCCGCAGGCCTCCCTGTGCTTACCATGCTGTGGCAGTAGGAGAGACACGTCACGGCAGATGTAGGCATCAGTCTTCATGTGAAGTTCAGTGTCTTTGTTTCTGCGTGCCCTGTCTCTTTGATGGTGACAGCAGTTGGAGTAAGGTGTGGGTCACAGGAGAGTACTGCAGGATGGCGATGTGTCAGCCAAAAACACCTCATGCTTACGATGCAATGAAACACAGGCACCCAAACCAGCGACACAATCCACTCCAAAATCCACACAAATTATTTTTTTGTATGAAAGCTAACTAATAAATAAAAAAAAAACAGAAAAAGGATACAGATTGCTAAATTTAAAATATATCTTCTCTGATTGTAAGGAGAGAAATTCTCCTTGAATTGAAGCCATTTGAAGCCACTTGTCAAAACTTGATGTCAGCCTTATGTGGATCTGTTTGTGTATTGGCATATTATCTTTTGATTATTGAAATTTGTATGATGGAGATTTTCTTTTATACCATCATTGTTATTGTCAAAATACACCAATAAAATGAAACTTGTAAAGATAAATGTCTTGCTGCCCATGTGTTTGTTCTTTGCATTGAGGTCCATACACTTTCAGTGAGCCGCCTGGAGCCGCTGCCTCTACGAAGCGTGGTCAGTGACTCTTAGAAATGTTATGAATAATATTGTGTTTATAGTGCATACTATCACTGCTCCACAGAACGTAAATATGCAGACTTTGGCATGTTTCCTGTTAAGAGACATTTAGTTTACACCTCATTAGTTGAACAAAACGCAGAGCACAAACTGGCCACAGTTAAGAGCATAGGCTGCCAGTGACAGAGCTCAACTGGGAATATTGTACTGTATGTATGTATAATATGGAATAATAGCGGGGGGGGGAAATGCAAAAATGCAAAGCATTTTCGGACTGTTTTGCAGTCATCTAAAAATATCTATGTGAGGATCCTTAATTGATTTTACTTAAAAGATTAACTGCTTGCATGACCATAGAGGGGGCTGTACACGGTGAGCAGGATTATAGACAGCATCACGTCGCCTCTTAAACACTCTTTCCCGAACAGAGGTTTATTGTCTGTGTTTTTGGCTCAGACACCAGGCCGTTGGCTCTTGTGATTCACAGTTAGCAACAAAATTCCAGTATCTTGGGACCAGATTCCTCCGTTTTAGTGCACTCCTTTTAATTGTCCCATTTTCCACTCTTGTCAGTGTGACTGCTCTGCTGGCAGTTTGTACAGTACGCATCCGGATCCTGAGACAAAGACCATGCTTGTTCAGAGCCTCGATAGCCTGTCACCCAGAGAAGAAAATAAAACACAGAATGAGATGCTTTGACGAGAGGTCACTTAAGATTCATTGAATCAGAGCAGTTCCAGCCTTGTGGCATTTAGCACATTAGCTGCGCATCTCTGCTGGATAACAGAAGTGACAGCTGATAATTGAATTATGCTCTCAGAAAAGGAAATGCTAAGTGGCAGGGATGAGATATCTACATGGGACTTTAAATGTGTTCCACAGAATTTGTGCACCATTATTTGCCACACTGGTTTATTCATCTATTGGAAAGGAAAAAGAGGACTAATTAATATTAAGTATTGTGCTTGAAAATGTGCAAAAACACCCACATTTAACTTGACCAAAAGTGCACCTGTTCCTTTTCCTGCTGTGTAACAGTGGTTGCAGTGTTTGTGAGTGTGAGTGTGAGTGTAAAAGAGAGAGAGAGAGAGAGAGTGTGTGAGCGAGAGAGCGGTTTGGCAGAGGCACAAGAGCCCGGCTGGAGCAGCCACATCTTAATGGAGTCTGGGAAACACAAGGCTTTGGTATGCTAACACCAGTGTCACTTAGCTGTCAGACACACACAGAGGGCAGCTCTTAAGATCTCAAGGGTTGTCTTGGCATGTGTATACCACACATGCCAGCATACACACGCACACACATACACGTCCGTTATTAATGCATTCACACGCACTCCTTGAGTGTTGTGCCACTCAGAGGCTTTGATGTCAACTGTGGCGCCTCTTGCCTTTGTGTGCTCCTTGTGTGTCTGTTTCAGTGCACTTCTCCCCGCAGAGTGTCTTAAACTGGAATCTGCATCAGGAAATAGCTGAATAACTGAATTCGTAGCTTTCAGTGGTGCAGAATGGTGTCACACTTTTCATCCACACTTCCTCCTGCCTGCCTGTGTGTGTGTGTGTGTGTGTGTGTGTGTGCCTCCTCTGAACGCAGGCCCAACAAAGGGAAACAACCACAGAGACATGCCCTTTAGCTTTCCACATTTTTTAAGCTCCCTGTGTACCTTCTATATGATATATGTGCTGACATCATGCATTCAAGCGCCAGGGCTATCATATCTGGTTAAATCAGATGTTTGAGTAATAGAGAACAACAGTGCCTTACGGGATGTGGCCTACGTGCATGTGACTGCGTGTGTGTGTGTGTGTGTGTGAGGGAATGTGAAACATCATGCATGTGTGAAAACAAGAAGCATAGGAGGCGAGAAAGGAACACTACCCATTTGTGAAGGTCACATGAATTTGTAACATTCCTTGGTGTGACATAACTATTTGTCATGGTCTCAGGTATGAGCATTACCCGGCATTAGAGCGACCTGCTGCCACTCCTCCTTTCCTCTCATCTTCATCCCTTCTGCTGTGTCTCCTCCAGGTCACTGATAGGACAGTTCTTCGTGTAGCGCTGCTTCCTAAGGGAGGCCACAGAATCCAGCTGCTGTCGGGCCCTGGGGTTTTAACTTACACCACTGCTGTTTGCCCTGTTTTAGCTCACTGTTTGCGTCATTTTTTTTTTCTCCTCCAGCTCCTGTTGTGGCTTTCCAGTCAGGATACAAGGCACACAGCGGAGGGACGAGAGGGATGTAAACACATCTGCTACCACTTCTCACATTATTCCTCCCCCTTGACACTGTTGTGCTTTCTGTTTCAGATGTCCATCCTTTGCACTCCTGGCTGCCATGCCCTTGTCACATCCCTGTCTATCAGCTCGGGTATTTCTCTTCAGCGAGCATGGCTCATTCTCTCAGGTCTCCTCCTCCCTAGACTGACTGTCACAACCATATTATTCCCTTCTCGCCTCACGTTTTTACTCTGACTCTGTCTTTCTCTACTATTTCTCCTGGATTTCTACTGTCTCACGCTCATGACCATCTTAGACTATTCCTCTTATCCCTCAACTACTTCTGTCTCCCCATACGAATATGCTATTCATATTTGCCTTTTCCTGTGACCTCCACCCTCTCCATCCGTTCTGTATTGCCCCTCAAGCATTTTTATTTTTATGTCTTGCCTCTGGCTTTCATTATGCTGTGATTGCTTCATCGTGTTCTGGTTACTGTGAGATGTTGTCTTTAAAAACTATGTGCTGATGCTGTACAGAGGACCTGCTGATGGAGCTTCGATGTAGCAAGGTCATCTAATTTTTACAGCTCGTTTCACCCGGCTTCATTCATTGTCATTAAGTCTCACCTAACCTTTGACTCTACAAACACTTTAATACCCCCCACACTTTCACCTAATGGCCTTACTTTATCATCTGACTGCTGCATGTGACCACAATCTTGTAAGTGGGTGTGCTTTTCAGCTTTGGTAAGATGTACTCGTGGTGCTACATTTCTATCAAATGAGCAGAGTTTCCTTTATGCAGCACTTTGGGAAAGTCAGAGGGTTTGAACAAAAATGGATTTCTCTCATAAAAGAGCTTAGTCTGTGCAGTCACACCTCAGACTCCTGCCGCCTATATGCTGCACAGCATATATTAATGATGTATTTCTGGTTCCCATTACATGCTGGCAGACAGTTAATATGTGAGAGATGTTGCTGTCCTAAACTATGTGCTGATATTCTGTGAAATCTGCAGACCGTGCAGCCTGGCTACAGGCTTAGTCATAATTCAAAATGTGTTTACTGTCCTAATTCTGCTGTAACAGACACTGAACTCTTTTCCCTTTCCGTATAGTTTATTATTTTCAGTTTAACACTGTGACTTTTCATTTGTAATGAAGACGTCAACATGAGGACCTTAATTGGGGTGCAGTTCAGTCTTTTATTTCGGTCATTTTTCAGCCTTTTATCTGGAGTCTATTATTTGCTGGTTCAACACCTTTTCAGTGAAGGACAATGGTAGTATTTTTTTTAGATCTGTTCAAAGATTATTGGGGTGAAAAACACCACATCTTGGCAAGGTAATTTATAATGCTGTTCTATCTGCTTGCAAAAAAATATTATTGTGTTAACAACAATAACAGCATTCAAAAGTTGACAGGATATTGATGGTGAGACTAAGACATTGCTGCTTCTTCTTTCAAAATGTGTGATATGCTTTAGTATACTTTTGCTCAAATCTTAAATGCAGCGCAGAATCTGAAAGGTCAGAGAATTTGCTATGACGCCCCAATCATTATCATATTCACATATATATTTGGTATGCTTTTGCACAGCTTTCTTCTTTGGATGTTTTAAGAAGTTTGCACTTATTGATTAATTAATGTGTTGCCAATTCGAAAAGATAACAGTCTTGGATTGTTTAAGTTTAGTTTTTCTTTTATTGTGTGTATTTATTGACCAACGATGAATGGTTGGAGAGTATTTTCTATTGCAAATACAGAGAGATGCTCACTACCCAACCATAATAACTCCAAACTGAAATCCAGACTGACTTCATAAACTTGGATGTTAATTGAATGACGTTTCTTTTTCAGGGTAAAATTTTTCACATGTATTTTGAATAATAGGCCTTCATTACCAAAAATTCCATCCAAAACACAAAGACACTTCCACTCTCAGCACAGTTCTCGAGTGTTTCAGATTTTATTTCTCTTCCATCTACCATGCCATGTAATGTGTTCTCACTGTCCTCCACTGGTGAATTCTGGAACTTCTCTGCAACTTGGAGCAATGCGGCAGGAAATAAACACAACGGCCAAAAGCAGAAATATATCAGCCATTCTCAAACGCGTAAAACAAACGTTTACAAAAACGTAAATAGCAACGTAAATAGCACCAAGATGACATACAGTATTCTTTAAAAAGACCAGACAATGTCCACACAGAGGATGTCGAGTGTGCTAGTCAGCAGAAACCCGTAGCAGCGTTTTGTTTGTTTTGTTATTTCTCTAATACAAACAGTTTAACATCATAATAATGCAGTCACTTCATATAAGTTAAAAAAAAAAAAAAAAGGTACAATGTCTAAACAAAACAATCATGATCAGAAAAACAAATGCCCTATAAAGTAAAATCTCAAGGGAAAATATTGCCCAGTTATACAACCTTAGGCGTGTCTTTGTGTTCTGCGTCTGCCTCTCCTCACATCACTAAACTAAATACCCACAGGACATCTGGAGGCACTGGGGTGAGGAGCTTCAGGGAAATGACTTTCATCAGTTCAGTTAATTTACATCTGTGCAGATGGGATTGGACGAGAGAGGAGAAAGCAAAGGAAGTCTCTTGAGCCTAGATAAGAAGCACACATGAGTCTTCAAAAAATTCTGTAGTTCAATGCTACTGGTCTTCTTTTTGGTTGGCTGCTTCCTTGGCCGCGCAGTCTTTGACCTCCCGTTTCAGCTTGGATAGCTGTTCTGAATGGTTGGCCAAGGTGCCATTCACCTGCGCCAGGTAGGAGTCAGAGTGTCTCTCAAGTTCTGCCCTGATCCTCTCCAGGTGCTCTGCCAGCTCCCCCAGGCTGCTGCACTGGCCCTCTACATGGCTCACCCTGCTGTCCACGTCCTTCACCTCCTTCTGCACCTCTTTTGCTGTGCTGCGACAGCCCTGCAGCTCTCCGGCTAACTGTCTCTTCAAGGCCACCAGCTCTCCCTTCAGCTGGGCCAGCCGCCTCTCCCCGGACCCAAGCAGGGAGGCTTGGTGGCCCATTAGTTTGGTGATTCCCTGCACCTGATTGACTATCTGGTGCTCCCTCTGTTCCCATGATGCATTAGCGTGTCCCACTTCAGTGGTAATGAAGCTGATGGAGTCCTTTAGGCCCTTCAGAGTGCGGTTCACAGAGTTGATGTTGACCTTTAGTAGTGTGATCTCTCCCTGGACCAAGCCCTCTGCATCCTCCTGGGCGATCCGGAAGAGCAGGTTCTGCAGAGTGTTGTTTAGGCGGTGCAGCTGGTTCGAGTGGGAGTCCAGACGGTCTGTCATCTCCTTTCCCATCCCCTCACACTCCTCCTCTATTCCAGAATCACTGACACCCCCTCCTGGTGGGGTGGAAGGTGAGCAAGAGGAGGTGCAGAGGAGCTCCAGGTCTATTAACTGTTTCTGAATTCCACTCAGGTCTCCCTCCACTCTCCTCCTCACAGACTCGATCTCCGTCTCCAGTGCAGGGACCACTTGACCCTCCAGAAGAGCCGGGGCAGTGGCATTACTCAGCTCCTCCACAGCCACAAACACTCTCTCCTCTAGAGTCTTCAGCTTGTCTTCCAGCAGGGTCTTGAAGCCGTCTATACCACCAGGAAGCCCGTCTACTCCATCAGGTCCACCACTGGTGGCATTGAGTCGGCCCTCTATGTCCACCAGGCGGGTCTCGATCAGAGTTTCTACGTGGATGCTCTGTTCAGTGAGGGCCGTCTGCATCTGTCTCTGAGATTCTGTCAAACCTTTAACAGACTCCTCCAGAAGCAGCACGCGCTCAGACAAGCTGTTCACCTGCAATAATCAAATTATTTTTAGTTATTTTTCCCAAATATCCCACGTACATTTTAACTATTTTGTGATGTTCCCCTTTTAGTATCATAGACTCAAATGTATTAAATGAATAGTTTTGTATTTTCTGAAATCTGATTTGCTTTCTCTTTGAGGATTAGAGGAGAAGATTAATGGTGTCATGTTTGTGCAAAAAAGCTGAAACTACAGCCCGGAGATACAATGTAGTTAAGCATTACTGAAAACAAGCGGAAACAGCTTCCAGGTTCCCAACATAACAATGTTCATTTATATGTTTTTTTGTTTGTTTTGTTTTTATAAAACCACAGACATATAATTTGTAAATGAATTATCTTAGACAAAGACTGGCTACTGTATTCCTTCTTCCTCTGGACTTCCTCTTTATTATCCAGACATCTAAATCTTGTTAAAAAAAAAAAAAGTAAAGTAGCCCACTGCCCCCAAATGCAAACTATTCTTTAAAACCTACATTTTGGTTTCTTCATTTGGTTTCTCTTTGTTCAGATCACATTTGATAGCACGTTGATTATATTACCATCGCATTCATGCCATACCTGTCCGCAGCAGCTCTCGGTCAGAGTTAGACCCTGAATCTGAGCCTGCAAAGTGCCCAACTCCTCCCTGAGCCCAGTTTCTCTGCCATCCAGAGACTGCTGCATCTGCTCCTGGCCATCCATGTGCTCCCTGTGGCACAGCCTCTGCACCTCACCGATCTTCTCATCACAGAGGTTCTCCAGGCCGGTCAGCCGGCGCTCAAATCCATCCAGGATCTCAGCTCTCACCCCAGCCAGCTTGGCATCTAAGATCTCCTCTAGATAAAGGGTGGAGCCAGGGACAGGGATGGGCTTGCCTCTGGCTCCTTCCAGCAATCTCTTTAACTGACCGTCATGACCCAGGACCATCCCCTAAATACACACAGAGGAGAGAAGGAGACACAACTAGCATGTATAAAGGCAGGAGTAAGATAAATGATTCCTTTCAAACTGTACAGAAACTGTGTGTCAACTAATCCATCATATTGATACCTGAATTTCCTCTAGAATGTGAGTCTTGGCTCTCAGCTCATCCTTCACTTCTGTCACTCTCCCTGCTAAGTCTCCGAACCCATTGAAGCTTTCTCCTCCGTCCAGTCCACCGGGGTTGCCATCTGGGATCACCCCAAATTCCACTGTGGAGTCGGGCACACGGGGAGTGTTGGGCAGCAGAGACACCAGGAGTTTATTGGTGTCTTCCCGGAGGGATGTGCGCAGGCGCTCCTCGAGGCCAACTACTACTCCATTGAGAGTGTCGAGACCCTGGGTGAGTCGACGCAGATCCTCTTCTACCCGATCCAGACGCTCACCCGTCACCCCTGAAATGCCAAATTTGTTTCCTGTATTTTCAAGCGTAATAAGAGAAAGGAGAATGTTTTAGAACCTTTTTTAAATGTGTAATATCCAAAGTGGCTGCTTTAATGCACACATGCACAAATACCAAAAGACACAATAAATTGAATGGCAGAAAACTAGGCTCGGTGATTTAACAATCGACCAGTTGGAGTTCAGCTCTCACCAAAGTTTGGTTTGCCATTCCCAGCAGGCAGTTGCCCTGTAGGTATTGGTCTGTTGTTGGGCCCACTGGGGAAGGGTCTGCCTGGCTCCACCTGCCCTCCTCCAGGCCTCTGGTCCACAGGGGGTGTAGCACCATGGGGGAAGCCCTTCAAACCCGGGCGATGGGGAAAACCTGCACCCTTAAAGGGTGGCATCATGACGTCAGGCAGTGATGTGGGTCCATCGTGGCAGTTTTCTCCGGAGTAGCTGGGACAACATCTCCACTCGAGCTCGGTCACTGTTTTAAAACCCACTTTGTACTTTGGTTTGTAGAATGTCCTGTACCTGAAGTAAATATGATAAACAAATGTGTTTACTATCAGACGATAAGAGTATCTTATTAATAGCTGACATACAGTATACCAGGTTCTATCTGAACTGCTTTTGTTTTAACTCATTAAGAGCACAGAGCTCCAGCAGAGATAAAGGGATGAAGTTGTTCTCTACGGGATTAAATATGGATTAGAGGAATATTAGGAGATTAAATAAAGTGTGGTGTAAATGATGTGGCATCAGAGGATCGGACCTGAGTCAGCACCCAACTTCAATGTTATCTCGTTCAAGCTGAATTTCAAACTCTCTCTACTAACACACAAACACACAAACATACACACACACACACACACACACACACACACACACACACACACACGCATTGATTAATCTTTTTAAGGATAAAATCCACCCTAATTTCCCCTGTGTGGGGAACACATAGTGGTTTCAAGGGCAGATAACATTCAAGTAAAGTTTTAAAGTATTACTTCATACTGCAAAATAATACAATGCTGAATATTTAAAAAAGATAGGGTTCAGGTAAGGAACAAGTACAACGTCTAAACCAGAATAATCGAGAAATAAAGAGCTCATCATCATTTTTTATGCATATGCAAATGGTTCTGCTAGTGTTCCTTAGTTGTACAATATTCACTTGAATAAACAATCCATTTTTTACTGCATTTCTTTGTCAAAGGACTCTGACTACCAATGGATTTGCACACAGCTGAGTCTAAATCAGTATTTGAGCAACAAACTTCTGAACACTAGAGGGCAGCATTGACATGTGGTATGTCAATGTTGATCTGCAGTATATTCCACAGTGCTCTGTGCTGCAGTTTGTTGAATGGAGAGTAATAATTACACACTATAAACCCCATAAAAAATTTTTTTAAAAATGTAAAACCTCAGTGCACTCACACTGGGCTGTAAACTGATTTATAGCATTTTGCAATGTTTACATGTTGTTATTTCCTTTGAATAACTTACATGACAACAGGACATTTCTGACCCCAGATGCACTTGGTTGTATACTCAGCCTTCACATAGGTTGCCACACCATCCTGCATGGTGCATGTGATGTTCTTCTGGACCACGTAGGCACAGTGGTTTCTGTGGGGACAGCAGAGGGAGGTTGGACTCAAACAAGTAGAAGCACTGAAGTAAATATCGTTGTAATGGCAAAATGTGGTGCAACAGTAGGACAAGTAAAGAAGCACAGCAATATACTGTACATGTAGATACCAAACACACGCGTCACCTTGAGGGATGAGACCAAATAAACAAAATCCTTGAGTGTTTTAAATTTGGCAAGGGTCCATTTTATTGCTATTTCTTTTCTCAAAAAATGTCTCGCTCTGAGTAGAGACATGATTGCTGAAAAATCAAATCTTTCACAGTAAGTAATAGTTCAAAGCATGCTGCTACTCCACCTACCTCTGCATCATTAGATTACTTCTTCCTGACAAATATGCTGTTCAAAAATGAAGCCTCCCTTGAGTTCAGACTCCGTTAAAGCTTTACTGTATTATTTATCTCGTGGTTTATAGTGAATGTCCTCTATTCTGTTGTATAGTGCTTCATTTAATAAATTTTTTCTTCTCATTCTGAGTCTGCATTTTGATTGTTCCCTTGTTGCTGTTTTTTCTTTTTTTATGATTGATGCTTTCTTAAACCAATATGATGTATGTTCATGATAGATGATGCATCTTGTATGCTTTATAAAATAATAGAAGCTTTGAAGACCTTTTACAGAAGAGCTACAGTATATGTTGCATATGGATGAATTATATTAAGTAGCAATTCATTGTTTAATCCAAACCATAAAACTGCTGACATCAGTCATAGTGATGACAAAGGGTTTGCAGAGAGCTTCTTCGTTTGTCTTTTGTTTCCATTGAGATAAACATGGGAATTCATTGTCAAGAAATATCACATAGGCTGTTTTCAATCCTGGAGGATGCTCTGATGCATCTACAATCAAACACATAACTAGAAGAGCACACAGAGAGTGCAGACCTTTGCCAAGGCTAACAGTTCACTCTTCTCTGACATGCAAATCTGCATCCGCAACCACTTTATGTGTCTGAATATATTTACAATTGTAGTTATGTAACAATTGTACTGCTTATGTTTCTCCATACTGACTGCTTGTTCTATCTGGTTTGAGTCACTGCATTTCTAACATGGCCTATGTTTTGTCACTACTGAACGTTGCTGCCATCTACTGGATTTTAAGATGTTTGGCATTTAGTAATCTTGCAATCTAAATGAAAGTGAAAATTAATTTGAATCCACTTCAAAATTTAATTGGTTCTTCCTTAGCCCATGCTTCACCTTTCCACCAAATTTCATGTAAATCGGGCTCGTAGATTTCCCACAATCCACCTGACAAACATGCAAACCACACCAAAAACAGAACCTGCTTGGCAGAGGTTAACTTCACTGTAGCTACTTTTGAGCAGTTGTTGCATCACACTGGAACTGGAGCTGGAGCTGGACCTGGACCTTCTCTGTCCCTCTCCCACTCTTTATTGCCAGTGCAGCTATAGCAACTGCTAAATGTTCCCCTGGCCTCTGCGCAACACAGGAAATGATGATCTGTGCTCTTTAGGCCCACATGTGAAGCATTTCTTACATTCAGAGGGGAGCATTTAATAACACATGCAGTACTTAACGTTGCTCCACAGCTGTTTCAGGACAAATAGAAGTGTTTGGAGCAGCAGGGAGAGACTCGGGGGCTGAGGAGGTTCTATGCGCCAAGTTAACAGGTTCAGAGGGCTAACAGACAGGACAGCCTGTTAGAATCTGTGAGAAACCAATGCACTGCTGCAGCTTTCTGCAAATTGCTGACCATGTTGACAGTGTTTTTTATGTGTGTGTATGTGTGTGTGTGTGAGTGTGTGTGTGTGTGTGTGTGTGTGTGTGTGTGTCCGCTCTCCCTGTGTTGACATATGTTAATAGCAGTAGAAGGAAAAGGGCAGGAGTCAGAATGACAGAGCTCCTTTCATACCAGCCTGACAATCTGCTGCCAGGTCATGCGTTGTTAAGGAAGTGGCAGTTACGACCTTAACTGATGTGGTATGATGGGAGCTCTCAAAGCACTTTAAACTCATACGTGCAATTTGGTTGCTGCAGATGATTTTCTCACCGTAACAAAAACAAGGGAATTCTGGCTGGAAGGATGTATCGCATGGTGCTTAGGTTCATAAAATGAAGGCTGCAAGCTTAAACAAACAGGGCTGCTTCATTGTTTCTGGTACTGTTTCCCTCTCGTGAAAACCAAACAAATAGGAGGACTCCTGTAATGTGGCAATGCTGCTAATAATTTGCTTTCATGCTGTTTTTGTTCTAACACCCCACCTGCAGTCTCTGAGTTTAACACTGATCACTCCCTGTGCTGTCATCTGCTGCTCAGAATGCTTTGCAGAGAACACACGGAGCCTTTGGTGCCAAAATAAATTAAAACAAATTTTAACATGTGAGGTATTTGGCACAAACATATTTGTAGAAGTTGTTATAGATTCCTGGAGTTTGGGGAAAAAAAAAAACCAATACTGTCATCCAGAGAATATCAGCATTATAGCAAGTGGTTTACATTGTATAATATACTCCGATTTAATGGCTATGGTTTACTCCTCATGAAATTAAAGATTTACTGACTGGATCAAGGAGAATTATGACATGTTTTTTTTAATGTATGAGAGAGATGGTGTAAAAGCTCTTAAAGGCATACAAGGATTTGTGACAGCTGATGGAGAGCAGCCCCAGTGGATGTCAGTTAAATGTGTGACCCCCTTCTTACACACTTACAGGCAGGGCCAGTCAGTGAAGTGAAAAGTGATCGTGTTCACCGGTTTGTTTGTCAGGTGCACATCTCGGGGGGGGGGGGGGCAGTGACCTTCAGATTCACACACAATGTCTGAAAAGTGCAGGAATCCAGATGTACATGAGAAGAAGGGGGGGGGGGGAAACATTTCTCCTGTGCATAGGTTTCTGTTTCTGCCTTTCACTCTCTCTCCCATTGCCTTTGCCTGTTTTCACAGATCTGTCAATGTCATTTGAGTGATATTTTATCCTCAGTGTCTCACAGACATGGGGGGGTAGGCGGAATCTGGCTTTGTGAGACTCAAAGTTGAATGTTGAGATAAATCCTGTCCCTCTGCGCTGCAGTGTCGGTGAGGGCAAGAGGAGGTCACCTCCCCTGCTCTGTAAGACTTGAGTTTCAACTTGAAAGATAGTGATAATGTGTGTAAGCTGACAATGACACACACACCTGCACATTTTATAGACACAAAACAGAACAATGAACTGCTTGGCCCTTTAATCTCACACCCAGAGAGACCACACTGCTCTGCAGGAAAATGCCTGCAGAAGCTTAACACCAGAAATACAAACCCGTGATGTGTAAGTGGTCATATGTGAGATGAAAAGTGCATTGATTTTTGTAATAGTCTCAGCCATGTCCAGCAGCTGCACGGGAGGTGAGAACTTTGTTTGGGCTGCTTGCGTGTGGGGGAGGATCTCCAGCTGGGACACTTTAAGGGAAATCAGAAGTCCTGATTTGAGATCAGGGGAATATGAAGAGCATGAAGAGGAGAAGAGAAGAGAGTGATAGCCTATTCTGAGCTTTTTCCACACCTCATCTCTTAACCAATGTGGCACAAGGAGACTGGTGTTAAATACTTTCTGCTGTTTGTTTTAGCACTCATGGGCAACAGAGGGGAAGGGTTGGCCACACAGGATAACCCCCTAAGTGCTCAGACAGTAAAAGCCACCTAGGTCAAGTCAACTTTATTTATGGCTCACATTTAAAAACAACAGGCACTGGCAAACATGCACAACCGCAATAGATTATCATAATTAACAGTGGCAGTAAAATACATCAGACATCTTCCATTTGTTAAATATGCCAGACAAGATATTGCATAGCTTAATATGATTCGTCAAAGAGAAATGAAGTTTGAAAGTGAAGAGTTTAAGAGGTCAAATGAATGAGACAAATAAACCATCTGTTCGTTTGGGGCAACAACAGGGTATGAGGTGCCTTAAACTTTGCCCATGGAACAGGATAAGCATCTGGTCAGAGTACCTGAGTGATCTAGAAATGGACGAGGGAAGTAGGTCACAGGACCACGAAGTTTGCTCTCAATGCTAATGAATCCAAACAAGACTGTCGTCATGCTAGCTGCTTCGTGAAGCTGCACTTTGGCCTTGTGGTGCTTTCCGTACATGTTTACACGTAGATATGTCATTGGCCGCTACCGTTAATTACACCGCTATAGTGCGAGACTTTTATGTATAAATGAACACCCTTTACATTTAAGCCGTTGCCAAAGTAGTTCACGCAATCACCACCAGGTAAATCTCTTTGTATTTCACAGTTCACTGAGTTTTTAAATCTGGTGTCTGGTAAAACATTCCCACATTTTGTCAAATCTGAAGGGGGGAGGGGGGGGGAGCAACAGGTGCAAACAAGGGCCAAGGACACATCGGCATGCAAACAGGAGGAAGCGGGGATTGAACCACCAATCTTACAATTAGTAAGCGACGCGCTCTACCATCTAAGTCAAAAGCGACAACAAACCAAGAGAGAACCTCTGCAATTAGAAAAAAGATTTAGGTGGAAAAAGAAAGCTATTGACGATGAGCACCCAACCACCACGGATAGTCATCGATGTGGCTTTTCCTCGTTGGAGTGCTGAAGAGAAGGTACTAAGGGCAGATACAGATAGTGCATTACTGCTCCTGGACAGGTTAGTATTTGTAGAATCATTTCTGAGGGTTATGGAGCTATTATATGTTTTTATCATTTTTCTGACCGCCAGAAGGGGTCGCAAAAAGTTGTAGACTGCAAGTGTAAAACAAGGATTACATAATGTGACGTATCACAAATGAAAAGTGTGACTTGTCTGCACAATGCTCCATAAATGCTGTCAATTGATACTGTATGTCTAATCTTCCATATATTTGATTCTAAACACTTCTATTTTGTGTCACTGACAACAGCAAGAAAACACCCAAATATGAAAAACTAAGTATCCAGCTGATCCACACCCTCACTGAACCACCCAATCCCAAGTGATTTAACTAATTCAGTATCATGCATGTGTTAAACGCTGTGTATCCCTGCTTCACCTGCCTTTAATCTGTCCTCCCCAGTTAATATCAAAATAGTCTTCACCTCTTTTCACTGTGACAGGTAAGCCACACGTACTATTTCTCTTGGCTTTCTCTCACTCTCCTGACTCCTAAATATTGTCTTTTTTCTGTCATTGGAGCATGGCATTTTCTGACTGCTTTTCTGCTCCCAGAGTGAATATTTCCAGTATAGCATTGCAGTTCCTAAATCACTTCACAGCCTCCCAGGGGGAAAGCAGAATTCCCGTCTCAGATTCTCATGTGGAGCGTTGTCGGCAAATATTATTGCTGCTACACCTCCACCCTGTGCTGGACCCAAATCAGCTCACCTTTCAGTCCCCCCCTTCTTCCTCATAACCTTTTTTTTCATTGAAATATAAAAACTGCAGGTTATCCCTGTTTAATTATACCAGGTTTTGGTCTTCCCTGTGTTTCTAACACTATTATGACTTGATTTTTTTTCATACATCTCGTCTATGTTACCTCATAATGCCCAACTTGCCTGGCCCTCTACCTCGCCACTTCTCCCTCCACTGCCTCACTTGTTTTGACACTGTGGCAGTGAAGGGCTCACCTTCCTCATTACTAACCACACTCTCACCTGCAGGGGTTCCTGACTGTTTGAACCCCGGCCACTGCTGTTGGCTCTGACAGATTTATGACTGAAGAGGGCCAGATAGAGAACCATGCAATCTTGAATAGGACTTATAACAACTGTGTCTATAGGCTAGCAGGTTTCCTCCAGGGTCCATCTAGTTTCATATATGCTTTTAACAATGCCCATTTCTTGCAAATTGTCTTGAGGATTGCGACTGCTATTGTGGCTAATGATTTGGGTGACAGGAAATACGTGATACTACCAACTCTAAGACCAAGATTATCTCTCTGTCATTCAGAAGCAAGTCACCTCCAATTATTGTAGCCAGACCATTACTCATATGTTTCTCGAATCACCTCTAATCATTGTTAAAGCAATGAAATCATGTGGCTATTGTCATCTTCTGCAACCTTTAGTCAGTAAAATTTGAGATCAACATTATTTCTCATAAGTTGTTTTCTTTAACAGTAGTATTTCTGTTATGTTGTACGGAGAGGCTCAAATAGTAGTCACCAGTAGTGAAATTTTTTTTTTTTACCAAAGCACATAATCTTCTTTGACTAAACTCTGAGCTTTTGAAGTAAAAGAATTATTAGATTTGCTAGACTCACTGTACCGTATGTGCCATAAGCGTAAGCAACATGTACAATGCTTAATTTGGGTGTAAATACACTGCTGAATTATAGACAGTATAAAAGTGGAAGTAGCTGCCAGGCCTGAAAAGTAAAACCAGTGTGGAAGTGCTGTTTTGAAGCCTCGAATCTGGCATTTTGGCAATCGCCATCTTGTTTTGTTTGAGCCAGAAGTGATGGTGTTTTGGATGAACTGGGGAGATGCAAAGGGTGGATCTCACTTGACTAAGAACTGGAGGACACTAAGCCTGCCTACCTAAACTGGAAATCTGACTGCACCCCTGGCATGTCATTTGAACCAGACATGCTATCGAACATACCTCTGTTTAGAGCCTAATTTCTAATTAAACACAAAATTACTTTCTGAAGCACCACCAGAGCACTGATCAGAAGGAGTGACTTTAGCTTGACACTATAATGATATGAACAAAATATTTATATATTTCAAGTTGAATGGGAGTCTATGGAGCAAGATGTTTTTTGGAGCCAGCCCCTTGTGGCCCTCACTGGTATTGCATTTTGAGGCTCTTCAACAAAGGTTTAGCTTTTCATGAATAGATATTGTGTAAATTTGTATAGAAATTATATGATACTGAATGAAGTGGTTTAGGTATACACCTAAACCACTTAAGGGCGTTAGAGGATTTTTTATTTTTTTCTCCTGGAAAAAATTATTTGGTTTTTAAAGGTTTAATTAATGTTAGGAGAGGGACTTCTATTTTTTTTTTAATGGTAAGCTAAGCAGGTGATTGGCCTTAATGGATAGATATGAGACTGGTTTCAACCTTCAAATATGTCTCTAATCTGATCAGTGAAGACATGTGGCATCTTCTAGGATCCTAATTGATTTACACAAACCCATTTCCCAGTAATAAATATATGGCTGTTGGATTATGTTTCACCTGCTTTGTAGTGGCAAAGTGCAACATGAGAGATGCTTGTGAGATGGAGGATACCGTTTTTAAGTCTGCCCTTCTCTTTTGGGACACAGGAATGTGTGACACAGAATAAAGGTGGTGTACAACAGTTATATGTACAGAATTGTCTAACAATTTACCATATTTACAGTGGCGCTGAGGTGCAAAACACAAAACAAAAAGAAAAAAACATTCACGCTTTAGAGGGGTGGAACGTCACTGCCCAAGACCAAAGAAAGGCGCACCAGGTCAGGTGCACAACCAGGTGGGCTTTCTATTACATTCCTGGGGCTGTGCGGCATTAATTCATCTCCTATGTCAGGCCGTCAACCCCAACCTTTACTGTGACGATCTGAGGCGTCTGAGGAAGGTGTGTGTGCGATGGCACTTGGGTTCTCTAATGCGCCCACTCACAGCGCCATGATAACGCATTGTTTCTCACCCACAACATCACAATTGTAACTCCCCATCACCCCTACTCAGTGGATATGACTCCCTGCTGCTTCTCTCTGTTCCCCAATAATTTGTCACAAACTTTGATGTGCGTTCACTGCTTCAGTTTCAGGTGCGTAAAACATCACCGATGCATTTGGATTGCTGCTCACAAAAAGTGTGGAACTCAAGAACTGATGATGATCAAGCGACGGAACCTGAACCAGTTACTCATTAGGGTTAGGCCTTTCTCCTGCTCCAGCGAGCAGCAGTTGGAAATTATTCATCCGTTCTCAAATCTGTGATTAATAATGAATATGATGTCATGCCTGGTTAATGTTCTGCAACATGGAGTTTTATCTGATGTGATGTGTGATCATGTTCATTAATAAAGTCAACATGTCAAAATCAATGCGAATTTTTGCCTTTTTGGTGACCGAATTTGTTTTATTGATTAGTCCAACTCGCTATGGTGGCTAAGCTAACATTTTCTCCATTAACTATGGCCAGCTTTAATTTTTGCTTTCGGCACATCTATCGGAGGTAAAGGCGTGGCATACTACTAGGGATCAGTACATAGCGGTGATGTACTGCTGAAGAGATTGTTAAACTGATAGAACAGCCGCTTTCCCATCTCGGTGCTGCTGCCTGAAATCCTCCGGAAACGCAGCTAAAGTTGATGGAACAGCTAATGACTCTATTTCCGTAATTTTTGGGCTGCAAGTTGCACTTCAGGACTGCTCCCTAATGTTGTGCTTTTTCATTTTCTTTTTGCGCTTTACACTTCAGGACTATACGTTTTTGTCGTTGCAGTTTTTCTTTTTGTATTTGTGTTTTGCACTTCAAAGCTACTCATTTTTGTGGTTGTGTTTTCTTTTTTTGTGTGTGTGTTGTGCACCTCAGGACCACAGGTTTTTGGGGAGTTTTTTCTTTTTCTTTCTGTTGTTGTGTTTTGCACCTCAGTGCCACTGTACATATTTCTTAAATCTTTTCAAATAATTTCGTCTGGGAGAACATGTGAAAGCAAAAATGGCAACATTACAAAATGTTGAAATGCAATTGCTTTGAATTACTTTTGCCTCTTTGCCAAGCCTTGGATGAAAACATACTTTAGGACATCTGAACTCCCTAAACAATTGTACCCATGAAGAAATATAAGCCTCTCTGCAATAAAGTTGTGACAAGTGCAGTTTTGTAACTGTCTAAGATATCACAGTCCACAACTATAGGGCCATATATTTTCTCACAGCAGCAAGTGGTTGGACTGAATGAAAGGAATGACTGTGAAATCAAATCACTTGCTTTGCTGCCAAAACATAGATGATAATTCAACATGAAGACAAAAAGTCTGTGGTGCCCCAACAGCTGAGAATGCTTAAATATCTCACTAAAATACAGCCTGTTTTGTACATGTGACTGCATGGTCAGTAAAAAACAAGGGTTAAAATTTACAAGCTGTAAAAGTGCTTGACTGAAATCCTTCACAAAATCCACATACGTTTGTACACACTTAGATTCAAACTTTCATACACACGTCATAGCACCTGTTATTTTTAAGTCTCTATTTCCACTGACCAGTCAGGCTGACAACAACTGAGCTCATATATCTGTAGTGGTGGCCCGACACTGACACGTCCCCGGGGCCCGCTGTGTCCAAGATGGGTCAGCAGCTCTTGCATAAACACTATAGTTGGACTCACATGTTGGGAAATATTACCAGCTACCAGCAACAAGCAATTACTGACTCTGTCTTTACAACGTCTGGTTAATCTATTAATCTTGGGGATTCAGACCTGGAAATGTGTCTGGTATAAATCAGCTTTCATGAATATAAATAAACTTCTTTGGCACCACTGTCAAAAAGTAAATTGGGGCTACTGTCATCTGCTCCCACTATGCTGGAGGTATTAACAGTGACGATAAATGTATGACCTGATGCACTTCATACCTTTCTCTATTCAGTTTCAAGTAGTGCTGAGGATTGCAATTTTACAATCCATAATTTCAGTAATTGCATCACAGATTCCTCTCCCAGCGACGTTTAACATTCTGGGAGTTAAAATTTCAGCTCCAAAATGGTCATATTTGTACATTCTAGCCGTGCCTTAAATCACATGCTCGAGTTAGTACACTCATATTTAGTATACTTACTTGTGTAGTACAAGAACTTCGACAGAGTAGTGTTGTCTCGAGTAATTACTGAGAGCACTGCATGTTTCCATACCTGACAGAGTGAATGTACATGTGCACTCAAAATGATAGGCGTAAGTACGTAAATACACGATGTGACACAAAGCGTCTTTCTTCTTAGCTGAGTTGCTGACTGTAGTCAACATTCAGGAATCCCCTGGTTATATTCAGAGCTGTAGGGTCTGTGATCCCTGATGCTTCACTAAAGCTTCACCTGATTTCTGGATAAGTGAATAGTAAAGTTGATCAGTAAATAACTCTAAAACATCAGCTAATTATGTGAATGTGTGACTGTGGTAAAGTCACCTTTAACAGAGCTGCGCCTAATAATGAAAATAAATAATGAGTGTGGTTAATTGCTGAGTAATTGATTGCAGTTTACAAGTAGGAAAAGTTACATGAGGAATAAATGCTGTGACATGTTTAAACATATGATAATGAGTTGACTGGAAATTAAGGTAAGGAATAGGAATGGATGAAATTACATTGTTCAGTGAGAAAGTTAAACGATGTGGACATTGGATTCAGGGTGAGGGATGCTAGACAGCCTGTTCAGTGGAGGTGAGTGTACATGGCAGACTGAGCAGGGCAGGGCAATCAGCCGTCTTCTGTAGCAGTTTGAGTGAAGCAGCAGGTAGCTGGGGAGCTGTCCAAAGACATAACAGCTCTCATGGGAAGCCAAGCAAAAGAAAAAGGGGAGGAGGAAAATGGAGGAAAAACCAAAAGGACCCTGCAGGCCAAATATCAACCATCTCTATCCAGGCAAAGTATAACTTCGAGTTCTGTTTTATCTCACTACTTTATCACGTTCAATGTCATGCATACAGCTTGGTACTGTTATTCTTCCTCTGTGTATATGGTTTAACCACCCTGACAGTATGTGTCCAACATATTTTTCATCACATGTCACTGATTGAAAACAGAAGAAGACTTGTCTGTTTTGATTCTGGAGAAGTAAAGAAAAAAACATCTTTATGTGAATCCAGTTGAGACCACAGTGTTATTGCTTCAGTATTGATTGGAGAAGAATTGTGCCACTCCCTTCAGGCAGCGGGTGCCCAGCTGTACTGTACGTCTGCCTCTAATTGAGACCCCCTCCCTCCCCTCCCGAACACACACAGTGACTGAGGGATCAGTACCCTTGTCATCAACTCAGAGTCCCCTCACTGCACCATAAAGACCATAATGACGGCTTTGTTTTCGTAGCGCAACATGTCATTGTTGCTATAATGTTTATCCCTAGCCACAGATGGTTTTAGGTGTGAACCACCGAAAAGGGCTGATTTTGAGTAAAACAGAAACAGAGTGTCAATTCAGGGATCGGTTACCAAGCTGATTCCCTAACTAAAACCATATTCCTGCAACTCGCTGGTAACATGGGTTTCCTAGGGGAAATGCAGTATGAGGTGGATCCGGCTTGAACTCTACTTGGAATGCTTTTAGAAATCAATACCCTGCACCTTGGAGAGAGAAATAAAACGTGCTTTAGCGCCTGTGGTGTGTCCAAAACGGAGCACTTACTTGTGCCGGGTCATGGGCTTGTTTGGTGAGTGGTGAGGGTTGAGTCCAGCCTTGTAGAGGTTGTATCTGTTTCCATAGAAAGGGTTGACATGGCCTCCATAGAAAGTTCCTTTACTGTCCACCACAGAGAGCAAAACTCCTAAGAGAAAGGACTGTGCAATAAGTTGAGACAACTTGGTCCTCATTGTTGTTTTTTTGTTTTGTTTTTCCTAAGTCTTCAAAAACTCAGATAATTCCAGAGTCTCAAAAATGCAACTGCCTGGTGAGGGAAACCAGTTAAAGTTGTAGATTTAAGTTCCTCAGAGTGTTGTTTTGTTCGCCGTCACACGTGAAGTCTTGTTTTCTTCAGTCTGCCCTGAAGGACACAGGGAGCCCAAACAGCTGTAGCATCAGCAGCATCTCGTCCTCTACACCTTCAGCTTGCACACTAACCAAAATCTGAGCACTTAGGAGAGAGCAGAGGGAAAACTAGTGAGGCTGAAGAGGGAGGGGAGAGGAAGAGGGCAAGGAAAACAACACAAAGGTGTGCTGGAGGAGGGGAAAGAAGAAAGAGGAGAGCAGGACAGAGGAAAGAAGGAGGGAAGACAGTGTGAGTGTGTCTAGGAAAGTTTCAGCTCCATATACACACATGCAAGTGTGTACGAGACCTGCTGACAAGGCTCGACCCTCCAAGTTATCTGCCCTCTGCATGAGTGAGAGTGTGTGTGCAAGAAGCCGGGTGCTGCTCTGCTGCCTCTGAAGGGGCAGGCAGACAGACAGGCCGTATTTGCATATCCCACCCCAACTCCAGCCTGGCTGCTCTGCAGTAAAAGGGGGGGGGGGAGGGGGGGGGGACTGACTACTAATTTCATTCCATGGCTCATTCTTCCTTTCTCTCTCTCTCTATTACACACTCAGATAAATGCAAACTTGAACATAAAGACACAGCTTCAAATCAGATTCAAAACAGAAAAGCTCTGTTGTTTAATTCTCTCTTAACTCTTTTCATTATTCCCCTCTCTTTGTCTTCTGTCCAGTGTCAAACAATTTAAGTTTTTGTCTGTTAAATCCCTTAAACATTTTATTTCTTTACCCTCTCCTTTTCTTTCTCCATCTGCTCTGGAGCAGCTGTACATCAAAGCACAGCCCCAGTATGCGGTGCCATGTGCATGGCTGCGGCTGCAGCCAGCTAAGACACTGCAGGTCTGGACACAATGGACCTCCTCCTTGCTTCACTGCGGTCAGTCATTAAATATCCCAACCACAGCTTCAGTGGCGATCCACACCCCGACCCCCCGCTTATGTCTTACTGCACTTCCATGTGCTTCTTGAATTCATGCATAACTGCCTCCTTTGCCTTTCAGTAGGATTTCCCCGGGAATTACTGAAATCAGTTCAGTTTCTATAATAAGTGAGTGTCACTGTTTAATGAGTGTATGAATGAACATTTGTTCGGACCGAAGAGATTTCTATAAACCTTTACTTTAAGGGAGACTAGATTGCTGTCACTTTCTTTGTACCAGTCAGTCATTTTATTCAGTTTGGAGGCTGGTGTGTTAAATTTTTAATGTCTCTCCTTGACTTGTTCCAGACACATTTGTAGAAGAAACCAAAATGAAACAAAATATAATCACAGTTGAGTAAAATATGGGTATTTTTTGGCATTCCTGATGACATTAGAAAGATTAAAAGACCAAACCTAGCACAGAGCTGTGACAGACAAGATAAACCTAACGTGAGGAGGCTTGCCAAAAATAGGCAATGAGCTACAGAGATGATTGTCGTTTTATGTTCCACAAGGGACAAAGACAATTAACATAACACAGTACAGAGTTCCAGAGAATTCTACATTTTTTTTTTATAATTTACTGCCAAAATATTTGCTAGAAGATCACAATTTTATCTCAAATTATTGGTAAGAGGACGTTGACTAGATGTGGAGCAAACGTATAAGAATGTGCAACTCATTTTCAAAAATACACTGAGAAGAAAGACTTGGCGGAAGAGACCAGTGTCTCAATTGGCCTCTTTGTTTGGATGGTTGGTCTGCGGTGTCCTTCTCACCTGTGTGCAGACTACACACCATTTACCCTGCTTTATTTACTCTTCATTTGCAGGTCAATGTGAAAGGAAAACACACAGCTTCATGGCATGCAAAGAGACACATCACATAAGTGGAAGAGTTCCTAAATATATTCCAGACCCAAGAGGATTAGAACAGCCTTAAAGAGGGTGGATCTGTCGAGCAATGTGAGCTCCAGTTGATACGTGGAGGAACAAAACCCTTAAAAAGCATCTTTGAGTTATGGTTCTTTATGTCCTTTCATCTTATTCCATGGTATGTACAACATAGTGTGGAATCAGGCAGACTCTTGCAGTTTTCTTTTGTCAGTTTGTGCTGCACAGATTCAAAGATCGACAGCCTGTGAAGCTGAAGTGTTTTGGCTCCTGCTGAAGATTCATCTCATCCCTTCAGAAACTGTCACCTCAGGAAAGCAGGGAGACGGTGAAAAGGAAACCGTTCTAAATCTCTGTCCGCTCTGGCAGACAGCTCGGTGCTGAAATACAATTTTTCACAGAAATGACTGGCACAATCTTAAACAGATGTCTGTCCGAGCCCATTGTCCAGATGTCAGGGAAATATGAGTAATATCTGTGAATCTGACTTATGTTAGTTAGTTTGTTAGCAAACAAACAATCCAACCAATAAATGTCAAATTAAAAATTCTAACTTAGAATTAATTGAATAATTGCAGTGTACTTTGTAGGAGCCAAAAACAGAATTTTCTGCTTGAATGAGTACTTACTGAACCAAAACAGTTTCTGTTGACTGTAAGTCTTATGAGTCTTTTCTTAATTTCTTTGTTTATTATGCAGTATAAATGGTCATTCTGCCAACCCTGGATATATGTGTTCTGCGCTACATCTGTGAGCAGTTTTAGATAAGTATTCTTAGCCGCTCCACTTGACTGATTCCATACACTGTATGGAAATCTGAGAGGAAATTCCTCCAACTTTTTAAAAGTCTGTAGCCTCATCAGCACCGGCTAATAGAATACTGTGGACTTTATAGTGAATACAAGTCAATGACAGTGATATTGTCCTGCGCTATTTCCTCATCTTTATACGGTTTGGACTCAGGATAATGTATGTTCCAAGTGACATACAGCATGTGTCCACTTTTTCCTTTGGCCCAGAGTTTCAGAAAGGAGCCATCAGCATTTAGAGTCTCTGTGTACAGTCCTGCACTGATGAGAGACTAAGTTAATGAATCCACTTTAGTGAAACAGGACACCACTCAATTAGCTTCATTTCCCTAACCCCTCCATGAACCATCCCCATCATTTGCTATCAGTCTTCTCCAAGATTTTTACAGGACACACTTTTATTAGATTTAGACACAGCGGGACAGACATGGTGAGGAAGAGGTACAGAAAATGGATGGATTCCATTTCAGTGACATCAGCTTCTTAGTAGTGAGGACACTTGATCCTTTCTTACAGTAGTAACCTGGGAAGCAACCCAATCTTCCTGAAGACATGAACGCCAGGGGAGTGGCAGTCATTTATTTCCCTATTCCCAAGCTTGCACATGCATACACAAAACCAAACCAATGGGTCAAAGTGTTAGAACTTCTTCCAGAGAGAGAGCAATTCAGTTCTAAGTGTATTGGTCATTGTATTTCATTTTGAACCACCCAAAACAAAACTACTTCTACTACCAGAAATGTACTTGCTATCAAGCCACTTAGTGTATTAATTCCTAGGTGGTGTGACCCTCCATCATTTTCACCATAAAATGTGCTCGTTAACATGTGACACCAGCAATAAAATCAGACCTCCATCTACCACAGTTCAAGATGGACGGTGATAAATTAAATACTCCACAGGCATTAAAGAGCCACAAGTGGTTTTTCTAACTAAAGAGAGGAAATATTCGGAATTATCTTGGGTATGGTAAGAGTTCACATGGAGTGTATGAGAAATGTTCTCTACAAGAAGTTCACTATCACATGAAAAAAAAACAAGGAAATGTTAGTTTCACTTGAAAGGCTGCGAAAACTTATTCCATTTTGTCAATCAGCCTCTTACTGTATGATGGCTGATGGCTTCCTATATGTTGTGGCAAATTTACTGCGAGACTTACAAAAAAAAATTATTTGATCTTGTCACTGGTTTAAAGAGGATTTTAAAAAGAGAGACCAGAATGTATTCTATTTTAGTGATACCCATTACAAAGACTTAGATACAGGATGAAAGTGTATTTTGGGTTTAAAACAACAAACAGCATTTTCAAGAGTTGCCAGTTTGTGTGTATTTCTTCGAAAATGCCAAAAAGCAGCCAATGAGGACTGAACCATTGAAAGCCCTCAAATAAGGGGGACAAACTCAATGTTTTCACAGGGGTCAAAGGGCCTTCCTGTGATGGAAACAGCTTCTTTTCCCACAATAGGACCAGGAGGATATGAAGTCATAAAGATGTAGGTGTAGGAAGGGAATGGCATTTCAGAGTGTACACATGAACGGACAATAGTCACGTTTTCCTCTTCCCTTTGCATCCAGAAAGTCCCACAGCAATTTTTTATTGTCGTTGTCACGCCATGTCAGGTATGCACCAGTGTTTACTCTCAGTCCAGGTCTTCAAATATAGAGAGACAGGGGTGAATGGGGCACAGAGGGAGGCTTTGTGTGTTTGAAACAGAGTGGCACCTCATTGAGACTGTGGTGGCAGCAGCATCTTGTCTGTGAGAATGTGACAACTGTTGCTGCTGAGACAGAAGGTCAGTGTGAGCTGGAGATGACCAATACACTTCCTGGAGGTTTCATCCCAATGAGATGAGAAAGACAGTCATTGTCTGCTGCTGTCTGTCGCTCTTTGTTTGAACTTAATTTTTAGATTGTGACACTGGGTAGAGTACAATATATTAATGGACTGAAATTAAGGCCGGTGCTTCTTGTTAATCAACAGTTCTTACACCACTGTTAAAATGAACCTTGCAAGACAACAACACAAAAACAACAACAAGTGAATTAAGACAGTTTGGCAAAGATCCTAATTAGAGTTAAAAAGATGCGTTTTCATTGCAGGTCTGTGACAAGATGAAAACTCCAGTCTGACAATAATCACGGGTCATCCAATCATATGTCGGTCTGTCTGTCTGTCTGTCTGTCTGTCTCTTCCATGCTTGTGAAAACAATATGTCTGGAACACCAAGAGAGACTTTTGTCAAATTTGGCACAAATGTTTACTTGGTCCTCAGGATGAATTGATTAGGTCAAATGTGAAAGGTCAAGGTCACTGTGACCTTACATTTGTCCCATTATTTTGTGGGTGACATCACAGGAACATCTTGATTAGTTTCTTCAAACTTGGCACGATAATTCATTTTGACTCAACAACAAACTAACTGGGTTTTGATGGTCAATGGTCATCATGATTTCACAAATTCAGTAATTATGACAAAATTTCCCAGAAATGTCTGGTAGGATAACATGATTAGGTGATGACATTTAAAATCCAAAAAAGTCAAAGGTCAGAATCAATGTGATGTTAAAATGTTCTGTAAAAACACTTTTCTAGCCATTATTCAGCGCCATAACTCAGGAACATTTGGTTGGATACTGAGCCTGAGGTCCAGGACATTTTATATTCCCAGTCTGTCCCTGGTGGTAGATGAGGTCATTTTTCTTTTGGATTTTGTTTGACAGGTGCCTCATGATCTATTGTCACACTTTCACACTGCTTGTTTCTGAACTGGTGAGATATGAATGCTAATATTTATGCTTACAGAATAAATTGGTCATGGGAATATTTACTTACCCATAATGATGTTGGGGGTTTGCTATCGTCTCAATGCAAATATTGACTCTAGAGTCCAATTCACAATGTAAACGTGACTGTTGCACTCAGCCCATACAAATAAATATTACACTGTAAAATTGTGCTCACCAATATCGTTGTCACACATTCAGGTAGAGATTGTTTTCTTCACATTCTCCATCTGCAGTGAAGCATTACAGAAACAAGTTCTGTTTGTGTGACCTGAAGCCAATTTCCATGCACTGATGGTCATATAGTGATTATCAACAATGCAAAAGACGACAAAGAAGAGAGTGTTCGCTCCAACAGATATTAGTTAATAATTAACTGCTCTATATCCGGTGTATATAGTCCAGTTTTAGCATTTCAGTCGATTTTGAATTCACACATATTAATTCTGTTTTCTTCAGTGGGTGCCCGAAGGGGAATGGACAGTGTCCAGTCCAACAGAGGATATTTACTTGGTGTGTTCTTGTAGAGGATTAAAGAGCCATTTCTCAGGTGGCCTCTCTGAGAAAATTGGTTTTAAAATAAATCTTGTGATCATCCCTTCATCTTAATCTCTACATCCACAGAAACATAATACAGTACATGTAGACCTATATGTTTACAGGTTAAACAGAATCACCAAGTATTGACATTTAGTTTATCTAACACAGCTTTTAAATTACTGCAACAATACCAGTATTCTCCAACTGCTGAGATCTGTGACAGCAGTGGCTGCATGAAGTCTATGTGATTTATGGGTCATTCGTATGAAGCATGAGCTCATTCCAGTTAGCTGCCAAATGTGGTTGGTGCAATGCAAAATTACATTGGATTTGTAATCAATGCTGGCGCTCTGCATGCACCAACGTACACACACACACACACACACACACACACACATATACACACGGTTCAATCTCCCTCCAGTGGGTACGATAGTATGCATCCAGTCCACATCTGGTTTACATCATAGCAAGACCACCACCGCCACCCAGTGCAGATCTATCGTGAAACACACACACACATATACAGACATACACTTCAATATCACTCATTTTTAATACTACATCATGCACAGCTTTCAGAGTGAAACACAGAAGCTCAGTGTTGTACATCCTCCAGTAAGCAAACTGACTTCACATTAATCCCTGGTGTTTAAATGCTATAACGTACTGCGTCTTGACCTACTGTTGGAATACATCAGCATATAGGAGTGCAGACACACATGTTAAAAGTGCATGCATGTGAGCGTGCATGCACACACTCAGTACTTTAATTGCTGGTTTTGTTTTTTATTGTAAATGCTGGTGGGGGTCAGTGGTCTGCACAAAATATGAGGTGTGTTGAGATGAACACGCAGTCACAATGAGCCCCTTGTTTCCTCGGCAATGTGTTCTCAGTTGCAAAGCAATTAAAGACTAGTTTACTGGCCAGGAGTTTTCTCTGCATGTGACGCAACCCTCCAGGTTTGGCCAGCTGAAGCCTGAGTGATGGGCACACACACACACACACACACACACACACACACACACACACACCGGCGAGCACAAACCCAGACACGTGTATGTGCACGCAGAGGGGAGACATAAACAGGCACACATGGTCCTACACATACACACATCATTTAAGCCTCGCCAACGTTGGCAGAAGGAAAACAGTCCACATTATTGCAGCACAAGGCATGCCCTGTAAGCGGCTGTATGAGGCTCTTATTTGACCAACCCTACAATGACGATAAATCCAGATGAGTGACAGAAACTTTATAGTCAAGTCACAGTCATTAATGTGTTGACTCAACATAGGGTTTTTTGAACACAGATCCTATGTTAAATCTTTGTTTACGCAGCAACAGTAATAATGTGAGGGTGGAGTACATTTGTGATGTCAGCTTCCACCTGTTCAAACTTTTCTATAGATAAAGGAAAAAGACAAAAGAACTGGGTTTGTTCCTTTTTTTTTTTTTATCACACTCCACAATGAGATAAAGACTGTTACTGTCATTCACTCTTTATGTGGTCTAAAAAGACATATGTGTGTGCTGTGAACATGAAGGTTTTTTTTTTTTGCCTTCCTTATCAATTTTAATTGGCTCTGTACCAACATCCTTCAAAATTTGTCTTGCATACAGTTTCAGCAAAATACAAATTTGCGATGATTTTATTCATTTGCTTTAAACAACAAAAATGTTAAAGAGTGCTCGCTGTTACAACAAAAGCAAATCATTGAGTGTGAGTATGTTGTGAGGTTAAATATTATTGGATCTCAGTCGGGCGGTATCCGCGGCTCAGGCTGATATGTACTGTACAGGTTGTGTGTTTTCACAGAGAGACTGTACCCCGGGGTACTGCAGGGTATGTGAACAGGCATAACTGTCTCCATTTGTGCAAGACGTGGTCTTTACCTTTTTTTTCACTCCATCTGAAATCTTTCCAACAGCAAAACAGACACACATGATGAAGAAGGATTATTGTTATTTGGAGAGACTTGAAACAGGGCTCCACAGTATTTGGCTCACTCAGGGTCAACGGGTTTAGGATTTTTGCTGTGTTTTAAGTGGGTGATTGGGTGGAAGTAGTGTTGTCCATAATTAGTTTTATGTTAATAGTAGGGTATGAGAAGTCCTGATACAAGTCCGTCATATCACTTTAGATTGGATTATCACACAAACAAAATAATCCAATCAAATGAATAGGCTTTAGTTGCTTTCTCCTGATAACTGCTCCTGTTATCCGTTTCTTGTCTGTGGTGCAGGCTGGAGCACACAATAGCAGCTTTGTGTTTGTGTGTTTGTACTCTTTCCTGCGGCTTGTGGTAAAAACAACAGAAGTGGGCCAATCACTCTTACAGCGTTGTGTAGTGTGTGTGTGAAGGTATGTGCTTGTGTGCGTCCTCATTCTGTAAGTTGGTGTGTGTTTTTCCCACACACACTGGGGGGTTATTAATAGTTCACGTGAGGTCAACGCTTAAAAGGGTCATAAACTCACAATACTAAAGCCATCATTGCCTTTCCGTGCCCATATCCTTGAATATCACTCATCTGTCTGAAAATCCTGTCGGGCCTCATTATTCAACCCTTCCCTCTCCTCCGACCCCCAACAACACACAGTTTACACACTGTAATCTCTCTGTTCCTGTCTGCAGATACCTGCTGACTCCCCACCCCTTCCTCCTTCATCACTCCACCATAATGAAGGAATTTAATGCTTTAGGCCGACCAGTGTAGTTCTCCAGGCGCAGCTTGGCTCCCTTCCTAAGCTGATTCTGTAGTGTGTTAACTGTGATCGGTACCGGTGTCACCACCCTCTCAAACACTCAGACACAGTCCAAAAAATACCCTTTACAATGAGACCATGCACCAGCAGTCACAATAAGCTTTAGCTTTTTCACAGTATCCCTGACTGGTGCCAGCTGGTTTCTCCTGGCCCGTCTGTGTAAAAAGGCATAAACTGAAAAAGCCCTTTGGAGTGTCATTCACATGAGAAAAACTCCAACAACCAACCACTTACTTCCAACCATAATAAATGGGTCGATGGCAAACGGTCCCTCAGTGCAGAGTAACAGTATTTAGTAAGGTTACATCAGAATTTATAGCACATTTATTGCAAAAAAAGAGCACAATGAGCCTCATGCGGTTAAAGTTAAAACATACACACGGAAAAAAAGCACAGAAAAACTAAAGTTAAGATGACCAATTGCAGTATTTGGATGATCTGCACGTACAGTCTAAATCACACAACTAAACTGCATTTAGGTCGTGTCCAAATCCACTTTTGTAAATTGAAAGGCATATAATGCGAGCACAATGTACGATGCATGGTTAAAAAATATTGTAATCTAATGATCTCCATCCATTGTTAACACTAAATACAGACATGAAAGTCTGTATAAAACTTCATGACAATCCATGGTTATTTAATTTATGCCTCCGGGCCATCAACAGCCATAGCCTGGTTCAAACGACATTTTGGTGGTCAGAGGTTAAGGTCGTTGTCACCTCACATTGACCAATGATCAACAGCACAATATTTCAGGAATGCCTGGAGGGAATTTCTTTAAATTTGTCACAAATGTACACTATGCCTCAGCAATGAACGCATTATATTTTAGTGGTCAAAGGTCAAGGCCACTATGACCTTACTGCTTTTTCAGTCTTGTGAACCCAATATCTCAGGAGTACTTTGAGGGACCGTCATCAAATTTGGCACAAACTTTCAACTTGGATTTATGGATGTACTGAATGGATTTTGGTGATTGCAGGTCAAAGGACAAGGTCACTGTGACCTTACATCCATTCTATCAGCCCATTCCTTTCTTATGGACACATTATCTCAGGAATGCCTTCAGGGAATTTCTTCAAATATGGAAGAAGCATTCACTTGGACTCAAAGATGAACTGTTAAAAATTGTATTTTTCTGAAGGTAAAGGTCAAGGTGAGCTCATATCCATTTCCCACTGTGATCGCGATATCTCAGTATCACCTAAAGGGAATCTCTTCAACTGTGGCAAATACATTCACTTGGACTCAATGGTAAACAGATTAGATTTGGATGTCAAAGGTCAAGGTCATGATATTTGGGGAATGCCTAGAGGGACAATGTCTTGAAATCTGGTACAAATGTTCACTTAGAAATAGACGCATTATTTTCACCACACTACTTAAGGCTCTCAGGATGAAAAGCTTGCATCAGTGATCTTTTCTGTATCTTTCAGGACAGTAAATTTGTAACTTCCACGTGTAGGCGCTTAGGGAGCAAAATGGATACTTGTTCATAGAGCTCATCAGTCCTGCTTCTCTGTGTGTTGAGTTTATGATTTATAAACCCCACTGACAGAGAAAAGGAAAGAAGAAAAGAAGAGCATTTGGCAAGAGCTGCAGGCCAAGAGAGACGATTTACCGTGCTGTGATCTAGGACCGTGATGAAGGCTTCTATCACCCTTGTGGAATTGGCATGGTTTGTAAACAGTTTGTCTATTTTGACCATCACCACCCACACTGCACTTGCAGAACACACACATACAAACATTTGCGAGCATTGCTCAACAGAGAATACAGCAGCCTGCTTTCAATAACATTTATGAGTTTCATAAATTACTTTCTTAGTATTCAGAAGAGAAATGAAAGGCTTATTGTGTTTATTTTCTGTGCCATAAGTCGAGTTTAGTACAATCCTCATCAGGTAAGTAGAAAATGAGTGCAACAATGACAACACTTCATCACCTATCTGTTATTCAAGTTAAACTAGAGAACGCAGTCAACTGAACTGAAATATGGTGAAACTCTGACACGGTCAAATTGTATTCTTCAGTTTAAGCCTTGCTTTTTTTCTTCCCTAATTTCCTGTGAGCTGAGCACAGCAGACATGAAGTAAAGAAGGGCTCATCTGGGCTGCAGTCTGAAGCTGCCAAGAACCCCTGGCCTGCATGCATACCTAAGGGAGCTGAGACAGGGCGGAGGAGTCAGAGGAGCAGCATCAAACACACCGCCAATCAGTTTGAATACTGCACTGAGCTGAGGGTCCTCACCAGCCTCTATGTTACAATCAGAAATATTTTGTTGTGTGTTCAGCCAGGGATTATGTGGTGCCTTCTTTTTTTGGACACTAATAGGGTATATTTGGAGGACATTTACAGTAAACTATGAAGCACCAATGAAAGGATAAAAGAAACATGGAAAGCTGTCCACTTGTTGACTCTAACAATCCAACTACTAGACACTTTTCAGATAGATAATTTGGGAACATATGACACTGACACTTCTATTTGTGTATCTATGTTGAGTGATGCAATAGGGCTTTGTGAGTCAGACATTTAGACTCATTAGGAAAAGCAGAATTGTAACTAATAGCAGGGTAGGAACCTCAGAGGCGGTTATCTCAAAACACTTTTTTTTTAAACTGTCTGCAAGCATAAACACCACAAGGGGTAAGTACGATATCTTTTTTTTTTTTTTTTTACGAGATGGTCTTGTAAAAGTGATTTGGTTCCATTTCAATGCCCCATTAAGCAATACCAGAAAACCCCAAATTATACTCTCCGCATCTGCACAGCGGTGTGATTCACATCACACCGACTGATCATGATAGCTATACGAGTACTCAATTGTCTGATCAATTAAAATTACTGCAATAATCTATAATTTAATTGTAACCATTACATATTTTTAGTTGTTCTGATTTTTAAATATACACATTTGTTCCTCTTCTCCTCTCTATTAACACACACAAATACCGTCGCACAGCACAACCTGCCACTCCACATACCTGACTGAATTATCCCCGTATACTTAATGGATCACACGTGCCATGGTCTATATTGGCACTTGGTCCAGGCACTCTCTGCTCCCCGGGGCCAGGTCTAGTAAAAAGCCTTCTATAAATAAGGCCAACTGTTTCTCTGGAGCTCATAAATCTGAGAGAGCTGGATTTCTCTCCATTGTGGCATCTGGCGTCATTTGTCACATATGTGGTGAGCAATTAGGTATAAAAGAAAACCAGGAAGCCCAGCAGAGGCCACACTGGCTGGTGCCAGCAGCCATTGCTATGTTAAACTTCACCACAAAGAAACCTCCATCCCGAGACTCCAGTGGGGCACGAGAGAAAGCAGAAAAATGACTAAAAAAAAACAGAGTAAAGGCTCTCGGAAATGACATCATGATTGCAATCAAAGTCCTTAGCTCTCATAATCTGGGGAGGTTATCCTTAAATCTGCACCCTCAAACAAACAATGAGACATGGTGTAATTACAGGCAGACACACACAATTATAAATTCAAGTGGTGCATGCATGAGTGTGCAATCCAATATCAGACATTGGTTGATAAAAATGGTTAATTTATGGTGTCATTGTGCAGCGTTTCCTGTCTGTAGTCTTTGGAGCTTGATTTATTTCTGTCCACTCAAACAGCACCATTGAGCACAAACCAAAAACTAAAATAGTAGCTTCCTGCGTCACGCCCAATCACTTCCTGGTGCCAGTCACCATGGTGCAACAGACCTACCTGAGAGGTTTCGAGCTCCAATATCAAAATTTTTAACACAGTCTGTGTGTTATAAATACTGACATACAGGAAGGAAAACTGGATCTCTCAGACTGTTATGTGATTTTAATTACCAACTTGCTGCACATTCTGACGGGACTTTTCAAGATGTCAGGAGATTCTCGCCCTCAACCAAAAAAACAAAAAAAACAAACTCTACAGCTCTTCGTCAACCTGAACCCAATTGCTGCATCTGTTACCCGTCAGAATTTAACCGCAAATAGGCAGTTTCACAGTGTCGGGGTCAGCAGAGCTACTGTCCCAACAGAAAATCTAGTAAAACACACTAATGACTGTAGACAGTACAGGACACAAGTCAGACCGAGTCATACGCTAGCGTTTAAATAAGTGTGTTAGAATAAGTGAGACCACAGATACTAAAAGTCCTTGTAGATTCCAGCTGGTGAAAGCAAAACATTCACTGCTCCACAACTTCTCTTTCATCAGAACCCTTTCTATTTCTCCTGACTTCCTGATCTGGCATCTTCAAAGTCAAGGACTACACTGCAGCATGCACCTGTGCCAATAAACATAAGCATAAAATCAGCACATATGTACGCACATGCCAGCACACGTGATAAACACACTTAGACTGAAATATTCAGCCAAGGGTACTTTACTTTATTTGAAGCATTCAATATTTTTGTTTTGTAGTATTATAAGTATTGTTATTGAAAAAAAAAGTTGCAATGTAATAGATTCTGGTAAATTATTTGTTTCATATGGACACAAACTGTTTCTGTCTGGACAGGTTTTGAAGCCTGAGTGTGTGGGAGCAGGGACAACCCATTTGTGAACTAGTGGGGTCTAAATTGGTGTAGAGAGGGGCTGCAGAGGCGAAACTCTTTCTATTACCAGGCTGACCTTTCAATAAACTCTCCCCACAACAAACACAAAATAGCAACAAAATGCTCTCCTAATGGGGCTTTGACCTTCCCAGTGGGAAAGTGCTTCTGAATGCCAGAGTTAGAATAGGGGGACGAGTATGTATGGGCTGAGAGCGGAGAGGGATCAGTGATGCACATCAAGCTATCAGGCCCAAACCCTTCAACCCGTCAACCACTCAGTCCCATTGCTCTGCAAAGCCTCTCATCCCCTCCCACCACCATCCCTGTCTATGACATTCTTTCACCTCCCACCCCTCACTTTCTATACCTCTTTCATTCACGCTTTCCCCTTTCTCCTCCTCTCTGGATCTGATGGTAAAGAGCGAGGCTGATTTCAATTCATTGATAACAGAATGCCCTTTACAACATGTTCCTCTCAGGGATCCATTTCATTGTAAAACCCAGCCTGAGATGCATGGCTTCGACTCAGATCCATCAGCTTTAGGTCAAACCTTTTTACAAGTCAAATATGTCCCACGTCTGCTGCAGATTTTCAAAATGCAGTTCAAATGTCATATCCTCTTGTTAAGAGACTTCAGCCTCAACCATTGACTTATTTCTATTAGACAGAAGCTGTGGCAGCAAGTTCAAAGGGTTACAGGATATACCTGAGGCATTACTGGCATTACCACTATATGAAGGATTACTTTTTGCTGTGTGAGTCCCTGTGGAATTGTGTGTTCACGAAGCACTTTTTGCACACATGCCAGCTACCTTGCAGGCTGACAGTGAACTGACATTTCACTGTGAATGAGGGTAACCATTGAGTAAGTACTGAGAGCACACTTTGAGCTCCTGGGTCACAAAAGAGAGTGTAATGCACCTTAACGAAACAAAGCACAATGCAGCTTCTGTTGTTATAGTGAAACTCGCCCCTCTCTGTCCCCAACACACATCTGCAAAATCATTAACAGATGTCTAAAGAGCCTCCTTCGGCTAGCATATCGCAAACACACACACACACTCTACCTCACTATATTATTCCGTTTTCTCAGTCACCATGTCTGGCTCCGTTCCTCTCCAACTCCTCTGCTCACGTGCTGAAGCACGCGGGCCACAAACTCATGCAGAGAAAAACTTAAACTTGCAGAAAAGGTTGCTAACTCACTCATTCTCTCTCCTGCGCTCAGGGTCTGACACCTATGAGAGGCTAATACCAGTCCAACAAAACAATGATCATAAGAAACACATGTAACGTTTCTCTCGTCTTCTTCTGCAGGATTCACTTACTCGTGGCAAATCTTTTATCTTGTTATTGGAAGTAACATATTTATGACTCAAAACGTCTCTTCTGTTTTCTCTACATTGTGTCTGTTAAACAAATTGAGTCTCTCTTAGTTCATTAAGCCTCACACCTTCTGAAGGAAATGAACAGCAAGTGTGTCGTGCATCATTCCCCTGCTCCCAGTACGTCCTTCATCAGCTGTATTAAATGATTATCACCTCATAATTAGAAACCCAAGTTTTCACAAGCCAAACAGAAAGTGTGAGAGGTGTGCCAGGGCAAGTGCTTGCCAGTCAGTGAAGTTGGGGGGAAGACAGAGTTCGGTGGAGCGAAGGAAAAACTGGATGGAGTCCACAGTGAGACACAACACACTCAGGAATTTACAGTTGGTCTCACAAAGCCAATGAAAAGCAGAACTCTAAAACAGCAGGCGTATCCGTACGAAGGCAAACACTGGGAGGAGAAAAGACAAGAGCCAGTAAAAAGTTCTGAATGGACAACAACAGGCAGAGAAAATGAGAACCAGAGAGACCCAGAAAATCCTGCAATGTTATTAAATCATCATTGATAATGAAGAATTAGTCGGTTAACACCTGTAGAGTCGTCCTTACAAACTGACTGGCACTGCTCAACACACTGCTACTTGGCTGCAGGATCAGAGCAGTCGGGTTTAATTAAATGGTGTGTGGTTTTCAGAGTAAAGTGATAATATCTATTAGGGCTTAGAGGATTAGTCTCGGTTACAGGGGGACTGTGGAATGTAGAGAGAGTGTGGTTACTCCAGTCAATCAGTGCAAATCTACCAGGCATTAGTCTGCACACAGATCCAGAGGTTTGTGAACCAGTGCTGCTGGTCAAGGCTGGAACAAAGTGGCCACGTTTGGGCCAACGCTAATGGAGTCCTGCCATAGACTACCTCATAACCAGAGTTTGGCATAGCTACACTGGCACTGAATTAAATGTTGTGTATGTAAGAGAATGAAAGAGAGAGCAAGGATACAAGGCGAAGCCATGGACTATTAACCACCACAGCAGCTGCGCTGGCCCTTGTGGACCCACACATTCATCACTGTGTGACTGTATTAAATTATGCTCCTGTACATTGTGTAAGTGTGTGCATGGGAGTCCTGAGAGGGTATAAATGGGCAAAGAGTAGCGGCATGAGCTCAACTCCAAATCACTCCCAAAGCTTTCCGAAATACAATAAATGAAGGGGAAAGGGTGAGCGAAACCCAACATGGACAAGAAATCAAATGGTTCTGAGCCAAATGATCCTGAATGAATATGTAAACAAAGCTGAGCTGGATTTCCATCAGACATCTGAATGAACTCTGGGCTGCTGCTGGTACTGGCCTCTCACTTCATGTTCCGATGTTAAATTAGCACACTAGCCGCTGAGGCTTTCCAGGGGACACGAGGAGATGGAGGGAAGGAGAAAGAAGGAGAGATGGAGTAAAAGAGGCTCATCATAGGGATAGCGCGGACGTTCTTTGCTGGTTGTGCTTTTGTTTGTTTGTTTGGCATTTGGCTGGTGTTTACCAGTAGCAGGGAGGGTCAACATTCAGACCCTGGCTGTTAGGCTTTCTCACATGGCAGCACACAACAATGACAGGAGTCTGTTAGTCTGCACAGGGAGGCCCCTAGCAACGCCAAACAGGGGCCCGAGGTTGATTCATCTGTAACCTCTGCCTATGTGTGATCATAATGACGAATCAGGGGAATTATGCAAACCTCATGAATGTATGTATACAAGGGATGTCACTTCACAAACATTCAAAAATTCTTAATAGCATTAAATATTTAAGTATAAACTCTTATTTAAAATAAAATTTCAAAAAAACATTGCACACATTGTACCACCACACGTGTGACAGACTGAATGGTAAGGATGGTAACTAATCATGAGCATCACACATTATGAGCTATTGCTATTAGGCTAAGCAAGATAGGTGCTTAGATAAATTTTTGTTGTTTACTTACGGACGCGTTTATATTCTGGCTTCTGACTCCTGGCTCGGTCAGGCGGTGGAAAGAACACATTGAGGAACTCCTAAATCTGACCAGCATGCCCCCTGGAGAGGCAGCAGAGTCTGAAGACTGGGTGGGGTGGGTGGGTAAAGCTTTTGCCAGGGTGCTGGAAAGGAGGCTCCGACCGATTGTCAAACCTCAGATTAAAGAGGAACAGTGCGGATTCCGTCCCGGTGGTGGAACAGTGGACCAGCTCTTTACCCTGGCAAGACTACTGGAGGGATCTTGGGACTTTGCCCATCCAGTCTAAATGTGCTTTGTGGACCTGAAGAAGGCCCATGACCGTGTCCCTCTGGAGTTTTTGTGGAGGGTGCTGTTGGAGTATGGGGTGCCGGGGCCATTGCAACGGGCCATCCGATCTCTATACAACTGTAGTAGGAACTGTGTTCGTATTCTCGGCAACAAGTCACACGTTTACGGTGGGTTTTGGCCTCCACCAGGGCTGTTCTTTGTCACCGATCCTGTTTGTGATCTTCACGGACCGGATATCTAGGCACAGCTGGGGGGGAGGAGAACGTCAGGTTTGAGGGTTTCGCAATCGCTTCTCTGCTGTTTGCTGATGATGTGGTCTGTTGGCCTTATAGATAAGACTTTAGCATTAATGTAGTGGGTCTATGTGTACATGAAGCTGCAAAGCAGCAGAGAGCTGTGGCAACAGAGATAAAAAAAAAAAAAAAAAAAAAAAAAAAGGTAAGTTGGTTTAAATATTCTTCAGCTATGATGATGATGACTGAATTATTGGAGAGCCCACTGCCAAACCCCAGTGAAATCATTGGATAATAAGAACTGGAGCTTTGAATTAAATTACTAAATACAACAAACAACACGTCTTCCTTGTTTAACTTGCACTATAAGCTTAGTGTTATTATATCATTATATATTATATCATTAGCAGCATTAAGTTGAAAAAAATTTACTTTGCAGCAATCTATAAATATGTTTTTATTTATTGATTTTTTTTTTTTCACCATCGACATGCAGGGTAAAAAGACGGTCATTGATTTAGGTTTTACTCTGTAAAACATTCAAAATGTATTCCTGTCGCAGTCTGAATGAGAACGAAGAACTCTCTTCATCCTTCATATTATTATTTCTCAACTAATTCTTATGCATTAGATCACAGATATTTTAGCTTTAATTGCAAAATCCCGACATTCATGTAACAGAGACCTATGTTTGAAATGCTGTAAATATTTTGACAGATTTCCATTTCTACAGTCTGATTCAACACTTTTATACCAACACAACTCACACACAAATGGTTAACTGGGAGAGTGCTACATCCCAGATCAAACTTTTGGAAGTTATCCTGGTCAATGGACAACACTTTCTTTTTTTTTTTCTTTCCCAATGCTTTACAGATTTGGACTTGACGTGTTACTGCTGAAAGCCTTTTCCTGTTTTTGACTCTCTGATCCACAGCCGCACTGTGATCACACTGGCTGATGAGGGAACCGCATCCACAGAGGATACATAGTCCGCATGCCAAAACCTGCTCTCAGTCTAAACATTGTCATTCTGGGTCCCAAGAAGGACACTTCTCTCAACTCTCAATAGCCAGGTATGAGGTTTAACAGTCAAATCAGTGATATAGCCAAACCACTCACTTACTTACTGGAGGAAGTAGTTATAGAAAGTAAAGGATTTGAGAAAAGCTCTGTTTTACGTCCAAGTATGAAACAACAATTGGAGTGATGGCTGGGAAATTGGAGAGATTTTCATGGTGTTTGAAGTGGAAAAGTCCTTGTCTTGATGGGCTGATGATGATGATGATGATGATGATGATGATGACTGGGTCACTGTAATCCGGGTGGTCAAAGATCCCAGCTGTCCCAGTTCCCTCAGCCATGCCAGCTGGACGCAGCAAGGCCCTGGGAGCCACTGGGACCGCAGGGACACAAGCCAGGGGGACAGGGAACAGATTTACTGGTATAATTGGTTGAATTAGGAGCATAAGAGCCATAGATCAGAACATTCACTGGATTAGTGACATCTTTGATAGCAGTGACCAAGGACAAAGCCAGTGGTAACTGAAGCCTTTGGCACTTGTTGGTCGTGTTCAAGCACGCTGGTGTGTGTTTGTCAGGTTTTACATATCTAATTTGAGCCGTCTGGCTGTGTCACATATTTCTCCTGCTTATTTGTTCACAACTTGTGTGACAGTGCTCTGTAAACTTAAGAGTTCCTCCACAATGTGTATCTGTTTGAATAATTGGGAGGATTGTCTCTGTTAAGACTAAAGGGTCCATATAAGCCAAGAACAGGAGCTTAAGTGATCAGATATCATTACTGCCTCAGAGAGGACAGAGCCGAACCAGCAGGCAGATGTCATATCTTAAATTTATTCTAGTTCTTCATTACAAAACATCTGGACGGAGAGAGATCCATTTTCCAAATTAGAGGACTTTAGATGACATATTTATTCATTTTCTTCCTCTTATCATATTTAAAGTCCTGTCCACTCCTTAAGACAAGACTTGAAACAATCATAAAGCATTTCAGCATCCTTCTAGAGGATTTACATGCTTTCCAGAAAGGTCACTGTGGTCAAACAAGGACACAAGAACAAGGCAATAGTTTTGCATCCGGTTTGGATCTGGTTTGTTCTGACTTCGCTTCTGCCTTCTGACACATCAGAAAGCTGTGAAGAAAAATTTTCCACATCAAATATTCACATCTGTAGACCAGAGATACATACAAGTAAACACAAAAAATACCATGGAGAAAGGCAGCGCGACGCGTTTACATTTCCTAATGCAATAATAGGGAGAGAGGGAGAGAAAGTGAAAGTGAGAACACGTATGTGAAAGCTGTTTCTGGTGGTGCCTGCTGGGTTTCATTATGGCAATAATCTTACATCATATACTGGAAATAAACAAAAAAAGAAAAACCTGTTACAATCAACCATAATTCATCCCATTGCGCAAAGCTCAGAGCATCAACATTGTGGTTGATTAGACACAGACACAGTAGTCACTTACTCATGAAATAAAAACCCTCAAATGTAAAGACAGGGCATTTTGCAGTTATTGGTGGTGATGACAAGTGGAGGGAATATATCACTTTTAGCTTATTATTATTAAATCACACAGCTAAATACATGCTCACTTCGATGCATCTATCTTCATTTTAATCAAACCTGTATCCATGCGAGTTCTGTGTTAGTAAATATAGCCCAACATGTCTCCTCCCAGTGGGCTGATTTGTTTCTGTGTGATTTGTTTTTGTTTGATTTCCACTGAGAACTTGATGGTGTGGTTCTGTATCAGTCCATCTCTTGGAAGAAAAAGCTTGTTTTCCTCACTCTCAGTGTCTCATGGGGCCTCCCAATTTGATCACTTCCAGGCAATTACATGTCCACGTGCTTGTATGCTTGCACACTTGTGTGTGTCCAGCATGCAACAGCACAACAGAGTTTAATGCGAGCAGCAAAGAGACAAAAACATCTGCGATTCCACAACTGAAACATGGGGGTAAGTTGAGTCCTGCACACTTTGACCTTTTTCTTCGCTTAAGCAAACACTCAGTGGAAACTCCTCAACACAGTGGAAGGAAAATACAAAAGCACACACATGCACGTGGGGTAGATCAAGTGGAAACTCCTAGTGTTTCCCAGTTTGGGGGAGCTAAGTAATGAAGCCTGTGGATCAGGAGAAGTGTAACAAGTCTGTATCCTTACTGATAAGACACAGCCCTTCAATCATGCTCTGACCTTTTGGTTCACAGAGCGCTTCAGTGATCCTCCCAGATTTTGGGTGGCTTTTGTTGCAGCTTTTCCAAAGAAACACATTCTGAAAGCAACAGAAATCTTGTTCAAACAATGGTTGATGTTACATTTATATAAGTATGTCTACTTTTCTAAACGGAGTTAAATTCAAATAAAATACACAGAAAACCAAATGACAAAATAGAGACCCAAATACTACTAGCAAAGGCAGTTAAAAAGGAACCACTTTCAGTCTTCTTTCAGCAAGTGTCCTCAAGATAGGAGCACCATAATACTCTGCAATCTAAAACAAGTCATTTTTGTCCCTACATGTATCAAACTGACTCAGATTTGGATGAGCCACAAATTCAAGACAAATGCTAACAGTCCACTTGAGAGACAAACATGAACAGCTAAAATGTACAGATTCGAGCTTTGTAACAAGCATAGACCGTATATAAAAGTGGACGTAGCTTCCAGGTCTGAAAAATGAGCCAGATTAGGAAACGCCTTAAACTGCAATACCACATAGTGCCGCTAGATGTTAGCTCCAAAAAGCCTCCGGCTCCATAAACTCCTCTTCAACTAGTCTCATAAAACTCTATGTCAATACATTTTTCCCATGAGTTATTTCGGTTTTGTTAGCTAAAGACACTGCTCTTTAATTTACTGGCGGTCCATCTGAAAATAATGCTGTCATTAAACAGAAAAAAGGTAGGATACTTATATCGACTAAAAATAGAAACAGAGCATCTCTGTAAAAAAAAGAAGCTGATCTAACAAACACCCTCCCTCCAAAAAGAAGGTAAGACTAAATATATAGTATATGGGTACTCAAGCTAACAACAATACACACATAGAGCTTAGAAACTCAGGCTGCAACTCTGCTCTTGGTCTTTGTACTGATGATTAAAGTGAAAACCGGTGCACTCCACCTGCTACAGGGGGGGCGGTACTTGCAGGATCATAGGGGAGGAGAAGAAAAACAAGAAACACACACACAGCACTACAGCACCTTGGCCCAAACCCAGAAATACTGTTTAAAACTGATGAAATGCATTTTAAGAAGTGATTTACAAGAAACTACAGGTCTGTGCCCAACTAAGAGAGTGGTTGGAACAGCTAGGAGCCCCTCTGATGATTTCAGGCTGCACAGTGGCTCCAAGAGGATCAATACATCAATCACAGAAATGTGTTTTTGAAATAAATGTTGTCACAAGGAGCAGAAAGTGGGAGATGGGGAGGTTTTGCCACATAATTTCAAACCAAATAATATTGTCAGGCGGAAACTTCATTCTCTTGGGATTAGGATGAATGCAGTCTTTTAAATAGTCCAGACCTTTTCCAAAAATAATAATACATGAAACTAATACTTTATGTAGTGAAAACACTTTGCAGCCACGAATGCAAGCTAAAAGAGGTAACTGTAATGTCCAAACTCCCTCCCATGTGCGGGCATTGGATTAGACAGATGTAGCTGTTGATTTCAAGTCATGGTTGAATGATGGTGTGTCATTTTGTGTTTCCACTGCAGCCACATTTGGCTAACCCTTGTGACCACCAACATGTAAAGGGGAGGCCCTACTGGAGAACCAGTAAGGCAAAAGTAATTTTATTCGGAAACAATATCAAAAACTTAACCAAAATTATGAGTCTAGAGGCTTGCCAAAAACAACAAAAAGGATGGTGGGAGTCTGGGCCAGCCACACAATGGGCTGTCGGACCAAGAGCTTCCCCCCATAAACTAAACAAGACAGAGAAACTAAACTGAATTAAAAAAAAAAACTGAAAAACAGAGTGAACAGGCCTCCATCCTCACCAAAAAGTAAATAAAAAAAATCCACAACAGAAACAAAAGCAAACAGTCAGCAAGCTGCTTTGTCTGGAAGAACAATGAGTCTTTCCCCGTCAACCTCCCTTAAATAGATGAGGCAGGGCCAACCACTAATCACAGATCAGAAACACCTGAGCATGTAACCAATCACCATGAGGGCAGAGCCAATTGATCAATGATTGTTGGAGCTTGCTAGATGTCACCTCTGTAACCTTTTACCTGGAGACACAGGTGTGTGGGTCGGTCATTAGTGACTTGAAACCACATTGTAACATTCAGCAGTGGATGGCACTTTGTCTTCTAAGAGAGACAACTAATCTGGCTCCATTTTGGTAAAGGAGAGAAGTTGCTGGAGCGTGAAAGCAGGTTGTGAAATAAAGAACATGTTGGTACGATAAATCATCTTCGTCTTTGTTTGACAGATTAAAATAAAGCAGAGGATGTTTTTTTTTTCCTTTAACAACAGGTGCCTACATGCTGGACTTACAGTTGACATTTAAGATAATGAAAAGGATACAGGATGGGTGGAGCAGCTAAACAGGCTCTCTGCAGCAATATGTTTTTTTTTTTTTTTTTTTGGTCAGATATAAATTGAAGCAGAAGCTGTCTCCAAACCATATAATTCTACGTCATTTAGCTGTGCATCATACCCAATGATTAGGTCTGATGTCCCAATGCAAACAGATGCACTTGAAAGCATCAGAAGGGACTCGCAATAATGGAATCTGGGTCCTATTAAAACGCCAGAAACTGAAACAGACAACATATTGAAGTGGTGTGTCAGGTCAGAAAAACAACATTGCACTGTAATTAGCAGCTTGTGCTGTCTTCTTTCTCGTGACAAGTGGTCATGCAGCTGCTACATTCGAAGGATGCTTTTGCTTTATTTGCTCTCATAAGATTAGACATGTGCCCATTTATAGCCCACACACAAGAAGCAGAAAACAAAGAGTCATACAGTCCAGTGCACTGGTATGCAGACGCACGTATGCACCCACACATGCACAAACACAAACAGACGTGAAAGTGGACGGCTACAGCCACTACAGCGTGTTTGTTTTTGTGCGGATGGCCAGTTCCAATGGGCGGACTTTCAAAGCCGTCTCTAATCCATTTGATTAGCTGAACCCAAGAACCTGGGCTGCAGACAAAGAGCTCTTTCACACATGCAACCGCTGCTTACAGCTACATGTGATCTCAGGAATCTTTACATCACAAAACATTCCTCTGAATCCCACCTCCCTTCTCCTTGCTGTGTGTTTCCTCTTGCCTCAAATGATAAGGAAACTCAAGTATTTCTATCTTTATAGGATATATCGGCATAGATCATTGTGTACTTTAAGGATTTCAAGCTTGTTGAAAAGTTATTTCTCTTCTGACTAAATCAATACCTGTTAGTCAACACAAAAATGACTCTTCAGTAATTATTTGCTATGAGTAAACAACGGGTCAAAAAATGGATAACTAAACATATCGATGGCTGAACAATTTATTCATTCTGGAGAAAGATTGTTAATATTTGCACTCAACAATCCAGAAAATGCATTCCTTCCTTCAGTACTGCTTCAAAAGCTCTGCCCCTCCCCCTCCTCCCAAAAAAAAAAATTAATGTATGTGCATTGTCAAGGCAACGACACTAATAACTGAGCAAGGTGGACATCCCAGCTATTGACCGTATATAAAAGTGGACGTTGCTTCCAGGTCTGAAAATGAGGGCAAAGTGCCTTAAGCTGCAATACCACTGAGTGCCACAAAGGGTTGGCTACAAAAAGCCTTCGGCTCCTTAGACTCCCAAGATAATCCCATCATTAATTAGAAAAATAGGTGTGTTTGGGGGGCGTGTCTGTTTGATTGACAGGCTTGTGATGCAGTCAGGTTTCCACTATAGATGGGCGTGGTGTTGTGTCCTCAGGTTCCCAGTTAGATCGAGTCAGATTCCCTGGCTTCAAATTGCTCCAAAATAGTAAGATGGTGACGATGGCAATATCTGAACTCAAGGCTTAACAGCTGTTCACAAACCAATGGGTGAGATAACTGTTGGTTGTCGCTTGGTCCCAGCCTCATACGAGGTGGAAGTGGATATTTCTGTCACAGCTAGAACAAGCAAACATGATATACACGTCTTCAAGCAAATATTATGCAGGCACACAAACAGCATCCAAAACTCAATGGAGTAAAACTACTGACCAAAAATAGGACTGTAGGTTTGCGGCTAAACTGACAAGGAAATTACCCAGCATAGCTCTTCAAATTATCTATCAATCCAAACAATCCCACTGTAATATCAAACTTTTGTTTTTAGTGCAAACATTAGTGAATAAGGGTTAAAGACAATAGAAAACAGCGACTGAAATGCCCACAAACAGTTGCTGGCAGAATGCAGGGACACAACTCTCACAGGGAATTACAAGCTGTTGGCTTGCTTAGAACACTTGGGTTAAGTACGTATAAAAACTAACAGTGTGCAACGTAAACATGCAGGATATTCGTGTCTGGGAGGTCCAGCTGTCATCTGCATGTCTCAAATGTGTGGTTAATGTTTTAAAGGTTTGACTGCTGTTCAGGAGAGAGGTCTGTCAGTCAACGCTTCTTCCATCTGCCTCTTAAAGTACACAGGTGTTGATATAAGATAAACCTCTTCAACTGATCATATGAGAAGTTATGAGTTTCCTTTGATGTTAGAAATGCTTCAACTTTTCTTATTATTTAAAAACAAACTAAGAGTTCAGATTCTTGGAAACTTCAGTCTAAAAGATGCCAAATGGTTCCCATAAACAAATCTGTTTTAGATATGAAATAATAATACTTGTTTCATTTATGTCAACAGGTCATTAGCAGCTTCCATATGTTACCATGTCTGTCCCTGAAGCTGATTTTGGATAAGTAATATAAGGGCCATCTGGTTTGACAGGGCCTCTGACGTCGAGTGTCTTCTGTTAAAAGACCAGAAAAGGTCCCAGGGTGGAACGACATGGTACAACTCATACAGAATACAACTATCTCATTGAAGCCTAACACATGATTTAGTGAGTGAAGTATGCAGTGTTGTAAAACGGTGGTGATGAGAAAACCACAGGGGAACCCTTAAACCTGTAGTGTGGATAACTATGAGGAAGTGCTCTCTTTAGGTTTGCAGGTTTCCTTACCTACACTGGATCAAAGTTTTACTACTCATCAAATCTCAGTTCTATCTAATATTCAATTTTTTTAGACTACAAACAGGAAAAGATTGAAGCAAAAAGGGGGAAACCTGTATTTTGTTCTCATGGCTTCTTGCACATCTGTGAGCAGCTATTTACAAGGAAAATTATATTAATTAATTTTGACTTGATGTACCTTCTCCTACACACACGCATGAACGCACACACACACACACACACACACACACACATGCACACAACTGCCTCCACTAATGGAAAAAGTTGTCAGAGAAACACTTTCTTATGACTGCTGTAATAAATTAAATAAAACCATGTCAAAGCATTTAATGAAACGTGCATTAGGAATCATTCCCAAAAGACCAATTTAAAGGTGTGTTCCACAATTTAATAGATTGTTCCAGACAAAAGCACTTGGATGGAGGCTGACTGAAAGCCTGCCCACCTGCATGTGTGTGTGTGTGTGTGAGCGCGCGCGCGCGCGTGTGTGTGTGTGTGTGTGTGTGTGTGTGTGTGTGTGTGTGTGTGTGTGTGTGTGTGTGTGTGTATGTGTGTGTGTGTGTGTGCATATGCACACGGTTTATGTGACACAGAGGAGAGGCAGATCTCGGTTAAAGAGGGAGTGTTGGTGTGAAGGGACTGTGGATGCAGGCAGTCTCTCGTCTCTTGGGTCCATCTCCGCTCTGCTTTCTGGAGACCACTAATGAAATGTTTTCCCAAGGACAACGATAGTGATACCTTCACTTTCTGTATGGGCAGAGCCAATAGTAAACACAAAGGCAATACGTAGTTAATTAAAGATAAAGGAAAGCATTTTTGATGGACAGGAGAAGAAACAAAAGTGTGTTTGTGTTTTCGCTGTTGACGTGTACCCACGTGGGCCTGTCTGTGTGATATCCATGACAAATTGTTATCTCAAAATACACCATTGTTCTATAAATACAATGTGTGCACTATATTCTTTGTTCATTAAAAAAAAATGGTTGGCAGAAAAAGTATATGTCAAGGACTGCTTCTTATCTGCCATTTTATGTTTTGTGTTTCATTTTTACTGAGATGAAACATAAACCATAAAGTGTGACAGACCAACAGAACTATCCAGGTTTGGCAGGTACTCTCAATTCTTTCTTTTATTCCTCTTTCTCTATTTTTTTTTCTCTCTCTGGTGCTGTGCTCCTAGCCAGCTGTGAGTCTGTCCAGCCAGTCAGCGTGAGACATCTGGGATGCATTGGACTCGTGAGAGAGCAGAGAAGGGGCAGCTGGAACCTATCAGAGCCCAGGAGACCAGTAGATCTTTTCTGTGTGTATGAGATGTGACCGAAACTCATCCACTGTCCCATACAGAAATGATGACAAGGTTAGGAGGAGAGGTGGTGATGAAAGTGTTGAGAAATTGATCTATTGTAGGGTTACTTGTGTGGTTAAGGTTTATGTACACCACACGTTTGTGAGGGATAATGCAGATATGAGCTTCAGTTAATTTCCCTTTTTTTGGTCAGTCTTAAAAAAGGATTTGTCCAACACTATATCTTTTTTTGTTGGACGCTTGCAGTGTCCTATTGTAGTAGGTTGTTTGTATATTGTTTGTAGAGAAATTGGAAAAGCAAAATTAGTGCAAAATGAAAGAGTCAACCAGAATTATTTCATCCTCATGGCAAATTTATGTATACCAGGGGTCTCCAATCCTTTTTCTTCAAGCTACGAGAGTAGCTCTCGGACACATAGCTGAGCTCCACCAAACCAGCTAAATAAGCTTATTTTAGGGGAACAATAACAATTTCAACTCACACACACTCAACCAGTAGCGCGCAAGCTACCGGTTAGGTCGCTGGTTGGAGACCCTTGATTTATACCCTAAAGTGCGATTGTGGGAAAAATATGCTTTTTGATGGATTACAATGATGTTGGGTTTCCTCGTCTGCTGTAATCCTCATAAACCTTTTGTAAACTATTTGAAATGTGCGTCAAGATCGAGCGGGTTTTTAAAATGACCAAAGTAGGCATGTGAGCTACTTAGCTATACCAGCTAAGCTCTGTGAGTGTGTGACTTCTTCTATGGTAATAAGAAAGAGATCCTGCAGTTTCTACTGCTGGTCTCCAATTCAATCACTGGTTTCAACATAGACATAGGCTCCTCAGGGTAAAGAGAACTAAAGAACAGTCACTCAACACTATAATCCCTTCAGTCAGTAGCTCAAGGATACTAGACCGTGGAATCAAACGTTGACAAATGAATCAGTCCAATCACACTTTTCAGCAGTTCTCCCCTCATTCTTTACACAAACATTTATGGACTGGTTAAACCAGGTGTAGCCTATCCTGGGCCTGGGAAGCTCTGGGTTAAAGTTGGAGCCTAATGCGGGAGGACAGATGTGTTTGGTGGGGGTCGTTGATACTAACGTGGCCTGACACCTGGAGCCTACGGTGATGATGGTGGTATTTGGACATGTCTGTACCCTTTTTATGAGCTGCCTTTTCAGATGGGAGGTGAAATGAGCGTAGAAATGTGTCAGAAAATCACCTGACAAGTCTTTTTTTTTTTTTTTTTTTTATCTCTCCCCTCTGGCTGTGTTTTTGCTGTGAAACCCTAAACACACCTGTTTCATGGCTCCTGGCACCTGCTATGGCTGAGATGACAGACTGACACCAAATGTCAAAGTCCACTGTGGCAGTAATTTGATTAGTGGTTTTTCTATTTGCAGACAATATCATTTTGTTTTGGCACCTATAAGAAATTCCTTGCAAGCATGTCCCACTGTGAACAGCACAGCACAAAAAGAAGAGTGAGGCTCCATGTGGCTTTATGTGGACAGTACTCATCCTTATGGGTTTGAGTTGTGGGCAGTCAATGTCAGTGGTGTTGGCTTTCAGTGTTTTTAAGATAACAATATTCATCATCACTGCCATAAATCAGGATCCACCCATGGATAATGGAGCAAAATACAATGATTCTTGAGTACGCACACATACATTTAAACTCACAACCCCTCCTCTGCCACAACCACACATGCATACACGCACAGAGAGTTGAACCTAGATTTATGGCATGTGATACGCCTTTTTTGCTGTTTATTTGAAATGGAGTATGTTCTCACAAATCTCATCTGTAAGAATCCTTGCTGGTGCCCAACACAAGAGCCATGTGAGAAATCTGACAGCAATTCCACATAAAGGTGTCCATGCTCAACTGTGTGACCTTTCACAACCATGATCCACACTCGGAATTTACAGCAAGATTAGTGTTTCGGATTTCATCCCTCCCATTGTATTTTTTCTCTCATGTCTGGCCAACACACCAAAAGCCTTTTATTCACACACTGCTTCCATATGCTTGATAAGTGCCCTGAGCAATTGGTAACATGGGCTAAAATCAGGCAACAGAATATATACAGATTCACTATTTGCTCTGCAGGCAAGTACCTACAGGGACTAGGCTACTGTATGTTTCAACAGTACGACCAGATCTTTAACAAAAAAGTTGTTCTTCCTCATTTAGGATTAGATTAATATGTCCTCACACCAAAAAAACAAAATAGGTCCACTTCCAGAGACCCAAAACAATACATGAGGGTTTTCAGCGCCCTCTATAGAACAAATATTTCTACCTAAGCGACAGAATAGCGAAGTTGATTAAAACGACAGATGACCATTGGAGAGTGCCAGCAACAGAGTGTCCCCCCTCCCCCAGAAACCTAATAATGAGCGATTTTAGTTATCAAAATCAAAATAACTTGTGAAAAAATGTACTGACTTAGAATTTGATGACACTAGTTGAATGGGAGTCTCTGGAGCTGGAGGATTTTTGGAGCCAACCTCTAGCGGCACTCTGTGATATTGCAGCTTAAGGCACTTCTGCATTTTTCAGACCCTGAAGCTACATCCACTTTTATATACAGTCTGTGGCTTGCACAGATGACCTTTACGGACGTGTTTTAGGGGAGGATGATTTGTTAGTAGCATGAGGTAAGTGAGAGCACAGACTCACAATCAGAATAAGCTTTGATCCCAGAAAAACTTGGAAACAGTTGTCTTTGTTTTTTTGTGTGTTGGTCTGTAACTCTGCATGGTTTCCAGGCTGCTTTGTGCTTTAAAGCATCTTCCAGTTTTCCCTCAATCACAGTACATTGATATATTATATCATCCTCAAACTGCAGTTTCTGTTGTAGTATGATTCCAAATAATCAAAATTAATTCAGGCAAGATTCTGTCCAGTGCAGTGACTCATTGTTTTCACAGTGCAAACAACCCACTAGAAGCTTATATTAATCACTTGTGACAATGACAAAGCTGAAGCCGTGGTTTTGTGTGTTTAGTCTTTCTGATGTTGTTTTCTTTTTATGTGTAAGTGTCATAACAACAAGATGTCTTAACTCAATGTCAGTTCCACAGAGAAGGCCTGAGTGACTTGACAGACAAAGATCAAATACTCATTTGGATTTAAGAGGGGACAGAAACAATGCCTAAAGCCATTTACCACAGAGCACATATAACTGAAATTACACTCAAATTATTTCCTGCCAGCACAACAAAAGTTCTTTGTGTTTTATTTGACTTTTGTCATTCCTTTTGTTCAACAATAGTGTCCCCTAAATTCTGTGTTCTCCAGTAAATGTGAATATGTGAATCTGTATTTGTAAATACTTTTTTTTTACTATGTGGAGTTGCTCTGTACACGTGTGATATGAGCACTCCTTACATTCACCAGTAACTTTGCACGACACTCATTATTTGAATCATTTCACTGTTCGGGATGCTGAGGTTTCAGGACTGCCATGGAAACCATCCAAAAAGATGCCCGAACCTTAGATGCTTTTTCTACTAATATATTGTCATTTTAAAGACATTAAAACATACACAATAACTGCAGTATAATGCAGGTTATACCGTACATATAAACTGTGCAGGGGGACAAAATGGCTCAGTTGCTGGACTTTCTAGAAAATAATCACATTCCCCTCATTTACATGGATGCACATCCTCTCAGGAAGCCAACTTTGCACCATCCTGTCTCTTTGAGCCAATCTGATTCCTGCAGCGTCCGTGCTGCTGTGATGAGCCTGGGAAACCTGGAATTCAAGAATTCCAAATTGGTTTACCTTCCTTCCAGGAAATATCTCCACTTCAGTGTTTTTCTACATATAATATCTTCCCCTTTGTGTCTCCAAGGTCAGAGGACTATATTTTAAGGCCGTGCAGTTCAGCAATTCTCTAATATCAAAGTCACAGGTGGAGAGCTGTCCTGCAGAGCTGCTGTTAGACTCACTGTTACACAGCTCACTGACTCACAAACAACCCGTGACCTGTTTTTTTTTTTTCACCTGCCAGAGACTTCTTTCTTCATCGATGCAACCGTATACATGTAAAGGCATTTTTTCTAATTATTCACTGGTGCAAATTGACAAGTCGGATTCCCTCACAAATAGAGTTGACCTTTTAAGACATCAGAGACCCCCCTCTGTGTTTTAGACCACCATTGTCCCATCGCCAGTTTGACCTCTGACCTGACTGTTGACTGTTAGTTTAGCAACTGCTGTATGTGCACTACGTCTTTCTTACTCTGACTCACTTCATCCAAGAGTCTTCTATCCTTTGTGTCCTTCCTCACCTTCAGTGCTGCTACTTTTCAATTTTGACTTTCCTCTGAGATTCTTCTATTAACCTTTATTTTGCAGCTTTCATCTCCACTTTTTTTTTCACCTTTTTTCTCCGTCATAATTTTTTTAACTGTCCATCTATTGCAACATCTTTGTTGCCTTGCAGTACGACTGAGTGCCACTCCTCTGTTGTGTTCTCCGGAGCACCTGCAGTTGCTATGGTGTAACAGTGACCTCCTGGGTCTGCACAGCTCACTGCCATATCTTTCAGAGGTCTGAGGTTAAGCCGATCCATTAAGGTGGGGTCACCGAAATGACAAAATAATGAACTAGTGCTCCTACTACTACGTGGCCTCTCGCCAAGAAGAATGTCTAATTATCCAGGCAGGTATTCCTAAGATCTCCGTGCGATTGGGAAATGCTTCAGCATGTGTGTGCAAGATAGAGGAAGGCAGTATGTGCGACTAGATGGAAAGGCTGCAGAGTCATAGTTACAAATAATAGAGGTCTTACAGAGTGCACACACACTGTAAATCTGGTGTCACAAAGGAGAGTGAGAGCGCATTGGCGGGGTTACATTAAAACTGGTCATTTGTCTCTGTATTAAGGTGAGGCTGTTTTTCAGTGTTTTGTTGTGTTTCAGGGCAACAGTGACATAGATTCAGATATAATGGCAACAAAATGCAATAGTTGCTGAGGGCTTTTGTCCTGCTTGAGCCCCATTTCATCATTGTGTGAGATGACCACAATGGTCAAATTATTTGTAATGAAAAGATTAGTGATAGAATTATGTTCTTTGACATGCTATCAGAGATGATCCACAAAGATAGACTCGTGGATTACATCCTAAAAAAAACTGCTAGATTGTCAATTAAAATTAAACATCAAAAACAGTGAAAGATGAAAGCATATTTGTAGTTTTGCACGATTTGAATAAACATAATGATCTCTTGGAGCTGACGTAGTTCAGAATCAGAGATTATGGGTCTACTCTGCTGAATTGTAATGTTTTTTTCATGATGTTTTCAGGTTGTCATGAACACGATATATCAGGAAAACCATGAAGGAGTTTCATTATGTCTGGCACAAATGTTCAATTGGACTCAAGAATTCACTAATTTGATTCTGGTGGTCAAAGGTCAAAGCTCAGGGGCACTGTAACATTGCCAAAACATGTTTGAGGCCATAATTCAAGAATTCATGCTCCAATTAAGACAAAATTTTACTCAAATGTCTAATAGTATTATATTATGAAATGAGGCAATTTTATATCCAAAAGGTCAAAGGTCAACATTACAATATTGTATTGTCTTTGCTGCAATGTGCATGTTTGAAGCACCGTATGTCATGGCAACAACTTTTTGTTCTATCAGTATCAACATTATTGGCCAAATTCCTTCAAAGTCTTCACTACATACAGTATGTTGGACAGATATGGATGTGAACTCCAACTTGACTGGTGGTTGGAGTCATACAACCGCGAGTCGGTTTTTCCAGTTTTACCTTGTCTTATGCAAAAAACATAAAAATAATTTATAATGTGGAACAGGACGTGTCAAGAAATGAACATAAACTCCCCGCTGATACATTTAATTCCAGCACTGTACACTTGTATTTTAGTTAAACTTTAGGTTTACTCCATTTCATTTTGATTCGTGAAATCAAGAAGTTTGGCTTGCGCCAGTCTGAGTGACACATTGCTGGTGATAGCCAAACATAAAAACTCTGTTGACACAACTGGCTGTTTATGAGGGCAACAGAGAGGCTAACATTACAGATAAACTGAGATACTTGAGGTCTTGGAGACAGGCTGCCTCTGTGGCCTGCTGGTCAAACAAAAGCCAGATGCTATCATGGCTTTCCATATTATTCCCCATATTACTTATTAACTTAACTCACGGTCCATGCCAAGGATTCCCAGAAATTTGACTAAGTGTGCTGCATCCAATGCATCATCAGCCAGACGCCAACCCATCATCTTAGCTTTTTCAACCTCTGGGCCTATCTAATGAAGATGGAACCCTATTCAAACAAATCCCACCTTTAAGTGATGAGTCCAAAGGGTCCTACAAAACAGTCAAGCGCCATTTAGCCTCTGTAATGCCTTAACATGTGCTGATCAGAGTGACTTCAGCTGTGCTTGCAACTCCAAGGACATCGCTGTCCTGTTGATGCAGATGTAACAGCAGCTGCTGGCCAGGCTGTTACATAAACTCTGAAGCCACATGAAAAGCCAAATTAGAAATGAAAATCACTGAAAGTCTCTTTGGTCACTTCTGTAGGACCATACAACTCCTCCTTACACAAGCTACTGGCCAAGCTCATCACGGCAGCTCTGCACGATCCCTCTTTCACTCTCACTCGCTGTGATTGCCACATGGAGGAACCACAAATTAAAAAAAAAAAAAAAAAGGATGCGTGTGTGTTCAAATTGTTAACATATTAATGTGTGATATCTGCTGAGTAGATGCATGTGTGAGCACCAAACTGCCACATGTAATGTGTTGCTTTGTGTTGTGTGGGTTTAGAGATGCTGAAATCAGGCTTAAACTGACTGTTCTTTATTTCTTTGCAAATAAAAAACATACAAAGAAATCTTCAACATGTGATGACACAAACTGAGATCAAGTTGCATTGTTGAAATCCTCCTTCGATACGCGAGTGCACCACAAACTACTTCCAATTTAAAGTATCCCTCTTTGTGGGCCAAGTTGATGACACAAGACAATATGTGGTGTGATTGTGATCATAAAAATGAAAGCCATCTCTTCTGGAGAACAGCCAGGAATTCCAAACATGTTTGATCCAGTGAGTCAGCGTGCTCATGCACTCATTCAACCCTGTTTCTCTCCAGACGGTGAGATACAGGAGCTTTCGAGCTGACTTGATGTGGCTTCCGGGACACGTGAAACGGGACAAAGAGCCATGTGTGATTACCTGGTGCAGAATCTGTGTGAAGGCAATGAAAATAGTTGATGTCACTTAAATCACAACAGCCTAACAGGCAACTAACCAGGTTTCTGTGCTCTGTTGTTACCTTTTGTCAGGCCCTACTGGTGATGTTAGCACTATGCTACTCTATGTGTTGCTGCAATTCAGTGAACAGTAATGTATGGTGTGAGAGAGAGTGTGATGTGTAGTTGTGCTAAAGTTACAGACCTACTTGTTAACATGAGCTCGACACTGTGCTCATTTAAAGGACCGACTGCGAATGCTAACTAGACCAACAGCTTTCCATTACAAGGGAATAATAGCCTACAACAATGAGTGTGTAGGATCTGTGCCCATAACTCAGCAGAATTTAAAGTAACATGCTGAAAACGTAATGTTCAGAAGGATTTAGTGGAAATGCAAGCAAGCTCGGTTAACAGTTTACACCCCTCAGGCAGAATACATACAGGATACTGGGATTTCCAAAATGTTCAATGTAAAAGAACAGATGGGTTAAATCACGGTTTAAAGTGGTTTTCAGTTGTCACTCAACGACTAGTATGGGAAATGTCCTCTCAGAAGGTCATTGATTACAGTGAGGTCCCACTGAGCACAGCCCAATGCAAGAGTTTGTCCCAATTTATTTTCTATGGTACACAAATGAATTGCAAGGCATTGTGGGATTTCACACTGGAGACTTCCCAGGACTGACCCGTGATGTGAAACAAGGGAGGAGATGAAACTTCATGAGGACAGTGACTTGTGATTAATTTGCTGAAAAACTGACAACAAAAAACAAGAATGGGTTTGGTGTTTTGGTCTTAGGTTGTATCGTTTGTTTGTGGCCTCTGTCGAAAATAAGTCATGTCACAAAGTGAAATTGTTGGAGAATCTTAGGTTGCATATTTAGAAAATGTTTGCTAAGGAGCAAGCTGCTTACTGGCTTGTGAGTGGTGACACACCCACAACAATGAGCGAGAAATGGCAGGGGCAAAGATGGATAATTTGTTTCCATCTTGTTTTCACTGTTAAGACATGGTTTCAGTTCAAATTTACAATTTGCAGAATAAGTTTCTTTTTGTCTGTTTTATTACCCATGCATACTCAAATTAAAACAGCTCTACCAACATTTTTCTTTCCCACAATAAAACCATAACCTCTATTCACAGCCAGGGATGGTCTCATTAAAACAATCCTGCTGTCATAAACTTGATTTACAAGAGAGTTTGACTGTCCACTGTCCAAACCCACACTGTTGAATACACTGTATGGAAGTCAAGCATGGTAAACAAAATAATCACTGATGAAATATCATGCTGTGCTGTTGGATTCATTTCCCTTCAAACTGCAAAAGAATAGGGGTCAGCTTTTAGTTGTGAGCACACATGCTCACTCATACTATGCTTACTTTACTGAAGCTTTTTTTTTATATAACCCAAAGCAAAGATTTCTGATCATAAAAAAAACACTCATTCAGTATTAAAATAAAAGAATAGCAAAGGATAGAATATATTTGAGAGCCAGGCACTGTAACCACAAACAGATGGGTCCTCTACCACTGAACTTAATTGATGGAGGAATGGAAATAATTTTAGCCTCACCAATCAGAGGTAATAGAGGCTAGTCCTCCCCTGACACCCCTGTTCTAATTAAATAGTACTGGCGGAGTAGACTATAAATCCCAGGTCGATTATTTCTGCTGTGAGTTGAAACTTTTCGACATTGACTTGCCTTTGCATCGTACCACATGACCTGACCCTATAATTGTACAGAGCAAGCTGTAATTGTACATTCAATTATTGTATGTTTTTTCCACTAGGTCGGAGTTATAAAGATAAGTACGTTCTGCATTTCTGTAAGATCACGGTCTCACTTTACAAATGAAGGGTTTCAATCCCATTCTCATTTACTTTTTAACCCGTATGCTCATATACAAGAACAAAACCGGCATATGTTCGTGGTGATACATGCTCCTGATCCACTCAGAAAGAAAGCCAGAGCGTCTGGTTCGTCATTTCCTCAGGAACCAGCCTGCACAGACCACATTGGCATGCTTTGCCCCTTGACATTCCACCACTGCAAGGAATTAAACTTCTGCACATTTAACAGGGATGCTTTCTCTTCTTTTGAATGTCACATTTCCTTTGTTGAGCATTTCTTGGCTGCAATGGTTAATTAAATTAAAACTATTCAGGACATCTGAAATCCTGTTAAAAAGCTTGCAGCATCTACTGCTTTACATGCTAATACAATACAGGGAGAGAGAATATGGAGATACAAAGATGGAAATACAAAACATTTGAAATGAATCAAGTGCATTCCGTTCAGGCATTCGTTTTGCCTGCGGAGGGGGACTGAAGAAGAGACTTGCGACTGGAGGAAAGGACGGCTCAGCCTGTTGGATGCTGGTCAAGAGCTGAAGACAGCAACAAACTGAGAGCTCACCAGAGTCTGGTTTGCTGAAGTCTGGAGTCCACTTGGTTCTGTTAATATTGTTGGAACCAGCTTCACTACAGTAAACACTGAGAGAGCTGCAATCAATCCTCACTTCAGGCAGTAAACAGACCAAATTGCCACTGGAGGCATTGTGGAAGAGACTGTCAGTGTATAGTCAATGTGATCATCTCCTTATTCGTAGTCCAGAATAGACCGCAGTGCCCTGGAATGGCATGATGGTACACAGCAGAGAACAAATAAATTATACAGCTTTCTATATGGATGGAGAGGATCCAGAAGTCTTTGTTGGGATTTCAGGCGGTTTCTTGAAAAAGTTGAATGAATAGTTAAGTTAAATTTTTTCACTCGCGGTCTTGCAGTCAGCCCTTTTATATCAAATAGCAGAGATACTGGGGCGCCTGTTGAGCCATGGGAAACAAGCACTACCTCACCACTGCAGAGACTTGGGTTCAGTTCAGGGCGGTACTGCTTTTGTTTTGGCCACAACCAAATGCAACTGTTTACTGCACTAGCAGGGTGCCAGAGGGGGCGAAGGGAACAGGGTCTGTGGCAGATTACATCAACATCCTTGCGTGCTGTACTCTCCTGTTGAAGCTGCCCCCTAGCAGGTGAAAGGCAGCGGGTGGTGTCAACATGTGTACTGAGGGCAAACACCTTCCCATAGCCAACAGCAGGAGTTAGCAATTAGTAGAGATTTGTAGTGAATCATAAACTAAATCAAAACATGCATAAGCTGATTCAACTAGGTGGCAAAAAGTATTTTGAAATGGTCACTTGCGCTTTTGCTATGAAACACTAACCTATGTTTTTGTATAGTCAAACTCTGATCTCTTTAACCCCAGATTCCCTTTGACGAACCAATTTGGTGAGGTGTGCTTTACAATAATAATAATAAACTGTATTTGTATAGCACCTTTCATACAAGAAATGCAGCTCAAAGTGCTTTACAACAAGATAATTACGTGTACAAACTTCATCAACCAGGTGTAGACACCCAACGCAGATGAGTGTGTTTACTATAGTTGTTGATTCAGAACCTGCTTCTAAACCTGCATGTGCTTGAAACCCTAATTTTTGTTCACCACACTAATACTTGTCATTACTGCATCTGGATGTTCAGACTATGCTGTGGTCAATAAGAAAAAATGCAAAGCGGTAATTGTCATTGCAAAGGAAAAAACACCTGATAATTTCTTAAAAGTTAACAGTGCTGTCCAAACTTTGCACATGGACCTTAAAATTAAGAGGTTGACTTTTCGAAGATTTTGCTGAATTTGTTTTAAACGACAAATAGATATTTTTACAGAATGCAACTGTTCTCCAAGCCTTTATCAATTAAACTGAATAAATAGAATACATTACGCCGATAGAAAGTTTAATATAGCAAATGAACTACTCAAATATAATGAGATACCAAACTCTCCCGCAGGGTCTGTGTTTCGTGACATGCGAATCTGTTTAAGAATGTGTTTTCCTTTGGGGACTTTGGACATGAAAACACTTATCAAGACATCTAAAGGCTATTACAATGAAATACATTGTAAGCCTACGATGGGCATCATTGATTGTATTGCATCATCTGAAGGAGGAATTGACCTCAAAGAACAAAAAAGAAATTAAGTACCTGCAGATGGATAAGATTGTGTAAACCCAATGTGTGTTTAAAAGAAGGCAGAAACTTTGAAACAACAGAAAAAGGACCAAAATTAAAAGAAAGTCCAGACTATAGGGCTGAGAAATTCAAAATATATTGTGAAGTCTTCTTGCATTATTCTGGTCATTTATTGCTGCTCTTCTCCTCCAGAAACCTCATACCACTATCATTAGCTATAGTGCATATGGCCATCAGACAGCCAGTGAACTGGGAATAGAGATGTCTTTCATTAAAACATCAAAGAATGTGTATCATTCCCCAAACTGAGCGCTTCAGTGAGCCACTTGATGCATTGCATGCCTTATTAGATGAGTTCAAGTTAATCCAACTGTAACCAATTGTGCGTTATTGTTCACGCTAATTACTCCATCAGAGGAGGTCGGTCCCTACTGAGCTCGCCTCAAGTTCACATCAGGAAGTCAGAGGTCACAGTCAACTAGGGTTGAAACTTCTCACTCAAATACCCACCTTCACCCCCACTCTGCCTCACCCAATCACCTTCCACTCACTCTGCAGCCTTATCCATATGTCCTATACCTTCACAGCCTGGGAGAGATTAATCTGCAATAATGGGAAAATTGGGTTGTCATTGGAGATTTGAGCTAATACACATACATCCGCTCCCCGTTGTGGCCCTGTGACCTGTGCATGTGCTCCTGTCAGTTGAGAGCACAGGTATGCAGGGAATGCCACCGCAGTAGAGCCAGACAAATGCTGTTGCGGGCTGCAAGCAAGAGGAATCGCAGGTTAGGAGGTGAGGACTGCACTTCACACCCAGATGGATGTTTGTTCAACCTGGGATCATTTATGAAAGGAGCCCAAGTTGGAGGAGATGGTTAAACCTCCATCATCTCTATCTCTGACTGTATAAACCTTTTTTCCCCCTCAAGCTACAGGATACAAAGAAAGTTGTATGTAATGATGTGGAAGAATTTATCCCAGCTTTGTAACCCCCTGCGGTGCAGCATTAGCCTGCAGCTATCTCTCAGCACCGTCTATCGTCTGTCTTTAACCCCGATTTATCCTGTCTGGATCATAGGAAGAAGTGAGAGGGCTTATCATTTCACACATAATAATCTCATTTCACAGCCTCTGGCACAGGGTCAGAACAGAGGAGTAGCACAGAGTTCTGAAAGCTGGACGTCCAATCAAATGCTATTGTGTGTGTGTGTGTGTGTGTGTGTGTGTGTGTATGTGTGTGTGTGTGTGTGTGTGTGTGTGTGTGTGTGTGTGTGTGTGTGTGTGTGTGTGTGTGTGTTTGTACGTGTGTGTGTGTGTTTGTACGTGTCTGTGTATTTTGAGGCTCTTCGCCTTTGAGGCAGTAGGATATTCAAGTTTCCCTGCAATAAAAATTAGGGTAGCATTCAAAACTATTTGATACAATATGCATATGTGCAAGCCAGAACCCCCAAGCTGCACACAATGTGGTAACAGCTAAATGAGGAGGACCCAAACGCATGACGCAGGAGGTCAAACAAAAAAGGCAACTTTTTCTTGAAAACTGAAGGTAAGGAACACATGAAAATCCAAGGTGCCAGCAAAAGGGCAAAGAAACAGGAACAGGGAAAAAAAAAAAGTCTTCGAAGTCATCATTAGGAACAACAAAATAAACTGGCAACTGAGGAGAAGAAAGGCCAGGCTAAATAAACCAGATTGGCTGATAATCTAATGAGGCACACGTGAGTACTCTGGCTGTGCTCTGTTTTTTCACAGGGCAAAAAATAAAGTTTGGATTATTTGAGGTGGGCTCATATGAGGTAATTAATCGTACTCAGTGTATTACTGCAGTAGAGGGTCGGCATATCCCCAATTTGAAGAAGCAGCCAGCTGTAACGGCACAGAAGTTAAGTTATGTACAGCTGTCATTGGGGTCAGAAATAAAACATGTTTTAGTGACCAAACAAAAGGGCCACTCAATATCTGTTTAAGTGTAAACTAATCTAGAATATTTTCACAACATGACCTTGCTTTCAGACAGCCCTTTCCAATCGGGAACTGTGCCTTCTTATGACTCTTTTCCAAGAAACCAGACGCGCATGACACAAACAGTTCTTGTACCCCTCAGAACACAGGAGTTGCTAATCTACTGCTGCCTCAATCGGATAGTTAAATTGTTTGTGTAATTGTGTGGCTTTGGTGTTAGTTTAGATCTGAATTAAGTTGTTAAAAGACCACCAAAGTCACAGAACAACACAAATTTCTCAAATAGTGATTACCACCATCATATCTCTTGTGGATCTCCTGTTGTCACCCCTAAAAAATGTTTTAATGACATGCCAAAGGTTATACATACAATTGTAATGGATAGAGCACATACCAAACACACAGCAGCTGCTGCCAGTGCCTCTACTCTACATACACTACTGTCTAGGACTTCACCATGGCCTTGAAATATCTTAAGCACGCATGTGCATACATTACTTTCAGGGGAGCCCACAAGTCTCACAGTTGGCTTTGATGATGTGTAGAGGGGCAGTTGCCACAATACAGTTTGGAATGTAATTATGCTTGATTGGTGGATCAGTATCAATAAATCAATAATGAAATGTGTGGGCTAAGCTAGTGGGCTGGAGCATGTTGGTTTAAAGACCAGCTACAGTATAGGCCCAGGGAGGTTTAAACAGACTCTTTTGTCTGGCGGTGTAATCCTTAATATGACACAGTACTAGCCAAACAAATCTCACATTTTAATAAAGACAGGAATTCCTATCTGGACTGCAAGAGGACCAAATCTGGTTTCAGTGTAATGCTGGAGGTAATACATATTGTAAATGTATTGCATTTACCAATGAAGGCCTATTGTGTGGATTTGAAATGGATCATGGGGGGGGCCATAATTGTCTCCCTCTTCATGATGTGCCCCTACTACCTCTATGCAGGCAGACCCTGAGAAACTTAATCAAAGGTTTACTAGCTTTCTATAGTAATAAATGTTGAGGAAAGTCTGACCGCTGTGTGCATAGTAACAAGCCATGATTGAACATTTTACTTTCTCTGCAATCAGCAGGTTTAATGATGTAAGCTCTTAGCATGTATTAAATGGTTAATTTCAGCCAAAAAAAAGATCATGAAACAAACAATTACTAATAAAACAGAAAGAAAATCACAAACAATCACACCAAAAAGGAAGAAATATTCTGTAGTCTAATCAATTATAGTACATTCTTGGTTCTATACAGTCTTTACCAACACATAAGGTAAACAGGGGACTTCATTATTGCAATCTTTAATTAGCTGTTAAGTTACCAGATCAAGAATGTATTTTTAATGGTATTGCCATTTCCAATACTGGTGGAGGGCAGTAGTCCAATGGTCGTGGTTTACCACAAATCAGTATATAGTAGTTTTTGATTAGGTACAATTGATCAAACTCTTGCAGTGTGAATGTGGAAACTCTTATGATCCCCATGACCTTGTTCCTTGACCCCAACTCTGACCCTATGACCCAAAGCCCCTTATCTACCAAACTCACTAATCATGCAAAATACCATCATGCCTATTGGACTCTGAAGGTTTTTAACTAGAGGCATTCGTACTAATGAACTTTATTTTCCTTCTTAGGAGAAGCCTGGTAGGTGTCAAAGTATTTTTGATAATATGCACGCATTTAGTCATAAAATATCGTTCTTTGCTCCGAGTTCTGTTCACCTCTGACACAGATGTTTGTAATGACAGCAGTGTTTGATTTGGTTTTAAGGAAGGGTCACTTCGCCTGCCCTGAAGATGATTTTGTTTTTATGAAAAAAAGCTTCCCAGAGCGTTGACAGTATGGATCTAGCCACTCATGCAGGAATCTCAAAGACAAACAAATCTCCACTCTTTGGTGGACAGGATATGAAGGATATCTGCCACAGCAATCACAGAACATGTGCCAGTCAAACACGTGTAGGAGTGTAGAGGGGTGTGTGTGTGTGTGTGTGTGTGTGTGTGTGTGTGTGTGTGTGTGTGTGTGTGTGTGTGTGTGTGTGTGTGTGTGTGTGTGTGTGTGTGCGTATTTATGTGAGAAAGCGAGCGGGAGTGCATGCATGCACATGTAAGTACATTTGTGTGGTTTGGATTAAGAACCCCCAACGTGCCGATCTACAGACTGCCTTGTGTTTTCTCAGGCTATTGGTTATTAAGGCAAGAATTTGTGCTTTGGTGACCCAGATATCTAAATTAAGGCAGATTGTATCCACTTAGCAAGGCAGCCCTACTGCTGGAACTGATGCATGGCTACGATGGAAACAATTCCTAATTGGACCAGTCAGGAATTCTGTTAGATTATCCCTGAATCCCCCTAAAGCATATAGGCGTCAGCAGTGCATCCCCAAAGGAAAAGGAGTTTTGTGGCTTTGTATGGCATGTCAATGTTTGATGGATATCTTCACAGTACACAGTCACCAAACCCCTTGACTCATAAAAAGTTGCGATCCTTTCTTCTCAACATTAAAACTCCAACAAACACTCTTTCACAATGTGCTCCTATGAACCTGAGGTCTCTCTCGGGCGTGTGAAATGATTGTGTGAAAAGCTGCACTTCAAATTGGTTGGGTGTGACGGCCACCGATTTGCCAATAATTCCATGGCTTTTATGTGACTGACAGCACTGCCAAAAGAAAAGGAGAGTGAAACACTGCCTTTCAAATTAAACAAGACAAAGAAACAAATACCTGCATACAGAAACACCCAAGCAGAAAAAACTGTCTGAAAAATAGCCTTTATCAACAAAGAAAAGATCTGAGGCACATGGGGGACATATGTTAATTTTACCCACAGAAAGTAATCTGGGTTGCACTCTCCCCCTCTAAACTGCATGATGTGAAATGTAATTTCCCTTTTAATTAAAGCAGAATAATGTCTTATTCTGTCCGATTCTTATTTTGATTAAAAACATGACACTAGTTATTTAGTCTTGTCAACTTGAGACTTGTAACAGTAAAGTCCAGGTATGTATGAAAAAAAAAAAACTTCCTTTCCCCTCTGACCATTAGATGTGACCAGATCACTGCATGCGTTTCTGTCTGAACACCGGCCTTTGTTTGTCTACCCATGAATCCCGGCGGCCCTGGTGTTGGGGGTGCAGGAAGGGATTCAGACTGGAAGCTGTGGGAGTAGAATATCATTAGCCATAAAGTAGATCTTCACTCTGCATCCCTGTTTATAAACTCAACATATGGCCATGGCCGTCTTTTCTGTGGAGCCAGCTGCATATGTGACTGAGTGAGCTCTCAGATCAAATGTTGACTTTGAACTGGACATCCTCCCTCAAGAAACTACAAGAACAAGACCCCCTGAGTCCAAACAGAGAGGTGGATACTCCCGTCAGGTTCTGACACCCCACCTGGCAAAACAGAGGAAATGGTTTTGGTGTGTGTATCTGTGAGTGTGAGTGTGTCCCAAACACACACACACACACACACACACACACACACACACACACACACACACACACACACACACACACACACACACAAACACATATATAAAATCCCTCAACACAGACATACGTACACATTTTTAATGTAATATAATATATTCTGTGGGCTCCAATGCTTCAGTTGCATTGCAGTTCAATTTCACCCAAAGAACAGGACTGAGGTTGAAGTGGAGTAAGACATAATTCCATACTGATGTTTTTGCATAAATACAGCATGTTAACAAATGGATTCACTATTATACTGTAAGAAAATATTTTGATATTATGAGAAAAATCACTTTCTGATGTCCCTGTGTTCCAATCCAGCCTTAAATGTTTACACTGTGATTTAAAAAAAATCACCAGCATGTCCACAGTAGTAGTGCTCTAACCCTGTAAGGGCACTTCAATAGTCTTTGAGAAGACATCCTGTGGGCAGTCAGGGCCTGACTTTCATTAGCCAGCTGTGGGACTGTGGTAATGTGGACATGGAAAAGGCCCAGAGCAGCCACATGGAGCCGGTCCAGACCAGGACCCTTGCCAATATGTGTTTACTAGCCAGACGGCCCAGGTCGGAGAGGTAAACATCACCAGCAGCACCAGACAAGGCCACACAGCAGGAAGATAGTGACACAAGGAGAGGAGGGAGGGGCAGCACAGAAAAAAGAGTGTTTGTGGAAACATGTGAGTGATACTCCTTCTGGGTTTGCTGCAGAGAAAAGGAGATGTTTTCTGAAGTGTTGGTGGAAAAAAAAATGCTCTGTAGTTTTTAACCAGATGAGCAGATGAGCCAGATGAGCAGCTCCTGCAAGTTGTTTGTGTTTGGGTTGAGTAACCTAAGCCCCTTAATTATCCTAAGCTGACATATCACAATCATACCACACCTAACATGTTGCTGGATTGTTGCTGAAGTCAGAAATTCTTTTCTTTTTAATCTAGATGATTTAATACTTGCAGTTGTATTTCAGTTTTGTTTGTGTTAATGCACTCTGTGACCTCAGACTCTTCAAACCTCTCCCATTTCAGCTTCAAGACCCAGCCTACTCATCAGAGACCCGTTGAATTCTAATCTACAATTTATCAGTGTTTCGCCACTAGGCCACACACTGTATCTCAGATTCACAGTCATTATCTCTTTGCAGTTCACATCTTGGAATAAACTCAAACCACTTTAGACATATCTGCCAAATATTTAAACTTATCAGCCAAATGTCCCATTCCTGGTTATATCTAATGTCTTCCCATGAATCAGTTGCCAAGTCGTTGGGGTTGTATGAAATCTTGCAGAGTTTGCATCACATGGCTGTGTTTATTGCCTGTGATTTAACATCGAAAAGAAAAATGGCCTCCTGTGAGTCAAACACGTGGCCACCTGGCTCCAGTGAGCCTGGCCACAACACGAATGCACACACGCATGCACTCCCACACACTGACAGAAGCGTGTTCAATTAGATAGACTTAATAGCAGTGGTGACAGCAGCAGGATGGGACTGGAGACAGCGAGAGCTTAGATTAGGGACAATCAGCTGAGATGGGTCTAGGATTCTGGCCAATAACACTGAAGAAGAGTTAGAGCTGGCAGGCCAGATGGAAATCATCTAAAGAGAATGGCAATTATACAAAGAGTTATTTACTTAATAAACATCCTGAAGAGAAGTGATGTTTCTTTTGTGTCTGCTAATAATTATGAGTTTGAGGAGTTGAGAATTCAGAGCACACAAAGCAGACATGGAACAACAAGCTAGAAACCACTGACAGCAGATCACACCGGATTGTCCCTGCTCTGCTGCTCTGGATGATGGTCCCATAACTCAACTTGAGCCGAGACGGGGAGAAGCAGAGGGATGGAGGAAATGGAATACGGTAGGAAAGAGTGAGATGGGAAAAAAGCACAAAAAGGAGACAGGATGAGGGAGATTTACTGTCGCATTAAAGAGATGCGGGAATAAAACGGGAGGTGGGGATTTTTCTGCAACTTTTAAAAACCTCCATGTGACACAAATAAAAAATCCTTTAAGAATGAGCCAGAGCATGATTAACAAAGAAGCACTAAACACAACTGTACTGGGCACTCTTTGTGTCTTGCTAATTAATTAATCCTCATGAGAAACAAATAACCAGCACATGCCAGTTCAGACAAAGCAGTCATCGCTTTACCGTTACTGCACAGTGAAGCCAAATTTAACACCTAGATGGAATCCAAAGTCACTGAGCATGACATTACATTCATTTTTTTCCAAAGCCAACAGCATTTTCTTGACACACCCACATCAGAGACAATTAGCGCCTCGCTCAAAGACACTTCAACATGTTGACAGGAGCAGCTGGAGATCAAACGACCAAACTTAAAATAGCCGTCTTGCTCTGCTGCCTGAGCTACAGCAGCCCGACATTTAGCTGTAATTTAAACAGAACAGAAACCCCTGCGCACCTTTGCATCCCCTGCATCGCTTGCTTTCAATTTGGATCAAAAGCTATTAAAAAAAACCTACTGTTTGCTAAATCTTTTATGGTGGAAATACTACCCCAGCTGATGTCATATCTCAGACCCGATGTGCAACGGACAAGGTTGGTAGGGGTGAGGGGGGGGGGGGGGGGGGGGGGGGGGAGTTTTACAGAGGACACTGACAAGGGGGAATTTTTTAATATTTCAACATTAAGAGGGAATAAAATCAAAACAGACAAAAGCAGTGTGTGTGAGAGAGAAAAGTCTGAATAATACATGAGACATGTCTGAATTATTCACAAGGTGGAGGGTGTTAGTGCAAGCGGCAGAGGGTGAGGAGAAACAAGGCAAAGACAAAGTACAGAAAATTGATACAGAGCAGAAAAAGGACAGAAGAAAACAGGACTGATTTTAATACCCAGTGGAAAACAGTGAGGGATGAATTTTTTTCATCCTCTTCAGAGCGCAATCTGAAAGGCCCGGTCTGCTCAGGGTTTCCCTCCTGCCCTTCCTCTCCTCTCTGCAGCCATTCAGCGGGTTTTCCCCTGGGTGTGGGACTACCAGGAGGGGTCTGCTTCCACCTCAGAACCCGCTCACGCACAGACACACAACTGTTCAAGAAAAATATGGGTTCGGAAGAGAGAGTGAGCAATAGAGAGAGGTTGTGTGTGGGGTGCCGGGGTATTCAGATCCTTTCTGCTGCGACGACGTCTGCGAAAGTTCATGCTCTCGCCGCCACAGCCAAAGACAACACCGCCTCACTAAAAATGGAAGTCAGAGATCAGTCATCTGATGAGCAGGTGGGGGAGAATGAAAGATATCTGATGGACTGTGAATGGGGAATAGGGACCAAGAAAGGGCTTTACTGTGGGTTGCCTAAGCCGAGCATGATTCTGAATGACCGTCCGATGTTTAGTTAAGCTCTCAAGGATGATATACAGTACAGGCGCGGACACTTTTATGAGCCCTGTGACAACATTGAGACATGACAGTGGAGGTGATCTGTGCCTCTGTTGTGCTGCGATGTCTGCACGTGCTAATCACAGCCTGTACTTGTTTCACCTCGACAAATTTAGTTACTTAGCCTGGGAAATTTATTGGCCAGCTGTTGTGTCCGTACGTTGTACACGATCAGAAAGAGACACACATGCGTGCTGACTACTAGACCTCAAAGGGCTACTGCCTTGTTTTTAGCTCCTGCCTTTAATCACTTCAGCTGATCACTATAACAGAACATATTGTTCACACACACACACACACACACACACACACACACACACACACACACACACACACACAAACAAACTCTCTCCCTCTCTCTCTCTCCCCTGATGTGTATGAAATTTCCAGGAGGGATTTTAAACCTCGTTCATCCCTGCTTTTAGCACCCCTCCACCCGCCCCGTCCATATGTCTGGGCACCCGAGCTCGAAATGTGCGCGCGCCCACAACGCACACTCGTATACGCATCCTGGGAAAATGTACACGTGCCTTACTCACATTTGGGTCATGCGAGTCAGACATGTGACACCGCGTTGGTACTGCAGCAGAGAGAGATTACAGAGGAATCACAGCCTGCTCATCAACATACACCAAAGTCCAAGACACTAAGGTGAGGAAAAAGTAGCAGCTGGAAACCAGTCGGAAACAAATCAACACAACAGATGCACAACTACAAACTTTTTCTGACGTCATATTTAGTTTATGAGAGCAACTCTTCCAACCTTCATCTGGAATTGTTTTCATTGTTTCATCTGTAAGAGCAATGGTACAAACTGTCAACAAAACCACACTGCCAAAGGTTTGAAACAGAAAACAGAAGAGAGAAAAAGGTTACAAAGTAAACACTCTTACCACTTCTGGACAAACGTCTTTCCTTATGTAATCTGAGGCTACAAACAATTACCAAAAGCCAACTTTTTGACAAGCTATTTATTCAATCTACACATCTAGCTATACATCAAAGTAGGCGTGGAAAGAAACAGACTTCACTTGAGCGAGTGCAAGACAGAGAGAAGGAATAGAAATGGCGACAATTAATCTGTAGGGTTAGGGTTAGAAAAAGGGTTTTAAAACTGTGAGAATCCACTATTTCAAGAAACGTAGAGGCGTGGGGTGATGCAAAAACAGCCGCTAAATGGCGCTGAATCTGTGAGTGCTAATAACCCTGCAGTTATTCTCCGCCATTGTGGACAGTGAAATGTATCTAATTTACTCATTCACTGCAAATGCTCGGGTGATCAGAAACCATCGAGTAATCACTAACACACATGATCAAACACCTGATTTGTTCAGTCAATATTTACCATCAAAAGCAGTCGTTGCTCGGCCAAGAAGTCGCACACATGCACGCGCGCTCACACACGCCGGCCTCCATCCTCCTGGGTGCTGTGATGAGGGGTGGAGAGCGGCTGAGTGACCGAGAAAGAAACAGAGGGGCCTGTGTTTACACTGGCAGGGTGAGCAGCACTGAGAGCCCCGTGGAAATGGCCAGCTCACATCTAATGGAGAGAAAGCTCCACCATGACTGACAGGGCCTGCTCGGCTTTGAGGTTCTGCACAGTCAACCCGGCCTGTTTCCCGGAGTGCTCCACTCCCCGGGGTGGCCGCACCAAACAAAGCAAATGAGGGAGATTGGAAGGAAAATGGTCGCCGTACCAGGAACATGGCAGGAGAGCGTTCACTGAGGGCGAAGGGGTGCGTGCGGCACAGAAAAGCCGGACACTTAATGAGTTGTACGCTGACTTTCTCTACACTGTAATTCCAGCACTAATGGAGGGGCCGGAATGCCAAGGACATCCCAGCAGAGTCGTTTATGTGACCGTCTTCGTTGACAACGTACAGAGAGGAAAGTGAATCTACAAACCACTGCCGTGCATTTCCTTCCATGTTGTGCTGATATGTTTCCACCATGTGTTCCAAGCCGTTTTCTCCGTCTAATTGCATTCTAAAGGAAAATAACAACCAGCGCAGGGCCCCAGTGGCCTCACAGTGGACCACAAATGCTGAGTAGATCTTCTTTTAAGTTGTGCATACATTTTCAAAAGGGGAGTTTTCATCATAAAGCCTAGCATTACCATCAATTTCACAATACCATCTGTCTTCTGGGAAGAGAATGGAATTTTTGTATAGGCAATTGGATCCCCATCAACAGCCCAGACTCTATTGATTCACATAACTGCATTCAACAGCTTTTGTCCTTTTCACAGCAGATTTATGCTCATAGATTGGTTTAAGGGGGCGGAGCAGTCAAAGCAGAGACGTCCAGCTGGAGGGGGAAATGGTTCAAAAGGGGTAGCAGCGAAATTAAAGAGTGAACCAACAGGAAAACACGAGGCCTGTCCCATCCACCATGGTCAAAGGAGGGACACGCACACTCGTACACTGATAACAAATTGCACGTAATGTTAGCCAGTTGCGGTTGGTGCACCCCACACTTCCTTATTTTCCTCACAAATTTTCTTAAGTTCAGATCAGAGAAAGTTTTGAGATGTCTTTCACTCTGAAAACGTTGAGCCAGAACCAACTGCCAAGCCCGAACCGAGCGCTTCCCAGCACCAGAAACAGCAGCTTTTCATTGTGTGAATGGACAGCTGAAGAGCCCCAAAGAAGACTTTAGGGAACATAATTGAGGTTGTACGCCTTTAAAAAAAAAAAAAAAGCTGATGAACACCATCTAGTGGAGGAGCAGGAGATAAATTCTGCTGACAGATATTGCGTACGCCTTATAAATTAACTTATGGCACTTGGTTGATGCTGAATTCATGTCTGTTTTTATCCAGCATGGATAAAACAGTTATTTATTTCTTATTCATAAATACGGCTGTTGTAACTCTTAAAATATGAACAAACTTACCTCTAAAGTGTAAAAGTGTATGATTTTTTTTCTGTCTTTGTCTTCAGGAACATCGCTCTTTAGTGTTCAGAAGACTCAGCAAGCATGGAGGGTTACCACGTTCCTTAGACTGCTTTTCCATGTCCATGTGAGTGTACTGAAACAAAAAAACAAAAAAAATATCAGGCGATTGGGAAATTCTGAAAAAAACATTTGGATTCAGTATGCAAAAATGTGTGTGTGTGTGTGTGTGTGTGTGTGTGTGTGTGTGTATATATATATATTTATTTATTTAATTATTTTAGTTTTTTTTACATAGGACAAAAACGACCAGTGACATTATTGACAGAAACATGTACAGGTAGTTTGTTTCAAAAGTGTTTGTTTTTATTAAAAAGAGGTTTGGGTGTGTTTCACCAGTTCACTATTACAAAGTATTATTTTGACAACATGAAATAATATTCATCATGACTTTCTGAGTAATAAAACCTACAGTTGCATAATACTATACTTTTATTTTCCCCTCACAAGCCCCTGTACAGCTTATGTAGACTTTTTATAAGATTAGGTGAAGTTTACAATTCAATATTATGTAATTATGTGGTAGTCGATAGCAGGTTTGTGTTTGACAGTGTTCATAATTCCTACCAACTGTCCAATCAAGTTGAGGTGAAAAAAAAAAAAAGTAAAAAAAAAAAAAGGGGGACTGATTTTTAATGTGACACTTGCTGAAATTGAAAACATCATCACCAGAGGGCACCACACATACAAATTGCATGTACAATAGGATATACAGCCCTCCTGTAACAACCTCAACACTCTACCCGTGAACAGCTGGAGTTGGTGACACTAAGAGCATGAGGTCATTTGCAGGACTGCATCTCTGCGGTGGCTCCAGCTTCCCCGAGCCTAAAGAACCGATCCGACGTTAAATACATCCCAGCCCTCCTTCAGTGTCCCTGCTTAGGGTTGTACACGGAGTCCACAGCAGAGCAGTTTCAGTCCACTGTAACACCTTCAGGCAGCTCCACCACCACGGGAGCGCAGTCTTCCAAGTCTGCATCAAAGTCCCAGCGGAACTTCTTGGTCAGGTGGGCTTTGAACTTCTCTGCTCTCTTCCGCAGGGTGCCGTCCACACCAGGCCCGCTGGCAAACTGGAAAAAGTCCTGCCAAAAGTAAATCAAACAATGTTGCGATTTGTACATGTAAATATGACAGCAGCAATCATTTCGGAGATATTTTGACACTTCTGGAAATTTGCTGTTAGGATCCAGGCATGGACACAACATCCAGGATCGTGAATCCATGTTCTCTGATTTTTATTCTGACTTTTAAAGGAGAATAAACAAAATATGGGAGTTTTATGGGACCCTTTTTTTTTTTTTTTTTATAGTTGTCGATGTTTCTTTTTGTTGCCGCTTAAAGTTGTAAAGCAGGACTTTTACATTCAAACAAAAGTCATGTAACTTTCAAGACAAATGAGCTCACACAATGCTGATGCAGTCAATCACCACAAGATAAATCTATCTGTACTTAACTGTATTCAGAGTTTTAAAATCTGGGGAAACAGTCCCGTATTAGTTGGATGAACGCAAACTGGGCATTCTCTATGGGCAGAGCATGTGCTCCAGAAACTTTCGCTTGCTGACCCGGCTAACTACCAGTTTAGTTCTATGCCAACTTGAATTGGGAAAAAAGTATTATTTTGTGCAGCTCCTGTTGACTTTCTAAATATTTTCTGACCAAATGGATTACCTTCTGACAGTGAAAAGTCATCGTGTGGAAATTTAAACTGAATTTATTCTCTGTTTTACAACCATAACAGCAGCAGTGGAGTAGGCTACAGCTATGACATAAGCACCTGTCAATAAGGTTTTTGTAATTACTCTTGCTGGCAGAAGAGGGATACACAACTTCCACAGTGCAAGTGAGAACAGTGGTTGTTTTTTGTTTTTTTTAAATGTGTTAGTTTATATCAAAATATCAATGGGACAATGGCAGCTTAAAGGTTAGAGAGGGGTTGTACAGCAGTTTCCAGTTGTGAATGTGTGGGAACTATGTGAGTGGGCCTTCTGAAAAAGAGAAGACACCAGTGAAATTTCTCTAACTAAACACAAGTTTTTAAAGATATGCGTGTTGTAGTTTTCACATCATGTGTCACCTCCTGGTAATTTCAAGCAGGTTATAAAAAAAACTCAAACTGTGGTAGAGATAAGATGACTTCCCTCCCTGAGATTTTACTTACTACTAATTACTCGTATTTTTGCTTGTTTTTTTCCCACCTGTTCAGATTCAACACCATCCTTGACTCTGCTTTCGCTTCCACGAGAAAGTTATCTAATGCGTGTACCATGCTGCAGCTTCGCCTGACATACACCATTCTTTTGAAAGTTTTTCCAAGCACTTGTTTAGTCTAGTTTTGTGCATCTACCTGCAGTGTGGAGGTGAGGAAGTTGCTCTGTGACACAATGTCCACAAAGAAGTCGGGAGGTATTTCTCCAAGCTGGTGGTAGAGCACAGCGATGAGCCCCAGGTAGAGTTCCTTACGCTTCCGCATGGTGTCCTCCGAGCGACACAGCAGAGCCAGGAGCTGCTTCCAGTGCTCAAAGCCTTCGTACACGTCTCCAACCAGGAAACACACAAAAGCAAACTGCAGCTCACCTGAAATAGATTGAATCTCGGTTATTTTTTTTATATTTACAAGTTTAGTGCAACATTGGCAACATATATTTAACACCTACCTAGCAGGTTGAGAGGCTGCTGCTCGTGGTTCTTCTCCAGAACGGTCTCCAGGGCATAGCTCAGGTCCAGGCTGCACTGGGTGATTTCGGCCGGTGTGGCCCCTGGAGGGTACGTCTTCTCCGGGATAACAGAAAAGCGCAACTCCGTCCCCTCCCTCGGTTTCATCCTCGGGAGCCTGTCGAGTCCCTCTCTCATGCTCTGACAGGCTGTGTCATTCCTCGGCTGGTCTGCCCTGTCTTTGGTGTGTCTGAGCTGAACCTCAGGGATGACGTCACTGTAGGCGCATATTCGACCCGAGAGAGGCTGCAAGTTACTGGCCATCTCCTCACTAATACGGTCGGTGAGGGACACCCACTTCCTCATCACCTCGTACGGATAGGGACCCAGGAACGGATCCAGCTCTCGCAAGGTGGCCCGGATCCGGCTCACCTCCTCTTCATTCTTGGAAGCGGAGAAGTCCAGATCTTCTTCTTTGGGATCCCAGTTTGCCAGTATGATGTCTTTGGGTTTGAGAGTGAGGAAGACGCCTGTCTTCGGGCCAACTTCTCCTCCACAGCTTGGCGGGTTGACAGAGCAGTAGTGGAGGAAGTGCAGGCCCGGGGGGATCATCTTCACACCGCGGAAACGAGGACCCACCTGCCAACTCTTACAGTCTATCCCAAGCTCTGCGCCCTGAGGCACACCTAATAGCACCAGGGTGGCTCCTTCCTCAAACAGCCTCCGAGCAACATCTGGATCCATGTGTACACTGTTGTTGCTGCTGCTGCTGCTGGCCATGTCTTTCACTTCAAAGGCTACTTGACTTACACCAACTCACTAACCAAATCAAAAGAAGTTAACTCACCTATTAAGTGACGTTTTCATGTCCGGAGGGACATGCTGAAAGTCTGTAACAGTTACCAAAGAGTGATACCGCTTTTTAATGCGAGCGTTTTGGATGAATGCAGTTTATCTGGTTCTCATAAACAGTCCAAAAAGATTCAAGTTCGCAGAAATAAAAGATTGAATAACCTTGTTTTCAACGTACATTAGCGTAAAGAGCCTCGTCGTAGTGGATATCTATCGTAACGATGTTGTTCCGAGTCGTTGAAAATGCGTTTGAGGGAAGCTGTGTAACACGTTTTGCACTCCGGGTAGAAACCGTATTTTAAATGTTCCGCGTTCCTTTTTCCGCTTTGCTGAGGGAGTTGACTTTGGGGTACAAAGCTGTTGCTACTTGCTTTCAAGTGCAGAGATTGTGCTCGCGCTTCAAAAGATGTGATTAACCTACGTATACAAATTTAGTGGTGTTACAACACAAATTATTCAATATCATTTATTACATTTTTGACATTGCTTTTTTTTGTGTGTAATGTAAACGGATTGTTGTTCCGCGATCAAATATGTTTTAAAAGACATGTCATCCAGTTACAAATGTCTACTATAGTTGATAGACCTATTTCACCAATAATAGTAGTAATAATAATGATAACAATAACCAAATATTTCAAATTAATATAAATCAGACAGAGGACTATATCATGGATTTAATGACATATTGCTTACAAAATCAAAACATAATGGTTGTTACAAAAGGAGAGACCTTGACAATGTGCACATTCGGAAAAGTATAGAAATGCATTGTGGATATTTTGTTTAGCTTATGTGTGGTTTAACTGTTCCCTAATACAAATGTCATGGAAAAGCTGGCATAGTTACAAAACACAAAACACTGAGAACTTGACAACAGTAAACATTTGTTGCATGAAAAACAGCTACCATATCTAAACACAGGGGGTCATGTAAAATCCTGTATTTGTTGCAGTGAACATTCTGGAAAATTCATCTGATAATCTTCATGAGAAAGTATAGCACAGGTTTACAGGAACCAGAGAGACGTACCATTTCCTACTTTGAGAACATATAGACAATCTGAAGTTTCTGCCAACAAATGATCAGCGCCTTCATAACTTTCATTAACCTGATCCTCTTCCTCTTCTTTCCTCGTATTTTCTGGACCGCTGAACAAGAGGCTCTCTTCCCCTGAAACCACGCAACAAGAAAAGGAGAACTATTTGTTTGTCATTTCTCTGCGTGAGCTGGTATTGGGGAAGCGTGTTTTAAAGAGCTGCAACTTAGATTGTTAAAGCCCCTTTTCTTACCAGATAATCAGGGCTGCATTTGCGGGTGATGAGCAGCTCCATGCTCTCAACTGGCTTTTCTAGGTCGGACTGCTGCTTGCCCCCCCTCTGACACCGCATCTGTTGTGTCATGCCATAGATGGAAACCAGGATGCGACGTGCCTGCCGTAAGACAATAGGCCAAAAAAAGGAAGAAAATGAAAAAGCATTTAAAATAGTCCTCTTGCTCATCTGTCAATAGAACCATTTTAAGTCACACTTTATAACTCACTCGGCGGCAATCTTCATCTGTATGTGCCAAATCTAAAACGTGAGGCGGCTACACAGCCAAAATGTGGCAGATCCAGACCAGGCACATCAGATGAGTTTGTATTACCCTGTCCATGGTGCTGAAAGAACACATAATGCAGTGCCATTTACCTTTTCTGAAGGACATGGGTCTCTCTCCTTGAATGTATTAAGTGAAGAAGTCAAATTCTGCAAGAGAACAGCCAAATATGGAGTTGTTTAAGAAATCAATTATGCTTGTTATCAGAGTTTCTCTTGCGCAACAAACACTGGAGGGCAGCCTATCACTGGATAACAAAATGATAAATAAACACAGTAGAATAAAAAATAAAATAAACAAAATCTCTGTCAAAGTCACTTGTGAATCGCATAGTCTGCAAATATGTTATCATACCAGACTCTGCAGCTCGACGAAGATGACCTCGCTGTAGGAGCCCAGTATTTCTTTATAGTTACAGCCACGTTTACCGTAAGAGTTGGCCAACAAAAGAAACGCAAGGACACTATGGAGTAGCGCTCCGACCAGACACTACGAAAAAAAGGTGTTATGACATAACATGGAAAGAAATGTTCCACTCTACATCAATACTGAGGAGGGGGAAAAAAAAGTTTGTAGTATGACTCAAACTCAATTGGCTGCAGGGACGCAACGTATGTTAAAGCATCTGTTGGTTTCCAGTCGTTAGCGCCACATGACCAAAGTTACAATAGTTTTATTCAGCAATGCACACACTTCATCATTAGCGATGCAATTTTCAATCATTTTCTATCTCTGCTCATGTGTTGCGTAAATACGCACCGGATGCGATAACCGCACTTACCATTTATCATGTTTTTCTGCGGGATCCTCAGACGAGCAAACTCATCTCTATCAGTGACAGGGAGATCCAAGGAATTACTCCTGATCCAGCTGCGCTCATTCTATCCAATCCGGGTTTTTCTCTGTATTGTTGGTGCTTCTTTTAGTGGAGTGGTTACAGGGTGGCAGGTAGACTTCCGATGTGGTGCTGCGTGGTTTCCAACGTCATCAAACTCACTGCTGCTCCTATTTCCTTCCCCGTCATGGATTGCTGACGCCGGGTTTAGGATTTCACTAAACTCCAGTCCGATCAAGTAGAGGAAAATTTCTGCAATCAATCAATCACTTGTCTTCATCCTTTCGGTTTCGTTGGCAAGACGTGATAACCGTGGAAGAGTTTTGGGCATTTATCCCAAAAACCTTTGGGGCTCTCATCCACAGTGGGTGGTACAAGTCATCGTGCCTAAACCTGAATACAGCAGGTCATAGAATCTGAGGGGTCACAGATTTCAGTGGAACACCCGATTTGTTATAAATACGTGGTTTATGATTATGATGATAAATGCAAATGAACTTGTTTCAGCCGAACCAAAACGTACAATGCTCCAGTGAAATCCCAGAGAGAAAAATAATGCTGACTTTGTATGGGAACTGCATGGGAGGAGGAATGCTGGGGAAAAAAAACAGGAGCAGAGCACTCAGACTGAAATCACAACAAACATTTTATGGCACGATTAGTTTGGGAGAAACAGGAAATTGTGCCAAAAACTTTCTATTTGTTTATTGGATGCCTGTAAAGTATTTTTTAACACGTTTCAAGCAAGATAAGTAGAAAAGGCAGAATTAACACTACAACCATCAGAAACCATGGGGTACCTGACATCGAGTTTATATACAGTCACATCTAAATCTGGACTTCTTACATATCAATGTGGTCAAGACATTAAAACATTACAAAAAAAAAAAAAAAAAAATCCTCATTGAAAGTGTTTACTTTCATTCCTCTTTTACATCTTTTATAAGTTTAACAAACAGTTACTGAAATTAGAATTTTGACACTAATCAGCAGAAAAACAGACATTACTCTCAAAGTGGAAACAACATAAATTTAGATTTGATTGCCTGTAACTTTTAACCCGGTTTACTTTGACATTCCTAAATAATGTACACAGTTCTCATCAGAATTAACTTTTTATCTGGCTAGAGATCCCCTGAGCGATACAGTGCTGCTTTGTGTGGCTTTCACTGTTACACATTCAGCATTCTAAACAGCCATAGGTCACTAACAATGACCTGAATTCATTGCGTGTGCAACAAGTAAATTAAATATAAATAGCTCATCAAAACACAACCGAAACCATGACAGCTGCATAATGTTGCCCTTTTTAATATTTTCATATTTCTAACTCTACAACTCATTTACAACCATGTTACAGCAGCATCTACATGACCATACCGGGAATTCAGTGTCACATCTGCTCCCTCATGTACCACCTGCCCTGTTTGTAATTCTGGTCATGCCACAAACAAAACAAGCAGAACACCGACATGAACAAATAAAGCACAGCCAGTGAGTTTTTATTAAATACCACTGACTCTGGAGACGCCATCAGGCGGTTAGCTAATCTCGGCAAACAAAGTAAACTTCTAAACAAATCTGTTATACTCTACATAAAAATTCTGAAGTTGCTAAAAAAAAAAAAATCAGGGCTCCTCAAAAGGTCTGTGTCTGTTCAGGAATACACGGCGTAACTACAGGGTTTCATGGTTAAGATGGTAGATAACGCATACATCTAATGTAAAGAGGTAAGAGCTACATACTCTGATTTAATCATTTAATTGTCAAATCTGAAAATCAATGGCCTTTATAAATGTCCCAAAAGCTGATTTATAAATGAATAAGTTAAGACAGCACTTCACTGGAATAGGAGCAATTTTCTCGAAAGAGTCATAGAACGAGTCTGTTGCCTTGAGTCACCAGGTTCAGTTTTATGAGTGTGTGAAAAGAAACAATGCTCACATTGGAGACTGCAGACTGCAACAATGGGAGATTACTGTATTAAAAGTAGACTTTTAAGATAAACTAAACAAACCACATTACCAGAACCACACCATCTCCGACATCATACTGTGGGGCAGAACCTGCAGGGCTTTTTGAGGGTTCAACAGTTGAACAATGAAACCCTAGCGGGCACACGAAGCCATTACAAATAAAGCAAAATCTACACATAAACTACGTGATGGACCATAAGCCATCCACAAGAACCCGACATTTTAACTGCAGCTTACTGTATTGTTACTGCATATTCACCTGAAGTGGGTAATCAGTCATTTTGAATTTTGTATTCACACTTGATTTAAAATGTGCAGAGATCTGTTTTCACTTTGACGTTAAATCATCATTTTCTGTTGAGAGGTACAGTGAACATTTTAAATTTGTAAAATAATAAAACATGAAAAAGGTGAAGAGGGTGTGTCTGTATATGAATACGTTATATCTGCCAAAGGTGGGCAAGTCCTGTTAAGAGAACAAGCATGTCCTTAGCTGCTCTCTGCTAAACTGGTGACTGCCAGAGTCCTCCAGGTGTTTCCAGTCCAAATCTCCTCAGCCTCAGAATGTATTCTTGATCTTGCTGGCTACCTGCGCTAGGATTTCTCCTGTCTTCTTCTGCCAGTTGAGGACGTGTTTAGACTCGGCACACCACAGCTCTCCATGGCGAGGTTCTGCATTCTCACAGCGCTTTCGCACCTCTTCTTGCTGTTCCTGAGGAATGCAGAGCAGTGAGATGAGACGCCCACAGCACAAAACGCATGCACTCGCCTCGCACACTGTTTATAAGAGTGACTACCAATTTTGTGAATGAGAAAAAGCAATTATATGTTTTTCAAAACAGATTAGAGTGAAAACACGTATGCTTATCATGCATCATTTAACATGTCTATCAGTACATTTTCACTCACACACAGAATGTCTGAACCCATTATAATGCTAACTTTTGCTGATATATCTAACTCTTCAGTAGTTTTATCTTTGGTCCACTAAAGCTCTTTTAAATGATTCCAAATGTTTTCAGTGGTACCTTTTACCTTATGAAAGCATCGCCTGTTCAGCACAGTCACTGCACATACATATATCACATTAAATGAATTTCCATCTGACTGCAAAATGCACTTCTGCATCGTGTAAACTTCAGTCAGTTTGATAAAGTATTTAGCTGCTATGTAAATGTAATGACGTGAAGTCCAGACACAAGATCCTTACCTCTGTGCCGTGCTGCAGCTCAAACTTGTAGAAGAGAGCCCAAGCGTCTCCCAGGTCTGGCTCAATCTTTACTGTCCTGAGGAACCACTCTCTGGCTTTGGTGATCTTACGCTCACTCCAGAACAACCTGAGATGTGCGAAAGATTGTATTTGAAAACAACACAAAGTTTGTTGAATACACAGAACAAACCAGAACTGTAAAGAATATGTTTTTATAATGTAGGTTATCATTTAGAGCAGAGATTATTACGCAGAGGGGGGAGTTAAAAACAGTAAAAAGACGCAGTCATACTTGGCTACAGCGAGCAAGACATGTGGATCATGTTCACACTTCTTCAAAGCGTCCACACTCTTAGTCTTTCTCTGGGGCCTGGCTTCCAAAAACACTGCTTCAGCCCACAGGATCCCTTTGGAGGAAAGAAAATGAAAAGTAGGGTGAAATGGAGAATTTGACATTTTGAAATTACATATGAAGATATATCCTGTATATGGCATAACTAGCTCGAGAAATTCGTGGTTCCTTTTAAATTCCGTTGTCATTGGTTTCTGAAAAGGTCTGCCCTCTACGACAGCCGAACTCACCTGAATTTGGGCACTCCTGCAGGGCTTTGGCCATCAATGTGTTGGAGATATTTTTCAGTCCGGCCCGGAACTCCAGTCTGACCGACTCCAGCCTGTTTAATATGATCACATACACATCATTTTAAAGGCAAAGATATAAAGACAGCTATATTTCATAATTTTGAGGGATAGTTGGGAAAATTTATGCTACTGATCCCAGCTTGGGTTTTTGTGCCATAGTAAGAGCACATTTAGCACGTGACTAGTGTTGGCAAGTAAATTACTGATAATTCTAATGATATTCAAACATAAATATGTTTATGGTCCAGTACTGTGGAAATAAAAAAGAAATGTATATGCTGAGCGGGTGACACCTTTCAAGATGAAACTTTTCTAAGGCAGAATCTTGCTTTTGCATTCAAGTGGAGCACCACACTTGTGTATTGTCTCACCACAGCTCAGGGCTCTGCGGGTTCTTGAGTCGAGCCTTCTCCAGGATTGCTCTGGCTCTGGTCAGCTGTCCGACTCTTTCTTCAAGACGAGACAGCAGCAACCACAGGGCCACCGAGTGGGGACACTTTTTCAACTACAGCAACAAAAAAATTCACATATTTTCACACATATGACCAAAAATATCAAATAATTAGCATTCCTTAGATTCCGAGCACTAGTAGGTAATACAATATCTAACTAAACAAACCCCTGTTCCCGCCTCACCCCTTGGTTATAGGCCTCTCTGGCTTTGTCCATATTTTCACACTGCTCCTCAATCTGGCCACGCATCATCCAGAGCTTTGGGAAGTCCTCGTAGTGTTTCAGGGCCTCGGTGCACAACTCCTGGGCAGCTTCAATGTTTCCCAACACCCACTCCAGCTTCACTGATTTCATAAATACCTGTAGAGATTACAAACACACACAAGCTGTTTCTTTACACCATAAATATGTATGAACAGGACCCGTGACTCCATTTTTTTTTTTTTTTTTTTTTTTTTAATTTGATTTTATACACTTTATTAATCCCCGAGGGGAAATTTCTTCGCTACAGCAGGGGGGCTCTCAGGGGGGAGCTGCTGCAGCAGGCTGCCACTAGCGCGGCGCCAGGTAACCTGACCTGAGGTGCATGTTTTTGGATGATGGGAGGAAGCCGGAGAACCCGGAGAGAACCCACGCAAGCACAGGGAGAACATGCAAACTCCGCACAGAAAGGCCCAGGACCGGATTCGAACTCGGAACCTTTTTTTGCTGTGAGGTGACAGTGCTAACCACTGCACCACCGTGCCGCCCTAAATTTTCAGACATATTAAATATCAGCCTGCCAGGGCACAGCCTAATTGCTTAGCTGCTTCATGAACACCACAAAGTTGTCTTATCTGACAGGACAATCAGAAGAGGCCACCTTAAAGCAGGCTCTCTTAGTCACACCTGTCAGCACACAATACAGATAACCAAATGTAGTCAGCTCACCTGACAGAGATAGTTAAAGAGAACAGTTGACAGCATCTATCAACCTGAGTGGTGCTGCCAAGTGTTTTGAGTTGTAGAAACCTTGAAAGCCTGAACCTGAGAAAGCCAGAAAGTCTGTAGAAGCTACCTCAAGGACATGCACTATCAACTTACCAATAAACACTGGCTTTAAAGCAGAGAACAATCAAACCTGATCGTCAAGTCACTCCTTAAACATGAATCAGAGCTCTATGAATATTAACAATGGCTCAATGAAAAACACAATGTGCTGATACACACGGTCACAGAGGGGCAGATAAAGAGTGAAAGGAGGACAGGACTGTTTCAATTGACAGGTAACCTTCCCCTGTAAAAATACAGTGAACAAAGTTGTGAAAGTGTGCGCTTGTAAGAAAAGTACTCTTTTTCATATTAATTTATCTTTTCAGCCTGTTTTATAATCCATCAAATCCCATCTGACACCTTGATGAATGTTTTGATTGACAAAAAGACAAAACATTGCTGCATTAAAACCTGAATGGGGAAGCCAGTTTTCAAAAGCAGAGTAATCCTCATGAGAATTTGAAATGGGGAAATCTTTCCATGGCATTTTTACTGTCTCACACAAACTCACCCTGGCTGTCGGTGCACTGCTGCGGGCTTTTGCCAGCAGTCGACGGGCTCTTTCATACTCGTTATTCTCAGACTCCAGTTTGACAGCAGCAAGCCAGATCTCTTCACTGTTAGGGTTGGCCTAGGAAAGCAAAAGGTGGACGAATAGAGAGCATACGGATAAAAGTGGGGGAGATGCAGAGGGGAAAACTGATTTAGACATAAATACACATAAACTACTCCAGTATTTAATATACTATGTGTAGAGGTCAATCTTTGCATTGTTGCATTCTCACCTGGAAGGCCAGAGCGAGGATGCTTCTGGCTGCTGGAACATCCTCAGCCAGCCACTTGGACTTGGCACCCATTAGCCACAGGACCTCTGCTTTAGGACAGTGAGCCACAGCCCTCTGGAGCAGAGCCTCCAAAGACTCCCTGAGAGATACAATGAGCCGTGGATGAGTTACGGATGGGAGGAGCCCAGTGGCAGTTGAATAAATATTAGAGGTTAAGATGATAAAACAAGTATATTAGTTGTAGTGATGAAATTTAAAGATGAACAAATAAAGATGTGGATAGAAACCAAAGCTGGTCACCTGGTGCCATGGTTCTTCTCAAAGTATGCAGCTCTAAGCCAGACACTTTTTTTACTGGGGAACACCTGTAGAGCGTGAGCGTAGATGGCCCTGGCACACTCCAGCGCTCCGTGGGCCACACACTGAAGCACAACAAACACATCAAAGTTAAGCTAAACTCAAACAGCAGATGAGCATGCGCATGACCCATCTTGTTGTCAAAAGCCTGATCTATCCATACTCACACTATCTGCGTCCTCCATCCAGGTGTGCTTGCGGTCCTCCTCCTCAATGCCAATCCCTATGACGGCCCTGATCACAGCCTGACAGGTCGCCACGCTGCCTGCTTTGTCACACTCCTCTGCATCCTGCAGGACAATAAGAAGCATTTAGGACAAAAGAGACTTTGAGTGGAGAGGAAGAATGTACAAACTTTAAGCGTGAATTGCTGACGCCTATTGTAGGTCGGTAATTTCTTCACGCATATTTTACACGGAATTACTTGCACATCTGATGTCAGAGAAAAATGTCTTCAACCATCAAGATTAGAAATATTGTAAAATAAACCCGGGTTACTGATTGATATCCATGTGAGTCACAGTTTAAAGATGATCTGTCTTGGCACAGATGATTTTTGTGGGAAGAGCAAAGGACTAACTTGAGCTGGAGTATCAAAGGTGACAGAAACAAGATAATCTTGAAAAAGGAAAAAGCAGTTTTTACATGTTTAATCAATTTTGTTAAATTTTTTTTTTTTTTTTTTTTTTAAATCGCCTGCATTAATATTATGTGTAACACAAATACATTTACTGTAATCTTTCTTTAAAAACTGACAAATCTTGTCATTTTAACTTAATTTGTTGGTGTACTGGCAAATGGCCTTAAGAAACCTTCCACAATAACCAGCCATACTCTGCCAGAGGTAGACAAAGCCAGGTTGTCAAGGTGGAAAAAAAACAAACGATACCAAAAGGGATTTCAGTGAATGCCTCCGATTGCAAAACAACTGTGAACTGGGCTTAACAAAATGTCAGTCACAGTGCTGGCTTGTATTCTGTTGCATCCAGAAGAATAAGAGGAGGCCCCTTTACCCAAGCATGCTGACGAACACATGACGCAGACTCTACTCCTACAATAGCCAAGTTTAAAGGTATAGTCACTACATTTTATATTTGAAATTACAAGTTCATGCTGATATGGGAGTGCAAGAGTTAGTAACTCAGTAAGTCAATAAAAGTAAGCATTTTGTAACCATCAGCTGATCATAAATGAAACCAAAGGTCCCTTTTACTCCAGTGTTTGAGTTACAGCATAACGGCATCAGCATCTTAGATTTAGTTCTCGTCATGTGTTTATCTGCTTATTATAAGACCCTTCTCCAAGTTGGAAAAAATAATTTCTTTACGCTTGCTGAGAAGCCACAAAGCTACAGGAACACACCTGTATCCACTGTTCTCTGTTGATCTCCACACCGTTGGCACGCAGAGAAGTGATGGCTCTGTCAATGATCTTGTCCACCATCTGAGTGTTGCCATTGGCCTCCTCCAGCTTGGCAGCAGTGATCCAGATGTGGCGATCGGTGGGAATGTTCTCTCGAGCTTTGTTCAAGACACGACGGGCGTTCTCGTAGGTCTCTAACCTGGCTAGAGCCAGCCACAGCTACAGGAGGAGAAAATGCTTTGATAGTGAGATAGGTGCAGATGTTTTACATGTTGCATAGCATTGTTTAACATCCAGTCCAGAAGGCCATGTTTTCATGTTGGCGAACAACAATATATGAAATGACAGCATGCTCCGAGCGTACCTCCACACTGGTGGGGCAGCACTCCACAGCTCTGCTCAGCATGATCCTGGCATCCTCTGGTTCCTCCAGCTCAACCGCGGTCTTCCACAGTCGGACTGACTTGGATACATTCTCCAGGGCTGCATGGGTAACAGTTAAACAACAGTTCAGTTATGTCACTGACGCATCTTCTTAAACCAGGTCAGTTTGTCGCTACAAAATACAGTAAAGGACTATAAAGGCACGATACAGACAATATATTGAATCGTGTCAAAACACAGCCCCAACCGTACATCCATAGACAACACATTATGTACAGCAGGGGTGTCAAACATACGGCCCGCGGGCCGGATTCGGCAAATAAATTGCATTTCTATGAGAATATGGAGGTTTATGAGTACAAACGTTTTGTTATTTTTTTTTTTTAATCGATCCAGTAATTGTTTCAAAAACAGCGTTAAATGCGACGTCTGCTCCGGAGGAAGAAGCGCTCGGTGCCACAGGCAGCCACGCTCGCTGCTCGCTTTGTGACGTGTTTGACGTCAAACGCGTCACAAAGCGAGGGAATCTGCAGAGGAGAGCCGGGGCAGATAAACAGTGGGCTGATGTCTGAGTTTTTGGTCTTTATGTTTCTAGTTTATTGTAGAAAGACCTTAAAACAGGGTTTATCATCCAAAAACCTTCACCAATGATTTAAACAAAGAGAAATATTGTCGTTATTTTTTTTTTTTTTTTTACTTTATTAATCCCCGAGGGGAAATTTCTTCGCTACAGCAGGGGGGCTCTCAGAGGGGAGCTGCTGCAACAGGCTGCCACTAGCGCGGCGCCAGGTAACCTGACCTGAGGTGCATGTTTTTGGATGATGGGAGGAAGCCGGAGAACCCGGAGAGAACCCACGCAAGCACAGGGAGAACATGCGTTATTATGCTATGATTTTACTGGTCTGGCCCACTTGAGATCAAAGTGGGCAGTATGTGGCCCCTTAACTAAAATGAGTTTGACACCCCTGATGTACAGTGACAAAAAAATAAATAGAGATACTGTAGAATTTCAGTGAATGCACCAGCAACAAAAACAAACACTAAACAACATATTATTTACTTTGTTTATTTATTATTTACATTAGAAGTAAAGTTTAATGGTGTCAGGAGGTAGAAAGGTAGAGTGTTATTTATGTAATGAAGAAAAGAAGAGCAGAGGCAACTGAACATGTAGAGACAAAGAGAGCTCTTCCTCACAGGAAACTCCACATCCATCTCTGTCAGTGGGGTATGCTGCTGGGAAACATCGTTGTGTGTGTGTGTGTGTGTGTGTGTGTGTGTGTGTGTGTATGTGTGTGTGTGTGTGCGCGCGCGTGCGTGTGTGTGTGTGTGGGGGCCTGTGTGTGTGTGTGTGTGTGTGTGTGTGTGTGTGTGTGTGTGTGTGGTGTTCGGGCATTGACACCATGGTTTAATGAGGTGCCTGGCTTTGACTAGAAGCCAGGCACACAGCTGCCAAATGTAACCCTGAATAAATCTTTAATGAAATCTTTTATGCAATCTGAAGACTGCAGGGACTGAGTAATTCTGTGTGGGTGCTTTTATGAGACAATTAACAGATTGAGACTGGTCTTGAATTTTGGCCCTATAGAAATGAGTGTCTTCCTTTTGGCAATGACCGAACGGCTTCAGTTCTATCAACTATGGAAATATACCTTGGCATTTCGTTACTCCATTTTAATACCTGGCAACGTTTACATTGATGGGCTATGTAATTTTCTTTTTTCTTAAAACGGGTCAAATAAAAACATTGCTTGTCTACTGGTATCAAAGAGAAGAAACCATACTGGTACAGCTATCAAAAATCCTTGAACAATACTTAGCCCTGCTTTTCAAAAAAAAAAAAAAAAAAAAAAAAAATCTTTTTTTTTTTTTTTTCACAATCCGAACAACAAATACACACGACAGAAAAACAAGCTAAAAGCACAACTTACCCTTCCTGAGGACGCGTTTCTTAGCTCTGACATCTGTCTCCAGCTCTGCAGCTCTGATGTAGATGCGGACGGACTGAGGCAGGTGACGAACAGCCTGGGCTACCACGGCTTTGGCTGTGTCACCAGGTTGGAGCCGGGCAGCCTCCAGCCACACGTCCTCACTCTGGTTTACAGAGAGAAATGCTTATTCCAACAGGAAGGACAAGTTTCCTCATTTGCAAGTTAGCCAAGCAGCACATCACATCATTAATCTCATTATAAAGGAAACAGCTGACAATGCAAACTGAAATGCCTGGTATAAAATAGTACCCAGGGAAATATTACATAATAGATTGCAGTTTTAATTTGATCAAACCAACCAAAAAAAACTTTACAAGCCATGAACTCTGTCCCTTAACAGATTTAATATTCTGTCTGTCCTCCTTTACCTTAGGACACATCTCTGTGCCTTTCATGATCAGGTTTCTGGCCACCTGCAGTTTTCCAGTCACCTCCTCCAGCCTGGCAGAGGCAATCCAGGCAGGTGGGTGATGGGGGTTGGTCTCCCTCACTGATTTCAGTAGCAGACGAGCCTTCTTGATGTCACTGGAAATTCAGAGCCACAAATAAGCCATCAACACCCCACACACACACACACACACACACACACACACACACACACACACAAATGCAAAACAACTTATTTTACAGAGATATACTCTGAACATCTGGTGTTGCCAGTGTGTTTCTACCTGATATCTCCTCCATGAGTGGGGATCATGGAGTTGAGATCTGTCAGGTAACCTTTGGGGTCCACGACTGTCTGTCCACTCACTGAGTCAGACACCTGATCACAGATAACAGGCAGAGATGAAGAGAAAATAATTCAATACTGCACATCCGGATAACGACAGCAGAATGCTGGAACCAGATAAAAGTGAAAGGATGAAGCATCAATTACCTGACTGAGCCTCATGTCCATGAGTGTGTTCCTGGCCTGACCAATTTTCCTCATATCCAGCTCTCCTGTCCCTGGTGTCATCAGGCCTGGGGTCATGCTTCCTGGGTAAGGTGTGTTCAGGCCACCCAGCTAGTGGAGACAGGAAACGATCATAATAGAGAGGAGAATTACAGTTTCCGCAAGAATTTTGTTACGGCATGTTTAAACAGTTTATGAAACGTAGGACTAGATGAAATAACACTGTTCACACCACTGCAAACGATGCATGGGGAAATCCTTTTAAGCCTGAGAAATGGCTTTCCTATGCTGAAAAACATTGGAATGAAAGTAAAATGATAATGTAAATCTTAATAATACAATACATGCATGTCAAAAATGTACAACTTTTTTCATCAACAGGCCACGTCTCCATTTGTTTTCAATTCAAATATTTAGTAATGTCTCCTGTTTCCATGCAGAAAACAAACAAACCAGGTTGCCTTTTTAGATATTTTTTTTTAAAGGGCAACAGATTTCATGTGATCAATATCAGTAGCAACAGTTGTCTGTTCTCCACTGACAATATATGGTTGCAAGAAAAATAACACTCAGCATTGGTAAACTGCATTTACAGTACAGTTGAAGTGATTTGCTTCTTTACAGTGAGATCTCCTGACTCCTACTGGGGCAGGCTGGCACTACACCTTGATCAGTGATGTGCGCGTTTATGTGGAAGTGTGCAATACAAGTTATGTGTATTTGCATGTATACTGACTCCTTGCAAAGGGTCAACAGTGGTGTGGTTCTCTCCAGTCTGCAGGTGTTTGGAGAAGAAGCTGTCTGGGACAGGGGTGAGTTTCTCATAACGAGGATTCCTCTGGCGCTTGTTCCTGGCATCTCCCACTTCAGGGATGCTCAGCCACTCCTCCTCTGACACCTCTGCCAACTTCCTCTGCAAAGAGATGGAACAGATGAATGATTAGGGGCTAAAGAGAGGGAATACATTCGGAATGCCAGCAGTCTTGTTGAAATATGTATCATATCATATGATTATGATCATGCGCTAAGAAGCTCAAATCGGTCAACATAAAAAAAAAAAAGAAAAGAAAAGATGAGCTCTTTTAAATTCTTGGGAGACCACATTAATGTTGACCTGTCATAAACCTGAACACCACCTGAAATAATCAAGAAAGAAGGAAAAGAGCTGAGTTTCCTCAGCAAACTGAGGAAATCTACCATGCACTGTTGAAAGCGTACTCACAAACAGTCTCTTTTGGGTGGTGTGGAAACAATAACGATACATAACGGGTTGCACTACCCTGCAATCCAATACCTCAAGCATAGTATGCTATACAAAACAATAATGACTGCTGTACCACTTTTATACTGCTATAAATATAAGCCTTTTACCGGAGCATGTTTGCACAGCTCACTCAGTTTTTTTTTTGTACCCATTAAGTAATGCAGTCAGACAACACCTGTATTTCATTTTACTCTTTAGATCTTTTAAACTTCTTGACTTGGCCCTTTCCAAATATTTTCTCCATTCATCAAGCACCAATGCAGTAACTTTAAAATAAGAACTTCTTCAGTTCATGAAGAAGCCTTTAGGATGAGAGGTATAACATCTTCATTTGGATTACTGATTTTTCAAAGTGTAGGAAGAGAAAAATGGATAATTTTAATGGGGGTAAAATGGTTGAAAAAAAGGCAACAATTTGGTGTATTGTTTGCCGTTTAATACCTTTAAATCAGAAAACTGCTGCTGGATTTTGGGTCGCTCCATACGGTATTTCTCAATTTCTTCCTTTTCTCTCAGCTCCCTAAAAATACACAGACAACAATTAAAATCACACTCACATGCTAAAAATCCACATTATATGAAACTTGAAAACACTTTGCGTTGTTCAAGCGGGGCAAAATAATATTATCCCAACACTGAAGTGGGAAAGTAGATTAGTTTTTCTTTGTAACCTTCTTTCTTTGCGTCTTTCATCCATCCTCTTGTCCAGTGCTGCGTATATAGCGTCGGCTTCTTCATCGTCTTTCTCATAGGGCCCACTGGAGAACAAGCTACCTGCATAACCATTAAACTACAAGAAAAAAAAACAAGTAACATAACATTATTTGAATGACCGCTCATCATCCAGAAAGAGTAATTGACTGCTCAACTTTGAATTTTTAACTAGATGAATTAAAACCCTACCAAAAAAAAAAAAAAATCTAAAATCAAACACAGCTGGAGACAACATAATCAACGGTACCTCATCATAGTTGGTGTCGTTTAGATCTTCATCATCATCATCCTGATTCTTTTTCATTTGGTCCCCAACCGTCCTCTTCCCTGGAGGTGCATGTCGGTCATCCACTGGATCATTGGCGTCTCGAGCAGGACCGATATCAGATCGCGTGGTAAAACCAGTGGCACTGGGGAGGCAATATTCATTTAAACATTACATGAATGGAAAGATGCATTCTTGCATTGAGAGGAGTATCTTAAGGAATGACCGCAGGATAAAAGCGTGCTATCTGTTTTGATAACTCCGATAGTCGGTAGTTTAACATTAGATGCAGCAGTGACGTGACGAGAATACGTTTTCTCTCTATTTGCAACAAAACGTCAGCAGGTTTTTACGTCCCCTTAGATAACTCAATGTCACGAGTCCCAAACAATTCATATTGAAAAATAAATAAATAAATAAATAAAAATAGCTGACGTATCTGTCCCCATTTTAATATATCTTGTTCAACACGATCAAATCAATGGAACAGCACTTGATGCCGAGCTAATATCTTCGTTCACTTCACAAACGCTAAATAAAAATAGTTTATTCGGATGTTAATACAAATTAACCAGAGTTGTTACGGTGCCTTTGCAGAAAACTTGACTCAACCGGTGACTATCTCTTAACATGCGTGAGAGAGAGCTAGGCTAACTAGCTGGCGTGAAGTTAGCTCACCCTCTGCCGAGACCCGGGACGTAGCCCAGCGGAGCGGGCATCCCCAGAAACGGCTTCTTCTTCTTCCCCATAAGCGGGGAGGCAAGGGGCATTATCGGGGGTCCGCCGCTACCCCCTGCCGCCCCGGTCCCCCCCGCAGATGTTTTGGGGACGATTTTAGGTCCTTGTTTTGCTCCCGCGCTAGCCATCGTTGCTCCAACGGTGAGGAGGCTCACTGTCCGATAAACAACAGTTGCACTTCCGTTTCCAACACACGGCGACCCTTCTGAAAAAATGTCCGTCGTTGTTTGTAACAGCGCCCCCGCAGGACTGGCTGGTTACTTTTTATTTTCACTTCTCTCCTGTTATCTCTTTCGTTTAAAATTGTTGATGTGAGTGTAGCGGAATTGTTTTCATTATTGCAGTGTGTGGCTGCGTGATTGAAATGATTCATTTTGGATATTCATCATGTTTCATGCTGATGTCAGTTTTCTGCTTAAGCCACAGGATGGCGCCAAATGCTGAACAATAATATACTCATCGAAATATTTTAATTGATCACATTTAAAACAGGGAAGTAGAATTTATAGATTAGTATTCCTTAACAAAATGTACTTATTTTGCAGGAGATGTAATGTGAATCTTGATATTTTTTAGGATTGGTACATGAAGTAACATCAGGATATGTTTGTGAAAAGACCTCCCAGAAACTCCAGAGAGTTCAGCATAAAAAAAAAATTTGTGATGTTTGTACATTTCTCTACATAAATGTAGTATTATTGTAATTTTCTTGAGGGCATTAATGAAAATATCAAAAGCACGTAAGAATGACCAGTTTTTTATTCTGTAAGACTTTGTTTCACCCCTTGACAGAATGTCATCAGCGGACCTGCGACCCCAATCATGGCATAACATAACACATATTTTTGTAACCGAACAATCAAACATTAAATATTGAATTTTGCCCATTTGAATGGAAAATCCCCATTCTTCATAATCTCAGGACTTAGACCAGGCTCCTACATTTAAAATGATCAGTTTGTATTTCACATTGAAGCAATTTTTATTGGGCCCATTTAAACACAGGGCTCCCAGAAAGGGTAGATCAAGTATTCCTGAAGAGGACTCCAGGCCACCTTCTGAGAGAGGATATTTACATAGAGTCAATCAAGCTATATATTTAAAGTCATTTTAGTGCAGTTTTGACAGACAACTGTTACAGCGATAATTCATATAAAACTATGAGTGTAAAATATCCATATTATCCATGCTATATTAAAACATGAGACAGGAGACTGCAGTAGAGGTAATTATATATTAACATGACATTTCTGGGTTCCATCCCGTGAGATGAATTGAGGCCATACATCAATTAGTCTCAATCACATTTAACTTCACCCATTCACAGTCGGCGCCTCGGCTCAAGCCTTTACATTTTTCTTCATTTACATCGCCTGAAGGGCAGACATTATTTTACTCCTGGGAGAAGATGTTATGATGAAAATGGACTGTCAGACACATCTGAAGATATATGGCTCACATAGCCAAAGGACCAATTTCAACATGAAGCGTATGGCTCAAGCCTTGATTTCATCCAGCTATTGCTTTGTCTCTTTTACTTTCCTTTGTTTTTCTCAATGACCATTTGATTGTAATTGTATAATTGTTCTAATCACATATAAAAGTGCAGCTTGAATAGTTGTGCAATAGGGGAAAGACAGTGAAGAAAACCAGAGATTACATGGCTGCTTGCTCATTTTAATGCTGCGCCATGGATGAACGATCCGGGCCAGTCTAGTTAGTGATAAATAAATCATATACTGTGGACAATATTAACAGTGATCCAAGCACACATGTCTCTGAATTAATTGGCACAAACTAATTTATTTATCTTTGCTAATACATGAGTAGCAGTCACATTGTCACACCTATGGCTAATAAAGGTGTTCCCCATAAACTGACTTGCATTTTGACAATAAAGGTTTTTTTTTCCAATGAAAAAAAATACTTCAATAGGAATCCACCAACCTCCACCACACATACAGACGTGTACACATTAAAATCTGCAATGGTGATGACGATGGCAGCAGAAGATATCTGCTTGGGGGTTATGAAGGCTGACTGAGTAACAATGGTCTCACCAGAGATGATACTATTATCATTTCCTTTGATATGCCACCATAAAACATTTGGCAATGCTTCCTGTAAGCGAAGCTGTGAGTTGGAAACTGTGTCTGGAATGAATAAACTCTAAAAACATTCTTTTCCAGTTTACCTGTATAACAGACAAGTTGGCACAAAAGTCTGAAGGGGACTGATGTGACCTCTACACTTGCTCTGCACTGAAATAGGAGTTTTTCTATAAGCGTCTTGGAAAATGCATAAGGTCATAATAGAAATGAGGCTTTTGATTGACACATATTTTTTCATGCTGAAGGCAAGAGAATGTCATTAGGAGGATTTCTCTTTGTAAGCAAAACTGAAAAACAGTGATTTAATGGCTCAGCCTATTTTCTAACAAAGACTAATCACTTCATTTGGATAGAATTGCATTTTGGATGAGGGGAATTCACAAAAATAATATCCCCCATTTTGTAAACAATACTTTAATTTGTGATATGGTGATAAATTGATGTGTGAGAAAATGTGTAATTAGGAAGATGAAATGCACTGTGAATACGATAGTGTGTGTATATTTATGCAAGGATACAGGAATCGGTGTGTTCTTGCACGTTGATCCTGTGTGTGCCAGTTTGCATGGATGCATGACTCCATTTAATCGGTTCACTCAATGCATATGACGGAATGGAGGGAAGACCACTGGACTATCTGTCCTCTCTGTCACAACAGATGTCCATAGCGTGATAGTGAATTGTGGATTGTAAAATGTAGGTCCATAGAAGTCTATAGGAAGATACCGAAAATTAAAACATAAAATATCCAAGCATATAGTCAAGCATAATGTCCCATTTACGGTCCACTAACTGAGAGAAAGCTGCTGTTTGCAAGAAAGAAGCGCAGGAGAAGATGAGTCAAGATGACAGATTTATTGATATACTTTATGCATCACTTACAAACACACACCTACACACACAAAGAAACACAGACACATCATTCATGCTGCCTGGGCTGCATTGTGAGTTAATTTTAGCTCATTACATTCAACAATACAATGTGGGCAAAGGAAGAAAAAAAATCACAAAAAACAACACAGACATCATCATTTTTCAATATTACACACAGATGCTAAAGGCAATTATTGTCTTTTAGTTGAAAGCAGTCTACTTGTACAACGCCTGACTTTATAAAAGGAAGTCCTGGGAGGATTAATGATTTATTTAATGCTGATTACCAACTGTGTGTTATTTGGGAACAAAAAGAAGTGTCCTTGTGAAAGGACAGTTAATTCCTATTAGGGTCTTCTTTTAGAACCGGCCATCCAGAGTCCTTTTGGGCAACAGATGTTCAAATGGAATTTCATTAATCGGCTGAGCTTCGTGCAACAACACAGCTTTGAATGACGACGGTCCGATAATTAGTCTAGGGTAGGATCTGAGACACTATACAAAGGGAAGAAAAGATGGTTATTTTTTATGTTGGGAATAATAATGCATTGATAAATGTGGCATATGTGCATTGTGTGTCAATGGAAGTGATTCATTGCTGTGTAAAGAAAAGTACCACTTGCACTCCTCTCCTTGGGCAGTAATTGGATCACTTTGAGTCTGTAGGAGAAGACTTGCATGGCCGAGATTAACAAATCCACGCACAACAACATTAAACTCATTTGATAAAAGCGGTTGATGTATTCTCCAGCTGTCATCTTTACTTTACACTTCATGTCACAGCATCTCTTTGCTGCTATGCTACATGTCTCCTTGTAAGCATTTAGTTTTAATCAGTGTTCGAGAAGAAAGGGAACAAGTGAATTACACTCACACTGGTTTGGAAAGAGGTTTTCATATTTCTGCACATTAAAAGTCTGACAGCAAACATGATCCAAGCTGATTTGTTTCCCTGATGGGTGAGCAGATGAGATTATTGACAGAAGCTGTTCTCTTGACCTGTTGTCTGCCTGAGACAGCTGTAGGTTACTTAGACAGAGTGAATCAGATCATTATGCATTCTGTTTTTCTCTTACCCTGTCTTTCTCAAGAGGAGAGGATTAAAGTGGAGACAGGCTGGAGGAGAAGAAGGCAGAAGAGAGGAGACTCTCTCTCATGTTCCCTGAGTTTCGACAAATATGGACAGCAAAACACAAACAGAGGGAAAATACAAGAGATGAGTGGGATTTAGAACGACATACGGAGGGAATGACACACAGACAGCTTGATTTAACTTGGATTCTTTCCAATCAGAATAATCTCTGAGGACACGACACAAAGAGGCGTCTTTTTTTGTACACTGTACATTAAATGAATGTAGTATCGTTTTCGTCTCTTGTCATCTCATTCCAATCTGACTTTGCATGGTCTTTTACTGTTCTGCATTCAACTGTTACTGTTCCCATGTAAGGATAATAACAGACGTTCTGTGTTCAGGCAGACAACACAATGCGAGTGAGTTGATTGTTTTAATGTACTGCCCTGAAACCAGCCACCATGAGCGAATGTGAGTGACAGCAGAAAATTGAAATTAAATTAGTTCCAGTTTTAAAAAAAAGAACACTAATTTATATTTTCATAGTATACTTCCATATTATAGTTACGTATTAAAAATAAAGTCTAACTAGTTTTGACATATAAGGAAACTATCACTCTGTACTGTATAAGTGGTTTTCAGATTAGATCAAATTTGTTTAAAATTGATTATCCCAGTATAATTACTGGGTAGCTTCTTTTGGTTACCAAAATAGAGCACTTTCTGCACTATATTATGCATATTCTTACTGATTTTCATTCTGCTTGTAAAAGCATTAAAAGATGTTAATTTGACCTTTAAAAAAACAGACTCTTTATAAGCTAAAAATCCTCACGGTGTAAATCCTACCTTTCTTTTCTTTCTTTTTTTTTTTTTTAACTTGCAGGCTGAGTCCACCAGTAGACCTCATCGCCTTTTCATATCAGGCTATCTCAGTGATTGATTATGGCCGTAAGTAAACTACATTACCCAGAGGGAACGACGGGACGCTCTCCTTCCGGTCTCACCTGCCCTTTCTTTCCTGACTGCGGCCAGTCAAAGTAACGTTCCATTAACCTTACTATAATGTTTGCCTGTCTCCAAAAGGTTACAAAGAGAACACAAACAAAGTCAGACGATACAGCCGAGGTCTGAGAGTCAAATCCTCCCCAACCAGCTCTCAAAACAGACAGGGAGCAGCAACCTAGCGTTAGCCCCACAGAAAGCAATGATAGACGTTGATGTATCACAGCATCAACAACATCACGTGGCCGAGACTGTTGCTGTTATCTGTAAATATGTGAACTTCTTATTCATTATGAATGACAATGTTGCTAGTCGTTTCAAACGTTGTCTACCTGCTGAGTTTACGATGCATATTCATGATGCAAGTTAATTGTCAACTGTGTCCTATGAGATTGTGACTGAATTAAAAGCTGAATACTAGATTTTTACCTACTTTTGTCACTGTAATAATTAAATTTGTTGTCCTCTTGATTGATGAAATGTATGTTTTGAATGTAAGAAAAGTCCTATTATACAAGTATCTTAATCACTCTATGAATATATACAGTAATAATGAGTCGCTGATACCAGTGATAGACATGCCAACATATAAAGGAGTGCTATCTCTTATTGTTTTCACTCCAAGGGTTTGGTATTTCAATTTGTTGTGTTATTTTCTTCTCTTTCTCTTTTACGTTGGGCCAGTATAGCACAAAAATCGGCATTACCCCCTTCCTAACTATACAACTGTGATCATATTTATGTCAGTCTGTTACAGTTAAACAGGGGAGAGGACCTAAAACTCACAACACCAAGACAGGTTCAAAACAAAAGGCAAGTTTTAATCCAGATGCAGAAAATATCAGACAGGAGAACCAATCCAAGGAGCTGGAACAAAAGGTTTCAGAGGCAAAAAATAATAGGCAACTTAAACACATGGAGCAGACTGTGGCCAAGATACAGAAGAAGTCAATAACAGGCGAGGTATTGGCAGAACACAAGGACAACAGCGACAATAACCATGACGAAGACAACAAGCACAGTGAACTGGAGAAGGACGTGGACAACGGAAATGATGAACTGACATTAAGAGAGGGGAACTCACAGACTAACTACAGGGAGAGGATGATAATGAAGGATTGATGAAACTAATCAGGAAGGGGTAATTTATCACAACGGCAGGAATTGAAGTAGGGCGTGAGTGTTTACAATCAATGTAGAAATACACGACTCCTTCGGTTTGGTTTTAAAGCCTGGGCTGTTCCTCCAGGTTCCATCTACATTCAAAACATAGAGAAGGCTCAAAATTACAGAGCTACAGTTCAGGAATAACTGTCATTAACTGAGTCAGTAAGGTGTCTACAAGATGATCCAAACCATACCAAACCATAACCATTCTCCATCATGAATGCACTCGCTTTTTCACAATATAGTGAAGAATTTCTTAGTTGACAGCACCTCTTTTATCTACGTATTTTTACAACAGTGCCTTAGTTTTTGTATCACCAAACTCTCAGACGGGCACTCACCTTGTCACATGGCATGATGGGATGTCAGTGGCTAATTTTTTAGCATGTGGCTTGTTCTGTTTCTGCATGCATTTTTTTCAGATTCTTTTTTAAATTCGTCCCTATTTGTATGGGGGACTTTCCCATCATTGTGTTACATCCATGCACACATAGCACACATCCAGTGCTTTTGATTTTGTGTCACAGTATCAGAGGAATCAGTGACATTCAGCCACAGGCGCAGGGTGACATTCTTGCTTTTTTAAATGTAGCTTTTGCTTTGCTGGGAAGGAAACATGCATTTATGATGTGTAATGACGATAGATAGATAGATAGATAGATAGATAGATAGATAGATAGATAGATAGATAGATAGATAGATAGATAGATAGATAGATAGATAGATAGATAGATAGATAGATAGATAGATAGATAGATAGATAGATAGATAGATAGATAGATAGATAGATAGATAGATAGATAGATAGATAGATAGATGTGATTGAACAGTGTGTGTGGATGTGTAAGTGTGTGACAGGAAGAGTTTGTAGCGCCGCACAGCTTCAGACAGTCTGTCACACTGTGGTCATTTGCATAAGAGTGAGGTCACCATCATGGAGTGAGTTGAATTAGAATTGTGTTTCCCTCCCTCCCTGCACATATGTGCATACATAAACATCCTCACACAGAAGCACAAATACAATGCATACAGGTACACACACGCACACGCACACGCACACACACACACACACACACACACACACACACACACACACACACACACACACACACACATACACACAGGGTGCAGAACACCAGACAAGAGGTGATGATCAGGGAGTGGCAAAGAGAATATATCTTTCAAATAGGGTCTGTCATCTTTTGCTACACGTTCTGAATAAATCCTGAAGGTGGACACAGCTTTTTCAAAGGCGGCTTCTCTACAGTATGCACAAAGCATTACCAAAAACTCCCTGAGGTCTCTGATTAGGAAAACAGCTCAGGGCCACAACTTAACACTATAAAGTGGATTCCTCTCTATCATCTGCACTCATCTCAGTGGAGTAAATAGCTTCCTATGGGAATTCATTAGATTGCTTTCACTTCCACCTGAAAAAGCATTCCCTTTCAGATGAGATTAAGTACAGGCAGAAGAGAACTCTTGTGTTTCATTGAAATCCAACCTCTTTGAGTCTTTTCTGTTTCTGAGCATTTAGATGCACCCAAAGTTTATCCGGTCTTTCCTCAACTACTCCTTTCTTTCAATTTTTCTGTTCTATTTGGCACCATTTTTTCTCACTGCCAACTCAGGGACAACCATTCACCCTGACACCAGCTTTGGCAAGGCTGATGCCACACTCCAGTATCAATAGCTTCACTGTGTCTCTTGAGGAAGTCTTCTCCATCTCCCTCTCTCTTTGAAGGGAGCTTTAACACAAGCCTAAGACAGTCCTTTTTCACCATATTATCAGTCACAATCTGGCTGTTAGCAGTACAAACATATTGTTTTTTGTGTGTTTCAGCTGTTTTCTGAAAAGTAAAACTGCTTAAGGGATAAGTGTGTGTATGCGGATATATATATGCAGCCCAAACATTTCTATTATGGATGTGTTTTGTCATAACAAAAGAACACAGAGGACAAGCCATATGTGATGGTACAACAATTTCAGTAAAGGTTTAATGGCATCATATGAGAGTTACAGTGGTGTGAAAAAGTGTTTGCCCCCTTCCTGATTTCTTATTTTTTTGCATGTTTGTCACACTTAAATGTTTCAGATCATCAAACAAATTTAAATATTAGTCAAAGATAACACAAGTAAACACAAAATTAAGTTTTTAAATGAAGGTTTTTATTATTAAGGGAGAAAAAAAATCCAAACCCACATGGCCCTGTGTGAAAAAGTGTTTGCCCCCTAAACCTAATAATTGGTTGGGCCACCCTTAGCAGCAACGACTGCAATCAAGCGTTTGCGATAACTTGCAATGAGTCTTTTACAGCTGTGGAGGAATGTTGGCCCACTCATCTTTGCAGAGTTGTTGTAATTCAGCCACATTGGAGGGTTTTCCAGCACCAACTGCCTTTTTAAGGTCATGCCACAGCATCTCAATAGGATTCAGGTCAGGACTTTGACTAGGCCACTCCAAAGTCTTCATTTTGTTTTTCTTCAGCCATTCAGAAGTGGACTTGCTGGTGTGTTTTGGATCATTGTCCTGCTGCAGAACCCAAGTTGGTTTCAGCTTGAGGTCACGAACAGATGGCCGGACATTCTCCTTCAGGATTTTTTGGTAGGCAGTAGAATTCATGGTTCCATTTATCACAGCAAGTCTTCCAGGTCCTGAAGCAGCAAAACAGCCCCAAACCATCACACTACCACCACCATATTTTACTGTTGGTATGATGTTCTTTTTCTGAAATGCGGTGTTACTTTTACGCCAAATGTAATGGGACACACACCTTCCAAAAAGTTCAACTTTTGTCTCGTCAGTCCACAGAGTATTTTCCCAAAAGTCTTGGGGATCATCAAGATGTTTTCTGGCAAAAATGAGATGAGCCTTAATTTTCTTTTTGCTCAGCAGTGGTTTTGGTCTTGGAACTCTGCCATGCAGGCCATTTTTGGCCAGTCTCTTTCTTATGGTGGAGTCATGAACACTGACCTTAACTGAGGCAAGTGAGGCCTGCAGTTCTTTGGATGTTGTTGTGGGGTCTAGCTTTTGAGGATCTTTTGGTCTACTTCACTTTGTCAGGCAGGTCCTATTTAAGTGATTTCTTGATTGAGAACAGGTGTGGCAGTAATCAGGCCTGGGTGTGGCTAGAGAAATTGAACTCAGGTGTGATAAACCACAGTTAAGTTGTGTTTTAACAGGAGGGGGCAAACACTTTTTCACACAGGGCCATGTGGGTTTGGATTGTTTTTCTCCCTTAATAATAAAAACCTTCATTTAAAAACTGCATTTTGTGTTTACTTGTGTTATCTTTGACTAATATTTAAATTTGTTTGATGATCTGAAACATTTAAGTGTGACAGACATGCAAAAAAATAAGAAATCAGAAAGGGGGCACTTTTTCACACCACTGTATATGTTGTAATGTATAGGTTGCATGAAGAAATCACCAGTCTCTGAGTCTCCATCCCTCTTACCTTTCACTGATTTATCACCCAAAAAAGATGCCTTAACCAAACCCAGTGGAAACTCATGACTACACAGAGTAAAGAATGAATATAAACAATGACACTTTCCTGAGGTTCTATTCCCCCATGTTTTTCTGCAACGATACACAATACTATACAAACATTTCTATCCACGAGTCCATCCTGCTTTATCTGATGTGTTTCTGTCACAGGAGACCCTATGGACAGATGCTTTGAAAGTCTTGCCACTCGATTTCTGCGGGTACCATTCTATTCATTATTCACCACACTGACCACCCTCTGAATTAAAAATACAAGCTTTCACAGCTAAATTTTTTGCATGTCAAAATGTCCTTACAGGCACACTTCTAAATTAAGCTCTGTCTCGGAGAGTATGAGTGGGCGCATGTGTGTGCCTCTACATATGTGAGTTTATACCATTATATCTAACTCTGTATGTGTGTGTGATTATAGTTCTTTCCCTGACAGTCAGCATGTTTTCTGGTGAAGCCCTGATGGACCAGCTGGCTCTTTGTTCCTTGTTGCTCACCGTTTGTCTGGACTTTGGGATGGGCCTTCATCTTCTACACAGGCTAATGGAGTCTTTCAAGGACATATCTCTTCCCTGTTCTACAAAAAAGAACTAGTGCAGAGCAGTCTGCATGTATCTGCATGTATTTGGGCGACACGGTGGTGCAGTGGTTGGCATTGCCGCCTCACAGCAAAAAAGGTTCCTGGTTCGAATCCGGTCCTGGGCCTTTCTGTGTGGAGTTTGCATGTTCTCCCTGTGCTTGCGTGGGTTCTCTTCGGGTTCTCCGGCTTCCTCCCATCATCCAAAAACATGCACCTCAGGTCAGGTTACCTGGCGCCGCGCTAGTGGCAGCCTTTTGCAGCAGCTCCCCCCTGAGAGCCCCCCTGCTGTAGCGAAGAAATTTCCCCTCGGGGATTAATAAAGTGAAAGAAAAATTTTTTTTTTTAAAAAGAATGCAGGCAGAGCCAATTAGTGGAGTATGTGGAGAGATTACATTGACAAACGCACATTCATAACTTGCTCCCGTATTCTCTGCATTGAAGTAAAGCTTGGCTGTTTGAAGGGGAAATAGTTGCTTACATAGATGACAACTGGGACAGTTTCTCTGGTTCCTATGTCGTTGGATCTCCTCCCAAAAAGATTTTGTTTGCATAGATGATAGCAAAAACATGCACTTTGTTTTTCTTCTGTTTCAACAAACCTCTTCTCCCCACTCCACTTGTTGGCAATCCACCAAAAAAAAAAAGACAAAAAATAAGTTTATTCATCATGGATAGAAGCAGGCAAAGCAACTGCATAACTTACTCTGTAGTTCAATAAAGAGCTTTTCTAAAGTCTAGAGGAGGAAAGGGTCTAATGAAAGTTGCTATTTATGCTTTATGGGATTTTGATGATGTGACGATGGAGCCCGGATTTGGTTAGGTATGGAAGAAAAACAATCTGTTTAAATTTAGGGAAGTATCATGGGATTAAAATAACTTCTTGGTTAAGGTTGGTTAAACATTGTGGTTTGGTTTAAAATGACTGTAATTTTCTGTAAGGGACCTTTGTCATCATGGTTACTATAATAAACACCTGCTTTACAGTTGTGGTTGTACAGAAAACAAATTGATTATAAAACTATCTGAACCTCTGCTGCTTTGATTTTGACCTTTGACCCTAACTTTTTGGAAGTACAACACTAAAATGCTGCATGTGATAACCTGAACCCTTCTGTCTTATTTTTGTCCATTGCAGTTCATCATGATTATATTTTACTGAACACCTCAACTCTGGAGAATTGGTAAAATTTTGAATCACCGATGCAAAGCCTCCAATAAACAAACAAATACATGTCAGAAATCATCGAAAAACTCGTCTTTGAGTAAACACAGAAAGCTGCTGATCTGCATTGTCAGCGTGCCAGTTGACTCACTTGCTGTGTTCATGAATGTGTGTGCTTGTTTGTTTATGCAAGTCTGAGACAGTGGCTCACTTTTGATTTAACTTGTTTGCATGGGAAAGTAGTGGTGAATGCAATATGATGGTTTGTACCTGCAAGTTTGCAAACCGCAAAAATTAAATCAAAAAGGCACACACTGTAGTTTTCATCGCTGCCAGGAAGCAATAAGGGGAGACCGAGTGGAAAGATTCCCCGGGGGACTACTTTCTGTGTTTACTTTCAGTCAAACAAACGCAAGAGCGAAGATTTCTGTTAAATTGAAGTTTTTGGGAAATCTAGGAGGCTTGTGCTCCTTCTTTAATGTTGTTTTTAGCTCAGCCAGTATTTTCCAATGCGCAAAGGAAGTGTTGAGTGAAGGTTTCTCATGATGAAAAGTCACAAAACTCCCATGAACAGATTCATTACTTTCCCTCTGCCACCAGACATATTTTGCTTTGATTTTGAAATTGTAATTTAAGGAGACACATTTATTGACAAATATCAATTATCACATGTAAAACTGATTCTGTTCATTCCCTTGTATGGCTCTGGTTTGTTATGGTCATGTAGTTTTAGTGTACTGGTCTCAGTGACTGCAGTAGGGTTTATTCACCAATAGTGTAAACTTGACACTAAAATTAATTGTATGGGGAAAGATGAAAATAACAGGATGGCATTTTGACAGCTTTAATGTCCCTTAATTAGATAAATCTTGGAAATTATAAAAACATATTATAGGTATGTGGGACATCCATTGCATTAAAACTGGATTTCAAGTAATGAGAGGCTCTGTTGCAGCTTATGGTTGCTATTTTCATTAAAAAAAAAAAAAAAAAAATGAGGCGTGGAAGTGTGTGTGTTTGTACGTGGCGTGAGAGAGAGAGAGAGAGGGAGAGAGAGAGAGAGAGAGAGAGAGAGAGAGAGAGAGAAAGAGAGAGAGAGAGAGAGAAAGAGAGAAATAAAGAGTGGGAGAGGCAGCAGTATCCAGCCTGTATCCAGTAACAGCTGGTGTCGGTGTGTAATGACCTTTTGTCTCCCGGCGGTCAGGTACGGAGAGGGGGGCGGGGATACAGAGGGAGCTGTTTCATATCGGACCAGTCCCGGCGTCTCGGACAACAAATGGCCGTGAACCGACAGGGAAGAAGAGTGTGATCCAGGTTTCTTTTCGCTCAGCGCGACTACAGTAAGAGCTGTCTCCATGCTCACATAGTAGGTTAAAGGGGGGCAAGAAGCGCTCTTTATCGTCACTCTGAGTAACCTACATTTCATCCGTCTGCCAGAAGAATGGGAGAGTCCTGTTGACACCACGGAGAGATACACGTTGAGACCGACTATGGCTGTGGACGGTAAGAGCGCTTACTATTGCTCTCACTAAAGCATCTTAACCAGCTGCACATTTGGACAGGGGCTTAATGTGGCATTCACAAAAGAGTTCATAGTGACCTTTGTGATTTTCTTTAAAATCTCACCTCAGCTGTATAATATTTCCATATGAGCATGTGCTTATTCAGACATTTAATTGTACTTTTTTTGTAAGAAAAAAAAATGCTTTACAAGCTGCAGGAAATGTGGATATAGCGCAGAGACTATACCATATATTTCATTTCTTTTTCTTCAACCTACTGGATCTCCATTATCCTCACCAAAATAAATCACCAAAGTTGTTTCTGACAGGGTTTAAGATAAGACGAGACAAGACAGGATTTGTCAAGAATGAAATATGTACTCTTCTCTGTCAGGTTATCTTGTATAATTTGTCAAAACCTCAAACTAGCAGTCATAAAGTGGATCTGAAAAGCAGAGTTTCATTGATGCAATGTTGAGAATCTTTTCATATTTAGAGTGGTTAAGTGGCCAAAGTCTTTGTTTTAACAGAAAGAGAACTGGAAGTTGTTTCTGTTTGTACTTGATAGTCTATATACTGAGGCTGTATGTCGACCAGCACCTGGCTCACCTGGATAAATTGCAGGCAGTATTCATCTCAGGAATATAACAATGATGCAGCATTCTTTGTTCCTCATGCTTTTGTTCTCATCTTATACAAAAATAAGTATGAAATATGACATGACCCAAAATGTACGCCAAACTCAAACACCTCACCCCCTCAAAACTGAATTTGTTCCATAGGAACATTATATTCAACTCTTTTGTGTATTCTGGGCTGCAATGTTGTTGTTGTTTTTTTAAATGGTCAATCTGCTGATTATTTCCTCAATTTATTAATTTTTAGATGGTCCATAAAGTTTAAGAAAAGAAAAAAACAACAACAACAAAAAAACACTAAACAGCTTTTGAGAAGCAAGTAGTTTTGCTGGAAAAAAACTATAAAATTCTTAGATTTTCAGTATCAAAATAGTTGCACATTAATCTTCCGATGACTGGATTTTAGAGGTTTCTCAGAAACCCCAAATATCTGTCAATACACGTTGAAATAAATAAAACATTTTGATAAATGAGGCCACATTGATGCAGCTTCAGCTTAAAACTAATGCCTCTTTATATGCCTATGAGTGTTTTCACCATGTCCCCCAGCTTCAGGGGACAAAACCAATTAGACATTAATATACTGTGTATGAAATAGTCTTCTGTATTTTTCAATTGTCTGTGCTGTTTTTTGCTGTTCTGCCCCTTTTGCTTTCCTGCGCTTGGCTGGTTGTTGTTTGTTCCAGGCTAAATAATGTAAGTGAAGCCTAATCAGAGCCTTTCTCTGCTCAAGGGCAATACTGTGTGCAAGAGCATCAGTATAGTGCCAAGTGTGTTTTTCCATCTGTCCTCTGTCTACTGAGGCAGGTTAGTTCTTCATTAGCATGGCTGCAGGTAAGAGGCTCAGTCAGATATGCATATATGCCTTCTGACACATTGGACTATCTATAATTAATCCATAGTTTACTTAAGCATCATTAATTTATTCAGGGCCCTGGGCGGTGATGCCACCCTGACAGTGTGCTGTGCCACTTAAACTTTAATGAGTGTTGGTCCAAAAAGACTCAAGTACTTTTGGAAGAGACACAAGGCTTGATTAATAACCTGTAGCATTGACTGAAACCGAGGACCCCGAAGATTTACTTCCACTCTTCCTACATGTTACAGCGCAAATGTTAATTTAGTAAGATTTGGTCTCTGGTTTTGAGCTTTTCAAAAAGATTTATGGTGTTTGAGAAATATCTATCCAGATTTAGATAACTGTAAACTGTGAGACACCCTGGACCCCAATTTGTGAACTCTTTTGGTTGGGTATGCACAGTGTAACAACTGCATTGATTGATGATATTTGCATTGATTTCCATTTATCAGGAGGAAATGTTATGTTATTGTTAGGTGGGCCATCAGCTCCGGGCCTGTGACAGTATCACTTACAAGGGGTGATCTGCATTTTGAACGGTATAATTGACATTTTTGCCTCATCTCCATGTAAATTGCTGGGAGAATTACATTTTCTTCCTTGCTGCCTGCTGCACAGCGAGTCACGCTATATGGTTATGTTCTCCTCCATGTTTGGCAATTCAGTGGATGAAACTCATCAGACATTTGGTTAAATCGCCCAGGACATCTGGCTGTATTGTCATATCTGAGATAAGCAGCCATACAAATGGTGCTAGTGTTGAGGAAACTGTGCTGTCCCGTGGACATTGTTCCGAGGCAGGGATCTCTTTCAGAGGAAAGAGCAGCGTGGTTTATCCCCCGTTCACATTAAGAACAGACATGGGGCAACCCTGTGTGTGTACTCCGAGAGGCAGGCCTGGCAAAGCTCAGCAGCGGGATATCCAAAGATTTGCACCACTGCAGAGAAGGGCAGGGTGGCTTCCAACCATCTGTATACTGCTAGACATTTGTACACATACACACGCGCAAAGCAAAAAAGCATCAAGCCACGCTCACCACTGACCTGACAGGCCCACATAGAGATGAGCACACAGCTGGATCTGAATCTAAAAACAACCCATTTATTTATTGCAACCCCCACGTCTCTCTGGGCATGTCGGTAGACAGTCCGCTGGGTCAATAATGTCTATGTGCTGCCTCCGTTATGGACGCATAAGTAGGAGGGGGGGAATAGATGAGAAGTGTGTATTCGGTAGATCTCTACCAATAAGTTGAGATGCAATACTGAAATAAAAAAATTTAAAAAACATGTGTGTCTCTTTTGAGAGATGTATTAGGAAAATATGTGAGGAATTTCCCGTTTGTAGCATTTTACCACAAAATAATTGACAAAGTGTACAACTATAGCCAAAATTTAAGTCCTCCTGAATTATCTATTGTCCTGTTAACCCTCCAGATCATGGCAACCCTTTTCCTCAAAACCCACACAGCATATAAACACACCCTTTCTTCTAATCAGATCACACAGTCTCAGTCAACGGTAAAGTAATTGCCCCTTTCCACTGGGATGCTCCTACTATGCTACAGTTTGTCAGTCTGTATGTGTGCGTGTGCTTTGGTCCATGCCTGTGTTTATGTTTGTGTGTGTGAACATGCAGATGAAGCAGAAGGGGAGGCAGGACCCCAGTGGGTGGGACGGTGGGGGAGGAGTAGTGTTAGCTTTAAACAGACAAACACACCCTTTGTTGTTTTCCTGGCGTGCGTTACATTGCCTGCTCGAGACGGCATCCATTTGGTGTTGAGCCAAATGTGTTTTAGGCCTCTGTTGTTAAGTAATATGGTAATCGATTGTTAATCCTCTCAGTGATAGTGGCATCCTGGGGTTATACAACAATTTAATGTAAGTATAGCATGTTAGAGAGCATGCAAGCTGTTAACCTCTTTCCCCTGTCCATCATCATCCCCTGCTTCCTCACAGCAGGAATGAGTGACTCAGACTAATGTGTGGAGAATCCTCTTGAACACACACACAAACACACACAAACAAACACACACAAACACACACAAACACACACACTTCCGTCATCCATCATCAACTCTCTGATCCACCACTCTGCAGCAGCACCTGGCCTGAGCCTGTGGATTTTAGAGTCTCCAAGAGTGGAATAAAGACAAAGTGGACTGAGGGAGAGGAGAGACGGAGAGGGATGTGTTTGTATAAACTGGTATGAAGACTAGAATTCTCCAAATGCGCTAACAAGACTCTTGGAAATTTTTCATAAACTCCTCTGCCAGCTGAGAGATGCAGTATATTATTCTTATAGCTTTTGGATTCGACTTCTTTATGGTTTTGACCATCATTTCTGCCGGTTGTGATAACATTGTACTCACCAAAGTGACTACTGAAATGTAGGAAAATATCTGAAAATAACAATCGCTACAAGAAACGCCTTGTTTCTCATGATCAGTGTTTCAGCAAGCAAGTCATTGATTTCATCAATTTACATTTTTCAAAACACTTTGAAAACTGAAAGCTGTGTACACATAGACAGCTCACTAATAAAATTATCCATTTAATTCAAATTCAGATTACCATCAGAGAGCTACTGTTGATGGAGAACATTTTCAATGAGTTATTGATCTCATACATTTGTCAAGTGGTCCGGTCAGACCAACCGCCAACTGTTTTGACCTCTGACACAGTGCGGAGGACTCGGATGGATGCAGGATGATTCCGTAGATTAACATTTGTTCTCTGATCCTACAGACCTTTCAGAGATAAATGAAGTGGTGAAAGAGGAGAGGCGCGTGTTGGTATAAATCAGCGGGGGATTTACAGGAGCAGGAGTTTGGTGGATTTTGGAGGCGTCACACTTCATCTGTCTCATCCAGTCTGTCCAGTGTCCTCACTGCTGCCCTCTTCATCTCTGTAATACTTCCCCAAATGACAAGGCCTCACCTTTCTGATCCAGTGTCCTTGTCCTAGGTCCGACTTCTCCCCCCACCTCCTCCTCCTCGTCACTACCACTCCTTCCTCTACCTGAATTAGAGTGTGCAAGGGCCCATTTCCAATTTCTCTCCTTTAATTAGCCTTCTGCACATGGAGAGGGATCAAGGGAGAAGAGCTGAAGGGGTGAAGGGATGAAGGGATGAAAGAGAAAGAGAGATGTAATTTTTCTGAAGGATTGCACTAATTAGCTGTAATTTCATACAGGGGTTGTGTCCCTCATGTATCACACTGTTGTTACTTACTGGCTTAATACATATAAACTCAATCACTGTCTCACCCTGTCTCCTCCTCACTGTATTTTTCCCTCTCTCAATTTAACCAATGTGTTTTGGCCATTCAGATGAAGCATTTGGGAAGTTTTGTTTTCGACTTTAATTATGGTAGTGGAGTTGTAATGACTCAACCTACCATTTATAGATATTGTCCGTAGTAGCTCTCCATCATTACCATCTGTCCTGAGAAAATGAGATAGCCAAATGTGATGAGGCCATGTTCCACTTATATCTTGGTGTCCTCCATCTCATCCTTGGCCAGATGTCTTCCAGCCTGCAGTTTCAAGGAGAGCAGTCAACCTCTTCCCCCATTCACCATCCTTCCCATTAGAGTCTGCTAAACAAACAGCCTAATTAAGTGTGTCCTTGTGTGATAGGGTAAGCTCGGAGCTTTTCACTCTTTGTTAATAGGTTGGCCTGCTCCTCCTACCAAGTGCTGAGGGTCAGTGAAGCCTGTGGTGCAGATACCAAATGGCTAATGGCTCCAGTTACACCCTAACAAGGCATACATCCTTACACATTCAGGCGCACAAGTCACGTTCACCCACTTGAAAAGCAAATACATTACCGCAAGCAATCTAGTTGCATGATCAGTGGCAGGTTTTATCTGCATGTGTGGTGGTATATGCATGAACTATCCAAGTATGTGTTTGTGTGACTTTAAAATTGAACATGTTTTAGACTCTTTCTGCCCATCAGTCTTCTAAAAATAGAAATCAATTTTGCTTTCTGTCCTCCCCTCTTATCATTTAGCTGTTCTCGTTCTCTCTGTTCTCCCTCTAGCTGCTCCGGCCGCCACTGTCACACTTTTTTTAATCGTCCTACCTCCATACAGCTCACCGTCAGTTGCATTCCTTCCCCTTTCCTCCGTCCACTGCCTTTCTCTCTTCTTTAATGTGCTGTTCCCTGATGTGTATTATTACAATGCTTCTGTGAATATACAGCTCTGGCAGAGTCTATGGCATCTTCTGGCCACAGTGCTGCTCAAATGGGCCCTCAATTTACCATGTCAATAGGCAGCCAAGTGTCAGCTCCACAGCTCAGGTGGGGAGGAAGAGTTGTTCAAATGCAGCTCAACACTCTGTGACTCCTTTACTCTTAGAGCTAAAATTCTCCATACTTTATAACATTTTTATTTCACACATTTTCTGCATTTATTGTATGTTTCCCTTTTTCTTTCTCAAATGCACTTTATTCCCCACCTCCAGCTCATCCTTTATCGCAACATTTCTGGCAGTCTGTTCTGTCTCATCATACTCCCTGCGGTATCTCTCTGGAGTTACATTAAAAAAAAAAAAGTCCCTCCACAGTCACATCAATCCCACAATTCCTTGCATGCTCATTGAGCATGTGACATTTTCACTTCACAAACTTTTCCCTTTTTTCCCTCCCACGCTCCATGAGCCCACGGGGAATTATTTGGCTGATGTAAAAGCCATATGGAACTATCAAAAAAGGGCCTCATGACATGGTAAATATGTATTGCAGAGATTTAAAACATGCTCAAACTACATGGGTATTTGTAACTAGTTTAATATGACATGCAGGTTTCCGTTTGTGGGCACAGATAATCTGATTTTCTGCTTTTCAGTCACAAATAAGAACTGACTTTAATGTCACATCCCAGAAGATGTCCTGGAGGCTGTAAAGGAGATCCCTTTTTAGCCTAAATGTAGCCCACTACCTCATATGTCCCTTCCTGACTTTTTCTTAAATGATTCATTCTCAAAAAGAGATTGGGGCTATGATGCCAAAGTCAGTCTTTTATACAACATCCACAGATCTTATAATGCTAAAATTAAGATTTAATTTTGATCTTTTCTTTTTCTTTGGAATGCCATACGTGCTCTTCATCCTGCTGAAGTAGCTAAAGTCTAAACAGTACCACTTTCTGTACATGTTTACCCCTAGGTTTTACATTCTTTTCTGGTTGTCCCGACCCGGTACTTGTATTTTCCTTGATTATACAACTACACAGTGCACACCTCAAGTTCAATAAAATTATGAAAATCAATCCAATTTATATATAAATAGGTATGTTTCAATGAGACAAAAATCAGCATCCAAGCTTTTAATTTTTACAATAATTCGTATTTATATTCTTACAAATTCACAAATTAATATATATATATATTTTTTTAGATTTTTATGGGTTTTTGAGCTGGATTTAATTTGTAGCATCTCAAAATATGAATGAGGATAGTGAAGGTGGAAAATTTAGAGCCATTCATGGGTGCCTCAACAGAATACCCAGGAGCCTCATGCAAATTTATGCCATAAACTTGAGACAGGAGACCTCCCTGTTTTGTCAGTTTCTTCCATCTTTTCCGGAGTGCTTTTATTGTTTTGAGGAGTTGGTGTATCCTCTAATTAGCAGAAAAAGCACTAACAATCTTGCCTCACAGTCTAAAACTGCCCACTTGCGACTTGACAAGATGAGTGTCAGACGAAACTGTCAGCTGGCTTTTGTCTAGCTGAGATGGGCCTGTTCACACTGCTGCAACTTTTCCCTCAAACCTTCTAAAACAGTTTTGTCTCAGCTGGAATCTTTGGTCTGAACTAGGCTAAACATTCACAATGAATAAAACTCACAATTACACATTGTTACATTTACCTGAGTTGTTTAGGAGCCGTTTCAAATTATTTTTGAACGCAGCTCCGCTACCTTACAAAATGCTCACATAGCAGAGATTACATGAGACTTTTGTGCTGGTTTTGTTTTTGATTTTGAAACATTCTGCACGTGTTTTTACCGTATGTATGCCAAATGTCAGAGTATACTTCAACGTCCTGCAACAAATGGTGCTCTCCCTTTATGACACCCATGCAAAGGTTGATTTAAAACAATAGATCAGGACTGAATATCAACATAGCTGATACTGATCAGTTAAAAAATCTGCCCTGATACAGGTCTTTGAGATCAGCTCTAGACATCCATAGTTTAATCCTTTACTTTGGTCATTTGCTTCATTTGCATCAAATGGTGGGAACACTGGCTCTAACTCTGTGCACTTTTTGTGAAAAATAATGGTCTTTTGAGTGTCTCCACCCCTTTGACCTGATTTAGTTGAATCCACCGAGACATGCGACTGTTGGACCTTGTCTATAGATTAGGATAGATCTGTCCCATACAAATGGGAGATGAAGGCAGCAGGATGTGATTGCCTCAGTGCTACATTAGCCACAAAGGCTGTAAAACTAAAAGACAGAAAAGCCCTGAAGCGATACATGTACACTAATGTAGTTTTGTCTCCAGACAAGCACCTAGAGCAACAGAAGACTTTTGCAGATCCTGACAGTCGCTTTGAGGAATTAAGAGCAAGTAGTTTGTCTGAGTCCCAGTAGACCTCTCTAAAAACATCTACTGTATCTCCTCTCATTCCGCCTCATTTGGTCTTGTCCTCCAGCCATGTTATGATGCTTTTATAGAACTTTGCTCTAGAAATAGCTGTTACATTAAACTGGGAATGACAGACGTTAAAGTGGAACCAAGACCAAACTATTGTCGCGGGAGGCAGCCGAGGTTACAGCGCTGTCAGTCAGAGTTAGTGGGGGCGGGCTCTCGGCTGTCATCCCAGTGTTTCGGTCTCGCCCTACATATCAGGTCACTGGTGCTCTGCAGGCTTTGGGTCTTGGCAGGAGCAAACGCACACACAGACACACATACTTTTGCACACATTGCTCAAACTACATTTATATAGTTTTTGCACTTGCATGCATGCATGTACACATTTTCGCTGGCGGGCTGAGTCACCAACTGTGTCACAGAGAAAGATTTTCAGCTTGGAATAAAAACTGACACACGCCATGTATAAAGTTTGCTGAAAACTGACTTCACTATGGAATAGATTTTCCATGAGCATCACAAGACATGAAACTAATCAATGGTAACTTTTAAACTCATTTAGCGGCGTCTGTAATGAGTGACAGCAGAGAAATACAGTGACTATACTGAGGGATATTGAGTGTGATGGGCCTGAGGTGAACCAATTTGACAGAAAGTGAAATAATTAGGGGCTGGATGATAAAACTCTTCTCTCCTGCCTCTCTCATCTAAAGTGAAAACGGTCCACAATCAGCCAGTGCATTAATAAGACGAGATGTAATGGCACAGACATGGGGTTGTGAGACAGAAAGAGGAAAGGCGAATGTGCTATTAATGCCCTGTTGTTAACATGATGTATCTGTGGGATAATTAGAGTGTATTTTAGTCAGCGTGTGTGTCTGCGCGTGTGTCTGACTGTCTGTTATTTCTGAGTCGCTGGGTGATAGTAAGGAAATGGCTCAGTGGCGTGGAAGAGAGAGCAGGAAATAGTGCTGGAACAGAATCAGGGAACCCACTGCGACACACACCAGGAGATGTGTCAGTGTCAGCTGTAACAAGCATGTACACACACACGCACATACACACACGCACACACGCACACTAAGGTTGATTAATTGGTAGGTTTCTGAGAAGCCCAAAGCAGTTTCTATGTCACTGTGCTGTGTATGAAACATCTGGCATCCGTAGAGGTCCACATTATCAGGGAGTTATCAATAGAGAGTTAATAGTGTTGGAAAACTGGACATTGATGAGCATGTGTAATGAACATGCCACAAAGAATACATAAAGACATTCGTTTGTAGTGATTGTTTTTGAATAGATTTAATATTGTAGCTGTGATTGGTATCTTGTGCAATTATACAAATAAGTCAGATTGTTGCATGATCGAATTCACAGATAATTATGCACAGAAATGAGAAGAAATCCTTAGTAGCTGGTTATCTATTAAATACCTGTGTGCTTCTGGTTCTCAATTTTAGAAAGAGCCACAACTACCATTTTTTTTCATCGTGGAGTCATCTTTGAAAGTTTTAATTAGTCTTTAAAATGTGAAAATGAAACATGCCCAAGCACCTTTAAAGTTCACTGATAAGCAAATAATATACTGTTTGTTTAATCTATACAAAACAAGATGAAATATAAAAGGGATAAGTAAGAGTTCCAAAATGTAAAAATTTGTCATTAATTCTTACATTTCAATTTTAGAGCTTTATGGAGCTGCTGGTAGGGTTAGGTCAGAGTCCGGATTCCCCCCTGCTGGGTCTAGTGTCATATTTGGTGCATACACACAACACTGGTGTCACTTTCCTCCTGAAAAAGAAAGAAAGGGAATAAGTGTATATTTCCAAACTGTTGAACTGTGCCAGTAAGGGAAAGTAAAGATAAGAAAACTATTAAGAAATAAGTACAGAGTGTGTGTGTGTGTGTGTGTGTGTGTGCGTGTGCGTGTGCGCGTGCGCGTGTGTGTGTTTAGAGTAAAGGATGAAGAGGGAAGGACGAAGCGGGGTTCCCCCAGGTATCTTTTGGCCTGTGGAAGAAGCTCCTGCTGAGACTTTATGTGTATTGAGGTGTGTATTTGTGTGCATAGGGGCCACAAATAGCTTTGATTCTCTTCCCTGTTTCATCCCAAACGGCCGGCTTTGTACTTTCTGCTGTCTGCTGTGTGCAGCCTCAGGAAACCATGCAAGTGAGCAGGAGCAAGTGTGTGCGTAGAGGAGCAGTAATTGGCATGTCCATCTGACTGAAAGGTCCAAGCGAAGTGGCAGTGCAGGAGTAGAGCTGATAACGTGGCAATTAAGCTGGGAGAGCCAGACCTCCAATCACCACAGCATGGTGCAGAGATTTATAGAGACAGGTGGGACGACAGGGAGTGGATACGGAGACAAGAAGAATGGACGAGTGCCCCCAGGAGTGAGCTAATTTGTCTTACTGCTGGACTGAAAACAAACTCGCTCCGGAAGGGCTTGTAACAAAATGTATTGTGCACACATACCGCACACAAAACAACACCTGCTGCAGCTGCTGACAGTATCTTGGTTTTGTTGCGTCTTTTTTCAAACTACACGCTTTGAAAGGAAGAAGAGTGCTAGCAAAGTTTTGGGTTTATATCTTCTGTCGCTTGTTGAAATAATGTGCAGAGGAAATGGAGCAGAGTAATTTTATGTCTCAGTTTGATTGTTTTTGCTGCTGGAAGTGCTGCAATTTTCCACTCACCTGTCTCTGTAGTATTGCCTGAGCTTCTCAGTGTGGCCTCCTGCCACAACGTTTGCATCTTCTACCCACCTTTTTTCTTTCTTTCTTCCTCCTCTTTCCCTTCCCTCCAGGAAGGATTAGAGGAAGCTTACTGGATCACATCACACAGGAGTGCACCAAACTTTAAAAACCTCAAATCTCTGAGTTATATTTCAGTCGGCTGACAGAAGTACCACCATCACCGCCATCGCTGCCGCTGAGTTGCTGTTTCTAATCATTCATGCTATGAATCTACAACCTAACTCCCTGTCTGTGATTTTTATTCTCTGCCTGTCTATCTCAGCTTCTGATTCATTGGCACGTTTCCTTTTCTCTCTGTTGTGCACTTTTCCCTCTTTCTATTTACCGCTCCGCTTCTACAGAGCATTAAATTTGATCTTTTTTTTTTCCACCAGCCCTCCGCCCATTCTGTAAGCCTATTTCCTCCTCTTTTTCATTGCTCTTTATCTTCCTTTATCCCCTCATCCTGGTCTCTTTGTGTTGATGCAGGGATGGTGTAGAGCAGATTATCAACTAACTCTCACTCTGGTCATTTATTCACTCCATTGTTTGCAAACCCCTCTGTGTTCAGTAACCTTTGTATTTATTTATGCAAATGTCCGTGTGCACTTGTACATTATTTGGTATCGACTGCTCATTTTCGCCACGCTACATTGCCCCGAACGTGTCTTCTCTAATGTCACATTGGTCCATGGGTGCTGACAGGCATAAGCAAACAAAGTAGGGTACTTGCGTGACACTCAATGGTTTAAGGACACTCGATAAAGTATTGAGTACTGAACCTCTCCACATCCCATTCTCTCTCCAGGCTACCGCAAGACTGCACTGCATTGATTTACAGACCGCATGTGACACACTGTAGCCTAGTGTGTGTATGTATAAGTGCCAACTTGTATACAGACTCCGCTCGGATCACACAGGGAAGTTGAGTTATTGCTGATGATGGCTGTCTCTTTGTGAGTAAATGTCAAGAGTTATAATGTGACAGTGTAAAGAGCTGATTTCTCTATGGTCAGGAGGCAGAGTGTGGTGGATCCGTGCTGGACAGCCTTTCAGGCTATTACTGAAGGTATGTGTGAACTTGGAACTGGCATGCCATATTTAGCTCGTGTGAACTGCTTCTTTGATTTCAGTTTAAAAAAAAAAAATTATTATGGTAAAACCTGTTAGTGCCATTGCTTGAGCTACTTTAGAGTTCATTAGCAGACCATCTGGCTTGTAGCTCTCTGTTCCAAATGATTGGCTTAAATTGTTTTTGGAATCAAAAGATAATATTTGGATATTGAAATAAATGCAGACACTGTTTTTATGATAACCTGCTAAATTACTCATTTTCCTGCCCCCTTTCTCAAGGACGTGGTGCTAAGTTAAGACGGGAATGGAGAATTTTAGAGCTGTAATATTTTGTGTCCAAACATCCGTTAATCCACTCAGACAGAATGTTTTGCCACTCAGGGGAGCAGCTGTAAACAAACACTAAATATTTAAAAAGCCAATCTTGTCTGGGCTGCAAAGTTATGTCATCTAATTTCCACCACCATTTTTCATCTTTACAGAGAGGAGTACACAGTTAGTCTGTATGACAAACAAACTGTCTGTATGTTTGTCTGTATGACAGACAAACTGAAGACACTTTAGATCGCAGCATGTCATGATATATTTTTTTTTAATATGACAGCAAAAATAACTTATTTAACATACAGTGCCCAGATGAACATAATACAGCCGTTCTCTCACTTTAAATGCACTGAAACATCTGAAATAGTAAATTATGATTCTGCAGAGTGCACACTTTGGATGGGTTGAGTTAGATTTAGCTTGTAATGTGAGCATGTGGATAGCACTGCCATGTGAATTTCAAAAAGTGTAGATGTATATTTATTTATGCTCTGCCTGCTTGACCTTTGCATGTAATTTTCAACCATTTCATGCTCTTGTCACATTTCCCTTGATTCATTTGGACGCTCTAAACAGGCTAATTTGGATGAATTTGTCAAAGGACAACAGTGTTGTGACTGTGTGTGGACCGACTGATCATGTGATTACCTCATCAGTCAGACTGGCTTGTTGAATAATATTTCAATATCTCATGAACAAGAAATATACAAATGCACACTATTCTTTGCCCTTGAAGATCTGTGGCAGTCATTTCTCGCTGGTTTGAAGAGAAAAAAGGTGATGTCACATACCTCTGTGGCCAAATCAGGATTTAGCATTGTTTAAATCAAAATGTAAATACAGTTGCTGGGTTGTTTGCTCATGTTGCCGAGTCTCTGTCAGCCAATTCTGACCAATCCACACCTACACAAGCTTGATAAAGCGGATTAGCAGAATTCATCAATGTTACATTCGGTTTAGATCCCACCCCTTTGTTTTTATTTCACCGTGTCCAAAGTAAGTGACGCACACAGGGTTTTAGGTCTTTTTCTTCCAAAAACATCTTCAGATTCAGATGTTCAGCTACTTTTCTGTAGGTTATTACTACAATCAACCCTTTTTGCATGGTTAAAGTGTCTTCACATTGCCATTAGACACATTGTTGTTATAAAACTATCAGTTATTGTTACGATTTGGATTTCATTTTACGTTCATTATGTTCTGTAGTCTTTTATCTCATGTTATGTGGGTTTCCTGTTTACTTTGTAGTTTGTGTGATTGTCTGCCCTGCCGTGATCAGTTTCATCTGTCCCTCGTTGTCCTTCCCTCCCTGTCTTAGTTTTTTTCTCCTTTTATTTTTAATTAGTTCCAGTATCTAAGCTTTTTTTTTTTTTATTATTTTTTTTTTTTTTTTTTTTTTTTTTTTTTTTTTAATGTCCTTCTGTTCCTTCTGTGTTTGGGTCCTTCAGAATCACAACAGCTATACTGTAAAATAGCATATAGACATGAGTCTGTTTGTTTGAGTATGTTCTTTAAATGCACATTTGTATTCCAGTTTTAAGTCTTGAACCATAATTATCTCATTCAGAATACATTTGTATGGACAATGAGAAAGCTGGTTCTTCATGTACCGCTATATATGATCTGTAGTCTACTGCCTTAACCATTTTGCTGGATCCATCTGTAATGGAAAGTGAAAGGTTTACAATTTATGCTTTTCCAAGTCCGATTTTTCAATTCCCTTTGAGGATGTGGTCATTATTGCATTTAGATTTTTTTGGTTTACTGATTAACTACTATGGAACTATTGGCAACACATGTATTCACATTTCTGAGTATTTCAGCCATTAGATACTGGTATCTAAAAACCAGGATATGTGGAACACATATGTGGAATACTCCACAAACCAGATCACCAGATAACCAAGTCACCAGTGTGCATGCAACGCCACTCATTTATCTTGTCTGTTCCCTGGTTTGATCACGCCCGATCACACCTCACATCCCATTACTCAACCTCATCTCCTCCTCCTTGTCCTTTCTCATCCTCCCTCCTCCTCTGACATTCACTCTGGATTATTGATTGTCAGAGAGATCTAATCTGTCCTCCCATGTCATCGTATGAGGGCTTGGCTGAGTGGGTGAAAACAACAGACATGCATGAGCTACGTATATTCATCTTCTCAGTGGCTCACTTCTTCAGTCTTTCTCTCCTTTCATTTTCTGATGCAATTAATATTAATGCTCTTCTCTAAAGCTTAATTTTCCATCTATTCTCTCTTTTGTTACTTGCCATCTTACCCATTTCCCTGACTCTCTCCTCCTGCCTTCACCCTGGGCTTCATTCTTTCATCCTCTTAAAAGGGCATGACCATGTCAGACCTCTGTAACTCATCTCCTCTTCTGTGTCATTCTTCCTTTGCCTCTTCTTGTTTGAAACATGTAGTGAGTTCCTTTGAACAGGAGTGGATATGACAGCCAGTGGCCTCGAGTGGAGGAGTGAGGTGGACTGTGTCTGTGTGTGTTTTATCTAAAGTGATCTGTAATTGTATGTTCTCTGACACAGTGAAAGATAATCAATAGTTCTGTCTGTCTCTGCAAAAGTGTGGTGAGGAGCAGAGTTAGAGAATAAAACTCATCCTGTCCTTAGTGCTGGGCCTTCCTGCTTTTTTGTGTCATTATACAGAGAGGAAACCAAGGTCGGCCTGGCATTTCTTATACAGTACCAGCATTTGTTATTCTCTGTTAGGTGCTCTCGGGGTAGTCTTTGCTCCCACTAGCATAACAGAAATGCCAACTCTACCTGTGTTCTGGGCCACGCTGTACATTGTGAGCTATACTTGCCCTGCAGTTTGAATCCAGAATTCAGCCTCCATCCTCATGGCTGCAGCCTCTTTGCAGCTCCATTCAGATCCACTGGTCCAAGCAAATACAGACAGAGATTATGCAGATGTGTGAATATCCGAGTCAGCATGCTGGCCTCACATTGTATACATGTATGTATGAGCATGCTAGCATTCATTAACACACACAGCACAGATTTAGTTGGCATTCCTCTCGTCTGTGCCTTAATGAGAGTTGGAGTCTGCGTTGTGGATGCCCATTGTTTACAACCATTTCCCTATTTGCGTGTTCCCATGACACTGATAGTTTGTGAAAGGTAAACCTCAGCCCCAGCCTCTGCAACAATGTCTCATGTCAGAGAGGATAATAGACTGCAATGCATCATGGGTAAAAAAAAACAACCTGGGGTCCTGGGTTTTATATTTATTTTTAAACCTGCAACCAGATTCTTCTTTTCCCACCCTCTTGCTCTCTCAAATAGAGTAATTTCATGGCTCATTCCTGGGGTTAAAACGGGCTCTGGTGGAGTGGAAGAGTTGTAAATAGTCCCTTGCTTTATCCACAACACGCTATAGAACCAACAAATCGGGATCATTGGTAAATGTACTAGTGGAGTTGGCAGCATTGGTTGGTTCAATGCTATATTTAGAACTCCAGGTTTAATGTGTTATACAGGCATGAAATCACTGCATGATGAAGTTTCACCCCTTTGGAGATTACAGAGGAATGAGAGTGACTGTGATTTTTTTTTTCTTCCCTCTTTCATATAAAACTTGGACTGCAAATAGAAATTTTATCTTTGAGTCGAATAAGGGGTGCTCAGCAGGGAGAGAGTTGATGCCAATATCATGCTGCTGAAATACACCATGGCACCCTCTCTATGATGCCTGAAATAAAGTGGATTAACCAGACCACTTGCCTCATCCTCCATGTGAGATGATGAAGCAAGCACACATGCGTCCGGAAGTTGATGCCAAGGTTATGCAAAAATCAAACTTCTGCAAAAAGCCCACACAGCAAAATAGTCCACACGGACTAATTTAGATGCTCTCTTTTGGAGTCAAATGAGTAATGTTGGGTGATGCCCTGTTAATGTACTGTGGGATTTGGCTTGGAACGACCTTCCAGGGTGCCGTACCTAACGGCTTAATTACCTTTTCAAAAGGGAATACCTCTGAGATTTAGCAGCCACTCTGCACAGCAGATATGCTGCTCAGTCAAGAGGAGGTGATATGAGGTTACACTTCACTGGGCTGAGTCGTATTGACCTACCTACCCTTTGCCCACGCACACACACACACACACACAAACACACCTGTCTGACACTGTGCCCTTGATTTTGGCACGTCTACGTCCTCTTTCTTTTACCTTTTTTTCTGGGCGTGTGAGGGTGAAGGTACAGATTCCTGAGCTTAAAAAAAAATGCACTCCATCCCTGGATATCTTATTTATTTTCCAATTAACTCACTGCAACTTGCAAGACGCATATCCTGCTTTTATCTTTTCATCTTGCCTCTCACCATCCCTCGTCTTCTCACCCCTCCCTCAACCGGAGGTGATAAAAGTCACTACAACAAGGGCAGTGAGCGATAATACAACACCATATAGTGACAAATAGGACAGTGCAGATTTGGCATTTGTCCAGGCTGATCAAATGCATGTTGAGACAGACAAGGAAAGGTGACATATAGTCCCTCCTGCTGAATGGTGAGAATAGTAATCACTCCAGATCACAAAGCGATTTAACACAGCTCCAATATACTGCATTTGCATTTCCTTAAAGCTTTGTGGCTCGAAAAGCAACCGGCCGAGGCATACGTTGCAATGTCATTTCAAAAGTGACGTCAGTGGGAAGGTATGGATATTTAATCGTCTTTGGCTGGTTTAAAATTCTCTGCAGTATCTTGTGCCAGAAGGTTAAGCCAACCGAGTCCATTAAAGTTTGCAGAATGGGTGCTTTGTCTTCATTTTATGATTGCTGGAGGTGGCAAGGTCTGGCGATGTGGCAAAGATTGAGATTTCGATGGAAGAAGGAAGTCATTATCCCGCACTTCTTCATGTTAAAAGTGTTGTTCATTAAGTGTAGGGTCTCTGTCTAATAACTGGAAAGCTTTGTCTTTAACAGCGTGTGAAATGAAGTTCTTCAGTGGTTTGTTAACGTCTCTCCCTGCCTCCTTTCTGAGCTCTTTTACCTTGATGCAGTTTGATCGGTTTGGATGGATCTAATCCTAATTTACAGCGCGGCTCTCACGCTTTCTTTCTTGTCTGTCTTGCTCTTGCGCTTTCTCTTGTCTCTTTCTGTGAGATTGGCAGGTCTTTAGGGCGGCAAGGCGCTTAGCTTCCCATGTTCCTTCCTCCTGTCTCCTCCCCCTCAGTCTGACTGGCAGTAATTACATCTGGGTTGGGTCTGGTTTGTCCTGATGACCCCAAAGGCCTGACAACTAGAAAAGAGACTGAGAAAAGCTGAAAGACAGTGTGAGGGAAAAAAAAAATCTATGGAAAACAAAAAATATACTGCATAAAGAGACACAAAAGTGGCAACATACACAAATGAGGAAAGCCGGAGTGAAGTGCAAGAGGAGAGTGCAGAGAGAAAGCGGTATATGAAGGGAGAGAGGCAGAAAAGGTTACACATCAGTGATTCCTGACAGAATCCTTTCTTCTTTTTCATCTCCACCCTCTTTTCATTCCTCCATCATGAATGTCTGAACTCTGTATTCACCACCGCTCACTTAAACAGACTTCTGGGTTGAGAAAAGAGTTTTTCCCTTTCTCCTCTCGGCTGCAGCCAGGTGTTTCCCACAAACCTCGGCTGTCATACAGCAGGTCTCAATGGTCTTTCGTGCAATTCTAAAATGGGAATAGAAAGCCTGTCTTTTTTGTTGGTTGAAGCAATGATGTAAGTTAATTGTTTAGTTTTTTCCACTTTGCATACATCTCAGTTATGTCTTCACACTTATTCACCTCTCCTTTTTTAGTAAACGTTATGAGAGGATATAGGGCATGACCATGGGGACAAAAAGCACTTTAAGAGAGCAATAACATAAATAGATGAACACATTAGAAAGAGATTATCTGTGTTCAAATTCAATCCGACGCAGTTTTAAATCTGGTCCCCTCAGTAGGGGCAAAAATACATTAAGAAGTCATCCGTGGGAGATGAAACGAGAATTTTCTTTTCCCCCCTCACAGAATGCTCTGACATTGTTCTCTTGTAAAGAGACTTTTTCCTTTTTAAAAAGTAATGGAATCCATTCATTATGCCTTGTTCCCTTTTTAGCTGTGTCATCAGCAAGTCTGTCTCAACTGTGTTTAGATGTACAAACAAAACCAGGGGATTTAAAAAAGTCTACTTAACATAGGAAATTGGAAAGTTCTCTAAATGTACTGTAACCCTGCATTACTTGCAGATTGTAAGTAATCTGATTTCCCCTCTGCTGTTTTGAACCAGTGGTGGTATATTTAACATGTACAGAACACCACTGGTGTGTGATGCTGGAGATAAAAGAATGTGTGTCCCCCCCACTGCATGCTAAGGCCGTTTGAGGAGAAAGTTTGACATTAATCTCATACCATTTTGTATTTCGTTTCTTTAATTCATAATCTCAATATTAGTTTCAAGAGGCACAATGGTGCTTAACCACAGAGTAATGCAAGTGTATTTGTTTAATGAAAAATATAAAAGATAAACATTAAAAATACATTAAGTTCTAAAAGCCATCACCTGTCACAGTCTTAGTCCCTTATGGAAGCCATCGTGTGCTGCTGCTTTATGTGGTGTATGAGTAGACACGCTCTCGGGTTTGATTGGATAGTGAAACAATAGTAATTAAAATAAATACTGTATGATACACAAATATTTGTTTGTTTTGAATGATGGGGGGGGGGGCACTCTGAAAGGGTCACGGCTCTGCACTATATCTAACAGTTTGACATATTTGAAATTTTTCCATCTCACTTCTGCTGCCATAACATTTCCTCCTCCCCCAAGCTTGACCATCCTTCCTCACACCTCACCCTGCAACAATTACAGTTAATTATTTTGGCTCCATTCCTTCTTGTTCCATTCCAATACTTTTTTTCTTTTCTGAAGACACATGCACACATGTAGGAACCATGTTAATTACATAATATACCAGATATTATGTGCCTGACTGTGTCAACCAGCTTTCCTTTAACTTCTATGAACAGGTTTCTTGTTACACCCCCATTTTAAAAATCAGGTCACTGCAGAAAGACGACAATAACCATGTTGAAAAGTGACCTATCTGTTTTACTTTCGGTCACACACCCTTTTGACCTTTTATGCTCCCGTCTATTGTTTTCTATTCTTTTTTATTGTTCACATTACATCTCTTTAAATTAGTACTTAGGTAAAGGGAGCAATGACTGCATGTGTACCTTTTGAAATATATCCACTGCTACAGAGTGACCAACCACAGTTACAGCAGCCTATTTAACTTTATGTGAACTGCAGAAGGATGCGATGTGGCTCTCAGAAATGTACTCTGACCCTGCATTGACAACTTGTCTGTTTCTCTATCTCATAACACTCAGTACTTACAGGACAGGAAAGGAAGGATGGGGAATAATAATAATAATAAAAAAAAAAATTAAAAAAAAAAAAAAATCAAATATTCATGATGAAGGATTTAAATAATCAAGGACTAATCTGGCAAGAGAGACACAGTTCCAAAAATCATGCACCGCCTCTGTGAATATGCACTCAGCATAATTGGAGATCACAGTGGTGTAGCACTCCTGCCCACCACCACCACCACCAAAACAGCCATCTGTTTGTAGCTGTACTGGAGTCAGCACACAAAGCATGTAATCTGGAGTGAATGAAAAATGTTAATCTTTTAGAGGATTATTAATCATTTATTTTTTATTTTTTTTCCATTTCTCACTTTATAGACTTTATAAAAACTCTTTAAACAAAGACAAATTGAGTGCTTAACTCACTTTTCCCCTCTGCTTGTGTCTTTCTGTTTTCTCATTTTTGTTTCTCACCTCTCAGCGGCGTCCAGCTTCAGTTTTTGCCGTGCCTCCCTGGAGCACACGGTGTCTGCTGAGGAGCTGAGCTACCAGCTGCCGCGTCGAGCCGGAGGCAGCAACCTGACCTGGCACGACGGCCGTGGCCAGAAGACAGCACACACACGCACCGTCAAACTATTGCAGCAGCCCGGCACAGAGGGAATTCAGGTATAAAGACATCTGTATGAAACGACCAAAAGCTATGTAGATAAGTGTTTTCAATGCATGAAAATGAGTTTCTAACTTGTTCTCACTTACAAAAACACATCATAAAGCACTAAAATAAGACAAGGGACAACTCTGATTTGGTAGATTGGACCATAACAAACCTGGAAAAAGGAACAAAGGTTCTGAGGCCTAAACTACAATTGGTTTCACTGAAGTAAACTCCTGTAAAATGCTTTGCACAGTATCTGTTGCTGAATTTGAATTTTTCAAAAGGAACATATTCCAGCCTGTGGGGAATCACAGTAGCTTTAGTAAAAGGAATCTTTAAGTCCTTCAACCCATACAAACATAAAGGTAGTTTATTCCTACCTTAAAATACATCCCAAAGGAGTGTTTCCTAAACTAATGCCACTGTTTAGGTTTAGGCAGAAAAAGAACATTAAGGCACAATAATGGTTTGGGCTAAAACAATTAATGAAAGATATTGTGCACTAAAGCTACTACTTCCTTAAAGTTATGTAACCTCCATCGTCATGGCAACAGCAAATATAGTTAAATTTTCCCGACTCATGGTTGAATAGCATCTCCTGAACCAGACACACGCCGTGTCAGATAATCTGTTATCATCGGAGAGACAGGAGAGAACATGCATCAGCGTCGGTGCGTCTTCTCTTGCTGTCAAATCTCAGAGGTATCAGTAAGTCTAATTGTTTTATCTCGTACATAACGTTGGCTGGTCTCACCTGGGCCTGTCAGATGCCGCCAGAGAGAAACTGATTATATAATGGAGGAATGGTGTGAAAAATGTTACCTCACAGATTGTGACGTAATTGTGTTTAGAGAGTCCAAGCAAGCACATACTGCACAGGAAATAGACTTTCAGAAGCATATTGTATGTCCCATAGGTCTAAAAATGGAATGTATTCCTTGGATGCAAGATTTTTCCCCAAAACTCGGCAACAGATTTTGCATAACTGACTGGTGGGTGAAGAATGCCTGTCTGGTGGCTCAATGTCTCATTTACTTCCACACATTGCTTTGTGCAAAATGGAATCCCATCTGTGCAGCACCAGAGAGGGGCAAAACAAGAGGAAGAAAATTTATTTTAATGCATTCCGCCTGTTTGACCTAAAACGGCATATGACACAACAGCCTTCTTCCTTTCTCCGACTCCTCAAATGAAAGAGAGCAGATAGCCCAGTGGAGGTCATTTGTTTCGTATTCCCTCTGCTTTTAAGAAACTTTGCAACTGTGAAGCTGTTAGACGTACATATGCACTGCAAAATGTGTTCAATAATTCATAAAAGAGTGCCCCCCTCAGCTATAGCAGCTATAAAAGGCTTAATAAAAGACGAGTGGGAAGCTGTTTCCATGTGATTACACAGAGACTGGATAATTAAACCTCCTCTATACCATGAGAAGTAAGGCTTATCATGTCCTTGTGGCAACAAGCCTCTTCATACATTATTCAACAAATGGGAGAGCAGTCCAGCTCCCTCTGATGTGTATGCATTCACAAAATGTTGCAGTATCCGTTCGTGCATCTGTAAATGTAGCCATTATTGTATATATATGCATATATGCATCTTCGTGTATGTGTAGTATGCGCTGTTGTTTTTGCATCCAGGTCTCTCAGGAGTGATGATTATATTATTCTCCATTACACTGGTTGTGCACACATCAGCTGTAATGAGGGAGCCATTTAAGTGAAACACAGCTCAACTTCAGTATATAGGATAGGACCTGGGGAATCTTCCTTATCTGTTTAACAAAGCAGATATAACACATCATGCACAACATTACAAACTCAGGGGAGACAAAAAAAAGTGACAGCAAAGACAAGGGACAGAAGTCTTAGATATATATTGGTGGTCATGCATGCACAAACATGGCTTTTATTAACAAATATGTTTGCAGTACGGACCAAGTGTAGGAGCACACATTGCAAGAATATATTTTTTTTTCTTATTTACAGGGTCAAAACACCAGTATGGTGGGAGGCTGTTCCCTGTACACTGTTTCAATTTATCACCAACTTTCTGGAAATGATACCGAGTGTCTTAAAAGAAGACAGAGCAAGGGGTGATTACTAAAAGAAAGTTATACCTCAAATAAGTCCATTTATATTGGAAACAAGTAAAATAATGTCAACACACACCACCAATTACATCATGAATGATTTCCCAAAATCAAGGTTATATACTCCATTGTATTGTTACACTTCTGCAGGAGGACCTATATGGAGACCTAACTGCCAGCAGGATTTTTTTCAAATAATGAGTTATTGTGGAATTGGCGCACCTTCTGTGCCATCCCTGAATTGGCTGCTGTTTGTGAAGCCAGATGGGGTGAAGGGAGGGGTTTGCAGGGGGCTCACTTTGCTGTCTGACACACAGACTCGTGGCGGAACCTTTAAATGAGACCGGGGAATAGGTGGAGTAACAGAGACACAATTTAGGAAGTAACAGCAGACGGTGCCTCCTTTTGCTAAAGCAGGACCAAGCCTGTTACAGGAAGTAAAGCTCTTATTCACAAATGTACCATGCATGGTAGGTGAATGAAAAAGAGCAGCCCGCGATTATTTTTCCCATCTTATTACAGAACACACCTTCTAAGCAGCACAACAAAAGGAGGGAACTAATGGAAAGAAAACACACAAATAAAGTAAACCAAAGTTGTTAACTTTGACCAATTATTGAAAGGAAATTAATAAGACGGACTCGAGGTTTTTTTGGTTGGTTGTCTTCTACCAAAAGAGTGTTGTGTTATTTTTATTTATATAGAATCCTCCTTTAGTTACTATTGTTTTTTGTGATTGTCCTATGTGTCTGTTTTGGCAATGCCAATTGAGCTATGCCAAACTCTGCTTAATGTACACTACTGGACTGACATCATCAGTGTAAGTATGTTGCCGTGTAGTGCTCTGTATCACACTCTCGGTACTGCCATATTCACCAACAGGCATCATGTGCGTATAAATTAGGTTATCATTGTGTTGAGCTGTGTTGAGTTGGACTACTTGCAAACTGCTTGTCGACATTACGTACTACATCGTTCTGTATGTAGACTCCATCTACTGTACTTGCTTTGAAGGCATGCTCATGCTCTGCAGATGGTAATGTGAGTTGTTCTGTCGTTCTACGGATCTGTCCACCACTTTGGTAAAGACTGAAGTATCCCAACAGCTATTACGAAACCTTTTACAAACATTCTTGCTCCCCAGCGTATGAATCCCAATGTCTTTTGTGCAATACATGCAAAAATAGTTATATTCCTGAGCCTGTTAACATATAAACATTTTACTTGCTAATCATCAGCATGTTAGTATTGTCCTTGTGATGTTCAGGATGCACAGTATGGCTTTGGTGGCTAATGGCTGCACTGGTGTGGTGATGATTCATTGGAGGTTGCTAGTTTGAAAGACAGAGAGGAAAAAATGAGTGCTGCTGGGCAGTGAGGCAGAAATGCTTCAGTGTGTATTGTCCTTGTCCTGCCACTCAGTGTTGTGTTGCTCTGTCCAAGACACATGTCTGACGCATGCTAAATAGAGAGCTTTGCGAAAATCCCATCTGGCCCTTTGTCCACCCACTGAGAGACTATTCATATTTGCATGAGTGCAAGGCATTTACACACTCAGTCCTGAGGACAACCAAAGGCAGAGTTGAACAAAGCTGACGGAGGTTGACAGTTCACACACTCACACAAAGTTACTTGCACAGGGACAGTCAAGTAGACAATCACAAAAGCTTCTGAAACATTTTCGGAATCACAGTGACACTCAAACACACAAATGCACAAGGCTAGACTGAGCAATGGGAGACACAAGGGTGCTAAATGATGCAACACAAACTACCAGGGAAGGGGGTGGGGGGTCAACGAAGAGAGGAATGAAGGATATGATGCAATGAGAAGTGGGTGAGAGAGATGTGAAGGAGATATGAAAGATCAGGATTTGTCAGGGTCTTTGGGATTGAAGAGACAGATTGTAGATCCAATTCTATAATGACAGCAGAGATGTGGAGAATGACAGAGTTGTTCAGTCGGACAGCAGAGAATACAGGGATGATAGAGGACGAGTATTTATTATCCTGTGGAGAGATGAAGTGACAGCCAGAAAAGATGCAGAGCAGAGTGGGATGGGCAGGTGTGAGATATAGTACATGACATGCATACCATACAACATCGATTCACTCATTCAAATACGCACACACACACACACACACACACACACACACACACACACAGAGGTACAGCCACGTTCAAATTTTTACTGCTAATTGCCATAGCATCATTGATCAATCTCACGCAGCGTCTGGATTTGTAGAGACGCAGGCAGTCATCGGAAGAGAAGTGTTATCGGTCACAAAGAATGAATTTTAAGGATTCCCCACGCTCCTCTGACTTTAAGATAATCCCTGATTCAGCTTCACAGAGGCACAGGCCATGCACACACATACACAAACACACACACACACACACACACACACACACACACACACACACACACACACACACACACACACACACACACTTAAATGGCCGAAAAGTAGCTCAGTGCACAGAAGTCAAGGCAGAAGAAAGATCGAAGTGGGGAAACGAGGAGGGGAGGACAGGGAGGGAGGGTGTCAGGCACGGAGAGGATACAATTTATGAGGAGCAAGTACAGGGGGTATGAGAGACATGATAGAACAAAACAAGCAGGGAAGGACAAATGAGCTGTTCGAGGATACAAACAGAGTGATCAATAGGGAAGTGCGGAGAAACACATCTGTGTGTAGAGAAGGAAAAGGATGTGAGGAAGCAGGAAGATGAATAGACGGCTGGAGTAACTCAGAATCAGAACTTGTCCCGCAAAATACATAGAGACACCTAATAATAGAGTATTTGTTCATTATAATTTATTCTAATATATCAGGTGTCTGTGTGTCAGCTTCTGTCAAGATGAAATTATAAAAATATATCAAGCAAACACTTGATTATTGTGACGCCCCTTCCACTGTCTTGGAGGCAGTCCTAGCCTTTGGAGGAAAATCGGCTGACAGAGGAGTCATCAGCTAATGCAGTTCACCTGCACCTTCCAGGCTAGCCCATATGTTCAGTCCCTCTCCTCCATCAATCTGGTATCAACCCTTTTTTTTGTGTTTGCTCCTTTAACATCTCCACAGCATATATGACTCTTCCATTCACTGCTCACATTGGTGATTGTGTTGATTTCTCCATTCTTGGTTTGTATTAGTTACATTTCATTAAATTAAATTTAAGTGAATCTCATTGCATGGACTCCCTACTTCTCACTTTTTTTGAGCCATTAGTAAATAATGGGGGCTCGTCTGGGATTATCAGATCCATTTGGAACGGTTTGAGGTAGTCTTAATGTGACATGTTGTCAATATTAATGATTAACTTGGTGTGTGGTTTACAAATGCATTTGAGTTGTACTGCTTTTCCGGAATAGAGCTTAATTTGGCTTTGGTATTAAGAATTGTGGCCAAGGTTTTTGGGAGTAGATCTGTATCTGTTTCCCAGATTTGTTTGGGTATTCAATTCTTACTTTGAGCATTAAAAGACATGTGACATAATAATTAGTGAGCTTTAAAGGTGCTGGTAAGAAGATTTTATTACCTTTGTACAGAGCCATGCTAGTTATTTCCCTGTCTCCAGTCTTTATGGTAAGCAAAGCTAATTGGTTTATGGCTGTAGCTTCGTATTTACGGCAGGTGGATTAATCTTGGCATCTAACTCTTGTCAAGAAAGTTAATAAGTATATTTACCAAACGGTTTAACTTGAAAAAAAACAAAAAAATATTTTCTATTTAATATAACAATGGTGTATTAAAAGCACACTCTCATGGGAAATCGTTAATTACACTTTGATGCTGACTGTGACGTATCGGTGCATATATGCCATATTTCCTGCCTTCCCCCACTTTTTTCACCTTCTCCTCTGTCCTTAATGTCTCATTAGACTTCTGCTCCATATTCAGCTTCCACCTTGCTTATGCCCCCTCACTCACCATGCCATCATCCGGCTCCACGTTTCCCCCCTCCTCTTCTGTATGTAACAAATGAGGGACCTCCTCCAGCTGGACAGAAGTAGGTCTCAGGAGAAGTGGGGAGGGAGTAAAGGGTGAACGTGCACGAGAGAGAGGACTGGCCAGAGGAGATACAGTCTGATGGATGGCCAATAAGCGAAGTGAGGGAGGAAAGAAGAGAGAAGAAGGGATGATGGGAAGCTATCATTTCATTTCCCTTCTGTCTGGCTTCCTGATGATGAAGGCCATTACTCACACAAAGAGTACCCCTCCCCCCCCCCTCCCCAGCTCACTGTCCTCTCTTTCTTTTGTAATTTTTTTTCTGTCTCTATCTGTTCATCTTTCTTTGTCCGTACGTCGTTCATTCAGTTCTTCATCATATTTACAGAACAGTTAAGTACATGTCAACAAATTTAAGTCAGTGCATATAAATGGCATACTTGCAATAATGACTCAAAGATCTGTATCTGTCTACCCAATTTGTAATGATATTCAATGCTCACTCTGTGGATCTACAGTACATTTTATTCCATCTATAATGAGGCAGTGGCCCTGTGGCTTAGCCAGCATAAAAGATGTGTTTTTTTCAGATCTAGTAATCATCTTTTTAGGAGCATATATGCACCATTGATTAAAATTTATTTTGTCATACAAAATAGGACCCTGGTATATTATGAATCTGCCTGCTGAATTTGAACTGTAGTTTCTGTGGTCGATTTATGTTTTAATGTTATGGGTTGAACAGCCAGCAGGGAAATCTGCTCTCTCCAGCTGTGAGTGCAACACTCTGTTTGTGTTGCTTTTTACTCTTACTTTAACTGTGGATTTCCAATCACACAATTTTTGCATACTTTTTCCTATCTTCTCTTTGTTATGTAATGTAGTACTCTCCAAGTCTCTGCTTCAAATGGGACTGGTCATGTTTTGCATTTAGAATAGGTATAATTTCTTGTTGCACGTACAATAAGCGGTAAGAAGAAAACACTAAATTAACCTTAGTCTTATCCCCAGCAGCCACAGCGGTATTTCATCCCATTACCTCCACCCATTTAACCCATCTCTATTTCTATCCAATAATTTTTTTTTTTTTTTTTTTAAAGAAGCCATATTTTAAGATAATAGTTATACATTTTGGTAAACGTTCTTATGTCCGCATCATAGAGTGCGTATAAAAGTGTACGTTTCCAGGTCTGAAAAATGAGACCGGTGTGGAAGAGCCTTAAACTGCAATGCCACTGAGGGATGCCAGGGGTTGGATCCAGAAAGACTCCATAGACGACCATTAAACTTCTCTCATGAAATACAAAGTCAATACATTTTTAAAAATAACAAGTCACAAGTCATTATGGTATCATTCGTTAAAGTCGTTCCTTCTTAGTTTTCTGGTCGTCTTTCTGAAAATAATGCCATCATTAATTAAATATCAGGCCTCAAAAAGCCACATTTTTGAGGGGTGTCTGTTTGATTGACTGACCTGTGATGCAGTCAGGTTTCCACTATAGGTGGGTGGGTCTAGTGTACTCGGGTTTCCAATCAGAAAAGGTCATATTCACTGCTCGCTTCATCCTCAGCTCGTTGGAATATGGTCACTTCTGGCTCCAAAATAGCAAGATGGCAAAAGTCTAAACTCAAAGCTTCAGAACGTCAGTTCACAAACCAATGGGTGATGTCATTGTTGGTTGCTGCTTGGTCCATATGCTAAATGTGATGCTGCAGTTAGCAACAGGTTAGCTTAGCATAGTGTGTAGACTGTAAACGGCGGAATCAACAATCTTAGCTATGTTGTCGGATAACAAAAGACTCCTACCATCACTTTAATCTCAACAACAAAACAAAAACAACAAAGCGCCCTCTATGGGGGTTTATTAAGTGGATTACTTCTTGGCCCGGTGCATCTTCTGCTGGATGCCTAACTGCTCGCATTTAGCAAAAGGATTAAAGGTATCAATCATCTTATCTAACATCTAACTCTTAGCAGGAAAGTGAATAAGTGTTGCTCTCAAAGTGTTGAACATTTCTTCAACATGCATTTTTTTGCACATCTGAAAATAGTCTCCACATCCGCTCACAAATTAGATCCCTCTTGTTTTCTGTGACGCCTCTCAGACCTCTAGGTCACAGGATTATGACCTCTCTATTTGCTCAGCAGGTCCTCCTGCCCTTGACTTGATCTAGGCAAAAACCCATTTGACTTGTTAAGTTTACCACACATAATGAGTGTCTATGCTCTTGCAGCCCCCACTCACTCCAATATTTACTCAACTATGTCAATATAAAGATTGTAACGATGATAGGATTTAAATTGGCAGGCTTTCATTTGCAACACAGGCAGGCACGTCATGGTCATCCAAAGATAGGGGAACATTTTCACCGTCCACACTCAATCATCCACAAGAGCGACCATTTCCACACCTCTTCCAGCTCAATCTCAATTAATGATTGGGAGTGAGCAGTAAATTTGGGTTATTAAAATGGCTTCAGTGCTCCACTGACTCGAAGGAGAAGTATGTGTGTGATTAGGAAACAAGCAAACACACTGGAGCGGAGAAATGGAGTTGTTTTCAATTACGGCCTACAAAGCAGAACACACTTAGCGGGTGGACCAGGCAGAACTTGATAGGGCTGATTGGTGCTTAAATTGACAGGAGGAGAGCTTATTACAGCAGCTGGCAAAGATGTAAATAGTTATGAACTTGGGTTTATCACATATTGAGATGTGAAGGTGTTGTGCGAGCTGGTCTTTGTGTCATTAATGAAAAAGCGGCAGGGAGAACATTGCATATTAAGCGACATGAATGCGTGCAAGTTGCATTTGTGTGTATGACATTTCAGCATACATAATCCCATTAAATGCAGTCAGTTATGGGGTGGAACGATTGGCACCAGTTCTGTGCTTTTCTGTTGAAAATCAGCCAAAGCCTTTGTTATAGCAATGGCTCAGTCAGAGCATGAATGCCTGGATTAGATGGGAGACTAAGTCACACAAAAGAAAGAGGACTGAGGGGACAAGGAGTCGGTTGTGTTTGCTGCCCACATGATCTGCTTGTGACTTTATTAATGTCCCTATTAATTCCCGTCACACAGCAATGACACAGTAAGGAGAAGGCCTGCTGTCTCACAACTTTTCAGGGATCAGACGAAGGTGTGTGAAGAAGGAGAGAGAGAAAAATGGGGAGTGGTAGGAAAAGAGACACGTTCACGTAACTGAAAGATAGAAGATGAGAGAACCACGCTAATGCTGTGCTGACTGCATAATGAAAGTACTGCTGTCAGTAAGAATTACCTTCAGAAAAAGACTATAACATAATGTCAGCACCCTTACAGGTAGAAATTATGTATGGAATATAATTACTATATCAATATATTTTGTTGACAGAGGGGTGAAGTTGCTGGTTGCATCAAACTATGAGACTATATGGAGATGGAATACAAATGGCAGCTTTACATCTGTCTCTCTAAATTGGGGTTGAAAGGTGAAGAACTGGGTGCTCATTTTAATCAAAAGAACAGCATCTGTTTGCACTTCTATGCCTACAAGCTTTCAAGCCTCATGTTTACTGTTAGTTTGAGTCACGTTTGCACACATATGCTGAATTTCATTTGTTTCACACAAAGAGCAAGTCATTGCCCTGTCAAATTTCCAGCGGTTAAAGGTCACAAGTACATCTTTGATTTGTATGAGAGTAATAACTCTGCAGGCGACACAGTAATCTGTACACATTTAAAAAGCTTCTCACCATTGCATAACTTTATTTGCACTCTGCATATTTTCAATTTGTGATTTACTAGACTACCAGAAGGGATTTTGTTGCATTAGAATGCATCATCCCAGCTAATTTCACGTTAATGAGAACATTCCGCATGTAGCATATTTAAGTAAGCTCGAGCAATTACAAGGTGTTTGTCTGAACACCAAAAAAACAATGCTCTGAATTGCATCATATACTACCTCAGGAAATTAAAACACAAACATCTGCTCACTGGCTTTCTCTTGATAATACTGTCTTTTCACTTACGGTGCACACACTACATTAATTAATACAAAGTTCTCTGCTTCTTGTGTATTTCAGTTGCGTCCAGGTGAAGCCTTCACTGTGTATCACACCAGTCCTACGCTTTCCTGTCTGTCTAAACCTGTGGTGCTGTGGACTCAGCAGGATGTCTGCAAGTGGCTTAAGAAACACTGTCCTCACAACTACCTGACTTATGTAGAGGCCTTCTCCCATCATGCCATCACAGGTATAGTGCACAACACATGATGAAAATATAAAAAGGCATTGTTTGATGTTAATATCCTTAGATCTTGTTCACTGACCTGTGCTCCTTTCAATAAGCAGTGATGCTACTTTGGACTAAAGACAATGCCATAAAAGGCATAGCAAATCTCCCACAAGTTTTATTTTTAGGTTTGTGGTTCCGCAGCTTAGCTTTCTCAACTGGAAACAGGTTTACACCCAAATCTCTGCAAAGGAGATTTAAAAGGCATTCATGTGAGGTAACGAAAGGAGTGCAGCCTATTTTTGGAGAAGAAAGGCAAAGCTGTGCAGAAAAAAAAGGGTGGGTTATCATGTTTTGAGTTCAGACAACACGCTCACACACACATTTATTTGTTAGCAAGCCCACACAAACGCATGCAGGTGCTTGTAGACACAAACCACACCTCCAATAGGCGCACATGACTAGGTGTGTACAAATGTGTACCCACACAACACACATTTATTACCACTTAGTAGACCAGATAGCAGAGCGGTTTCTTTTTAGTGTCTCACAGAGAACAGATTGCTGTTCTGTGCCGTAGGGTCAGCCACTACTCACTCACATTTGCATACACAGACACACACACACTGGCACTTAGACGCATACGTACACACTGGCTTCAGGGTTAACAATGCTGCGACTGCCATAGCTACAGAAGCTCTGATCTGATCATTTTTATTTATGTATTCTCTAACGGGAGGACTGAGAGAGAGCGAGGCTCACATCCAATTATCCTTATGTATTCACTCGCTGATGTCCAGCTGGATTTCGTTTTGCCTCAGTTATTAGCTGCTGTGTTTTCTTGTGCAAATGTCATCTGAATATGTCTTTTTGTTGTGGCTGCATAAACTATAGACAGCATCAACGAATCACATAAATAAATGTTGCTCATACAAATTCTCTGCTTATTTTGAAGAAAATTGGATCCCACAAACAGCCAAGAAATGGATTCTGTGTCTGTATCATGTTAGTTCAGTGACCCAAAAGTAAATGTATCTCTCTCAGGCTCTCAGAGAGGCTGCCATTACATTGAAACAAGCTGCCTGAGGAGATCAGTGTAACTTCTACACTGCCTTTTGCTTTTACATTAATTTGTCCATGAAGATCCATGCTATCTTTTGATGTATTTGTACTATACTACATTATATGACTGATTTCATTGTTTTGTCTGTTTAATCACGTTGGTTGCGTGTAAAAAAAAAAAATCCGGTTTTATATTAACAGACTGTGTGCAATTTGATTAGTATTCTGCTCCATCACACAGTGATGTATGTAGAGCTTGTCCACTTGCAGAAAATGGTTAAGACTTCCCTCAATTTTGTCAACTTTGAGGAGTTTGTACTTATTTGAATATTGAAGTATGTATAACTTTAGACTGAATTTTATAGTTGCATTTTATGAAATTTACTTGACAGCTGCTGGTACCAGTTATTTTGTAGTTTCAAGTTTTGCATGGCAAGTGTATGATAACTGTATTACTTTAAGTGGCTGTCCAGCCGAATGAGTGCCTTTACAGAACATTTTGAATACTGTACTTTTACCTATATTTTTGTATTTCATATTGTGTTATTATTTTATTGAAACAGTGGCCACTGTAACGGTCAATGCTAAAATGTCCTATAACAGTAACACGTATAAAGAAGACGTCATGAAGTACGTGAATTACACTTTAGTTTTTAGTTTTGCAATAACTGATATACTTTATATTAGAAGCATGCTAACGTTAGCCACCTCAGGCTATCAGTCAGACTAGACTTCTACAACCTCTGCTTTGCTTGGATTCTTTTCATTGAAATGAAAAAGAGGGCAAGAAAGCCAAGCTGAGCAGAGAAGCAAGAAGCTGTCACATAAGGTCTTTTATAATTCATAATTTCTTCTTTCTTGAGTTTTATGGTGTTAATGTAATTCAATGATCTAAATACTTCCTCCACCACTGTAAAATACTTTGTTGTTTGGCAATTGCAGCACTGAAAACTGGCAGATGTGCATGTGGTTTAGTGACAGAAGGCTGTTTTTGCCTCAAGTTAAAAAAAAATCCGATCTGAGTCTGGAGGAATTCTCGGAAAAATGACTCCAATTCACACGACTTGCATTTATGCCATGTGTTTTTATTTTGTTTATTATTTCTTAGCCACTTTCTGCCCACATTGTGATAAAAAAAAAATTGCTAATGTACAGTAGGTCAGCAGGTGTGAAGTCAATAAACTGATACCTGCTATCCTCAGCTTGTGTACCGTTACTTTGTCATGACGTGGCTGCAGACGTCACAGATTGCATTCACAAACTGAGATCGGATCACAAAGTAAGCTAGACCACCTCCAAATGTGGTGTTACAAACGGGATTGCATTCCAGCTGCTGCTAAATATACACCTTGTATTAATATTCTTTTTTCCTTATCTGGGTAATACATCCTAACTTCATACCAGGTGTGAGTGACAGATAGGTAGAATGGATGGAGATATAAAGAGAACCTACGGTGTATATAGACCACATACTGTAGGTGAAGTAAAGTGAAGGATGGTTAAATAGTAAATGCAGCTGTGAGGCCACACAACCTTGTTGGCACTGTGTATACAGGCGTACAGAAATGTAACACTGTATGTATGCCTTTAGGGACAGCATGAAGAGGATTGGTCTACTATCAAAGGTTTAAACTAAGTCTTTACTTTCCTCCCTCTTGGATTGCTTTTCAGACTCCTTTAAGAGTCATTATTGCCCTAACCCAGGCAGAACTGCTTCCCATTTGCCCATAGACATTGTTAATAAGCAATTTATTTTGGGGCCAAATTGAGAGAAGCGATCTTTATTGAAAGAGCTTTTGTTTTTGTGTCTCTTTCCTCTCTTTGACAGCATACTTTGCCTCTCTGCAGGCAATTATTAGGAGCTGTATTAAGTCTGTCTGAGGGGAATTGATTTGAGCTCCATTCATCTGCTTTGTCTCATTTGTACACACACACACACACACACACACACCCATACACACTCACGCACATTCACAGAGGAAGGGCAGTGTTTTTTCTAGGACACGCAGGCACTGCTGTTGGCAAGCACACACGAGAGGGCTTTAGTGGGGATGGGGTGAAGAGGTTGATGAGTGTGTGTGCATGCAGACAGAATTGTGTGTGTGTGTGTGTGTGTGTGTGTGTGTGTGTGTGTGTGTGTGTGTGTGTGTGTGTGTGTGTGTGTGTGTGTGTGTGTGTGTGTGTATGTGCAAAAATAAAATAAGAGTCCACAAAATACATAGAAAATGATGATTGTTGTATCCCCAAGACAGTTGTGCGCACACAAAATGGATTGTTCAACTGAATGTGCTGGAAACAGGGAGCACCTGGACTCTGAGGGGAAGCAAATAATCTGCCTTTAAACAACATGTAGACACACATGCATACACACACTAACCATTCAACCATTATAACTGGTTTGTCATTGCTCTTTCTCACAGGGAGTGGAGCCATACACACAGTAGAGGTATCTCTTGTCTGTATTGTTCCAGCCCATCTGTCTGTAAGGCAAAGACTGGCTGAACAGTTCTGTCCTCATTTGGCTTGTCTAGTTCCAGTGAGAGTTATACGTCAAATCTCAAAGAGCTGGCATGTGAAAAAAACAAAACATAATTATTGCTGCTTTTTGATAGAATGTTCAGTAGTCTTTTGGTTCCCTACATAATATCAATCATTTAACTTTAACAAAGCATTTTAACTGAAACGTTTTCTCTCTATTGTACCCTTTAGGCAGTGGAAACTGTACAGATTAGAAGTACAGATTAGTACTCCAGTGCCATCTCGAGAGACTGGACTAAGTAAACAAATTTCTAAATCTCAATACTTTCATCAAATGTATTTTTCAATCTGAAATCCTATTTCAGTCGACGTCCAGAGGGTACACAGACACACGCATACATACACAGTGCAGTAGTTACATAAAGGAAATAAAATTAAGATTGGAATAGACAGAGCTGCAGTTTGATTTGTGAGAGTGCATCGGTCAGCAGATGAGTCAGCTGAGTGTAGCTGAAAACATGGAAAAGACTGTCAACAAGTGAAGCCGCATAGACTGCTGCAAACAAAAGGGTTCCAGTAGCAGAATTTTCAATCTGTTAGATTAATCTGGACTCAAAAAAATCTCAAACATTTTTCTTGGAGTAGTGTCGTATTGTTACTGTATCAGTTTTGGGGCACCTGAAGGTTATTGCTTTTTACGAGTAACTTACCCGTGTTGCTGTGGTTAAACTTTTGAGGATAATATGGCATTGGGCCATGTTACATTTTTTTGTTACAGATGGTTTTAGAAGAATTTAGCACATGTCTGGTTCCACTGAGGGTCACAACACACCTACCTCAGTCTATTGTAACACACTATCACACACACACACACACACACACACACACACACACACACACACACACACACACACGTTCTCCACCATGTCTTATAAAATATGACTACAGACTCTTAATTAGGGGTATTTATATTTCATCGGCTCAGGAAAAAGACTGTGGAAACAAGAGGACTCTAATTCTCTCTTCAGTCTCTTTTCTCTGGTCCTCCACTGTTTCATTTTGTTCCATTCTTTCTTTTTTTTATTTGTGGGTTAATAAAGGAACAATAAATTGGGTTTTAATGTGTGTGTGAGTGAAAGAGACAGAGAAACAGAGTGAATGTGAGTATGAAGTACCTACTCTACATACTTGTACTTTTACATACATAATCTGCAGGACTTTTCCTCTGCAGAACATATTTAAGCACAGATACAGAAAAAGAGAAAAAGACAGATGATGTGCTGATGTTCAGGGAAATTAAATGGGAATGAATGAAATGATATGAGGAGGGAGCTGCATGAGTAATGAGTCTAATTATGATTTGGGCATCGCACAGAGCTGCTGCAGGTATGATGGATTCCTCTTCTTTCTGCAGCAGTGAAGGATACAGGTCTCCTGCCCACAGTAACCTCTGTGTGTGTTTGCACCTCCACACATACAAGTTTCTCATATTGTCTCAGTGTTTGTGCAAGTGCAGCTTGGTTGTAAAAGCTGTTTACTGTGGGTAATGGTATGTTAAATGTGTGTGTCCCCAGGGTTAAATGCCAAACCCTATAGTAAAACGTAACCACAGAAAACAGCCAGCCAGTGTAATCCTCCCATTGCCAGCCTCTTTATTGTTTCTAACTGGGGAGCTGCAGTGCTCACCAGAAAATAAACACCTCACCCATTTATGTGAATTACAGAGTGAATCGACAAGCTAAAAACATAAATTAAGATGGGCACTGGGACAGTAAATGTCAAACATTAATTGGCAAACACTTTCTCAACAAATGCAATATGAATGCCCCCATATGCTAATTTCAAGTTTCCTTTCAGAAAGTTTAAAGATTAGGAGAAAATGTAAATTAATTTTTGGAGAGTTTGCAAAACGCCTGAAAATCCAGTTGCGTTTTGAACCTGGAGGCCTTTTTGGGCCATGTGCTTAACCCTTAAAATTTGTATTTTAAAGAGATACCTGTCAATTACATGTTTATTTATTTATTTAAATTGCTCCATTTATCATTAATAAGCAGTTTATAAACATTGAATAAACACTGTAACACACTTTAATGCCGCCGTAAGGAGCTATTTGTCTTTATTCATGTAATTGTCGAAGCATTAACTCCCAAAAGTGTAAGTTAGTGTGTAAACTCATAATGAATGACATAGTAAACAAAGTTGCAATTATATGAAAAGGGACTTTGTAGAAGATTTATAATTGTTGACGAATATAGTACAATAATAAACATCTTTTTACAGCCACCATAATGTTGATTATTTTATAATCTTTCAGACTGAAAATTTGTTTACAAAGGCTAATTTGATTTACTCAATTCCTATGGTAATATTAATGCTTGCAAACAAGGCTATTTTTCTGAATTATTGGAGAAACTTAACCCATTCATGCCTCCTCCTGGCAGGACGGGCGTTGCTACGTCTGAACGGGGAGAAGCTGGAGAGGATGGGAATCATCCAGGAGACGCTGCGGCAGGAGGTCCTCCAACAAGTCCTCCAGCTGCAGGTCAGAGAAGAGGTCCGCAACTTGCAGCTCCTCAGTCGAAGTAAGTAACAAGATGCTTTGTGGGAATAAACATGCTGCTGTGTATCTCCATGCGGTATTGTGTCCCACATCTTTTAGAACGTGAAAGACTCTGAGAAGCAGGGAGAGAGCAGCTGTGTTTGGCAAAATTGGGAGGAGGCAGTCTGAGACCATGCAGGCCTGCTGTGACATACGTGGAGCTGGACATCCAAGCACAATTGTTTGTGGCTGTGTGGCTTTATTGACGGGAGCTCTTGATTTGCTGCACTGCCTCTGAATGATGACTTTGGTAAACACTTTTATTATCCAGCCATCAATAAACTCGACTCAGTCAATCAGTGCTGACCTGGATTCAGAAACTGATGTGGTTTGCTTCCTGCAAGCATGTTTTCTTGATGTTGTGATAGTTGTAGGTTGTTTTCTGTATTCATTGGTGGCTATGAGTCATCAAAGTGAAACAGCCGCACTATTTCATTTCGCTGTTTGGAATTCAGTTCCAATGTTCCCCGGAGACTGTTTGGATCGTTCAGCTTTTACAACAAATTATTCCCTTTAACTACCCTGATAAATACTACACATTGATCAGAGGAAACATAAATACATATTTAGAGATCTTTCATTTTATTACACCCTCAAAAAGTCTTATTTAGAGATGAGAATGGCTGTAGTTCCTCTTTTTCACGATTTTGCATTCAGAGCCAAATGCACGAGCACCTTATAGCTACTTCACTCAGGTTTTCTTTTGGGCACTGTAATCTTCAAGATCATGACCTATATTCAGCAGCAGCAGCATCCTGGCTGAGCAAAAGTGTCAAATGAAAGGGACTCTGCAGCATTTTAAGGGAATTGCAACAAGCTTGTACCTTTAGTTGCGTCTAATCTGCTCCCTTGTCCTTCAAGTAAGGAGAAAAAATATCTGGAGATTTATCAAGCCTTTTAGAATAACTGCATAACCATTTGCTCTAAATGCCCCAACCTCTCCTGACCTAAGTGCTTTAGACAGACATAGAATATTTTGTTAAAACAGGCTGAGCGATGAAGTTATTTTTGCCATCAACTGATCATTACGAACTCATGGTGCAAGGGCTCTTATAATCACCAGTCACATTCAAACAAGTAAATGAAGTGGTCTCTGTACTTTGACGAGCTCACACTCTCACTTTCTGATTATGCATGCTGCTGATGCTGTTACTTTTTGGTTTTCTTCATATACTCCTCCTCACTACAGACTGCTTCGAGGTAAGTGCTTTACGTGTTTTGTGTCCATTTTTATCTTTCCATGAGCCGTGCTTTTGGGCCTGAAAGAGTTTTTTGAGATACAACATGAACCCTCTATGAAGCCAGAGATTTTGTGAGCTCTCCAAAAGCCCACGGCTCTGTTAAAGTGAGAGGGAGGGAGAGGAGGTAGAACATACAGTACTCAAACCACCAAGCAGGTCATAAGAATGGGCTCCTGATTGGAAGATGACATTTAAAATTGTAAGCAGTTCATCTGAAGTTATTGAATCGCACAATATAAAATAGTTTAAACAAAGGGTTTTCTAAAACTGTTTGGAAAACAACTTAAATATCAAATCTGTCAGAAAAGTTATTGATTCTTGAAATAACAAGCAAAAAAAACCAAAACAACTGCAATTAAAAAACAGCAGTACCAGTCAAAAAAGAAGAGCAACCAACATCTGCCGGACTGAACTTGGCTGTGAATTAATTATTAAAAAAAACAAAGTTATATTTCATTCCACTGCCAAATACATACAAATCAAAACTGAGGTTAAAGGCACTACAGACCGAACAGCCCGTCCTTTGAGGCGGTGATGATACGAATGAGTCTCAAATTGGTACTCTGAAATACTGGACTCAAAATCTTTGTATTTAAATTCACACTCAAACCAGGGATTATTTCCCAGTTCAGCAGGCTCTGACTCTAAGCTATAAGTGCAAGCTAATGTGGTGGCCTCATAAAACACCTGAGCCTCGCAAGGTTGGAGGGTATTCAGAAGTGAGGAAGGTAGGACGAGGTGGGAACCGTTGGTCGAAGTGATAATGGGGACGTTTCAGCGTTTTAAATAAAATGAGAAGTGTGATGAGGTGGTGAGAAGGCCGTGACTGTGGGCCAGGGTGCAGGTCTTGACGAAAACAGTTTACTGAGCAATCACATTCTTGTAATTATCTAAAGCATGACAACAGATATTGTAGTCAACCAGTGGGCAAATATACAAGCACTGTCAACTTTCTCTCAAAAACTAAAGCACTATGTTAGTGATTTAAATATTCTGAGGGCATTTTATTATTTTATTAGACAGGAATCAAAGGAGAGAGACGCACAACAAAGTAACAACTTAGCAGTTTATTGTCAGCATCTTACAGTACCATTTCATATTGTGTTAGTGTTTTAGTCATAAGAGTTGCATGGCTCTAGGTATAACCTTGTCAGTCTGTGGGTTCACTGCTTTGGTCCAAATATCTCAACAACTATTGGATGGATTGCCATGAAATTCTATACAGACATTTATGGCTTCCAGGTTATACATTCCCGTGTTTTTGATGATCCCATGACTTATTTTTACCCTAGCACCACCATGAGGTTAACATTTACAGGTTTTTGTGTTACATCTGGCCGACTGGAAGGATGGAAGTCTCACATAGCTGCTAGCCAGGCTTTACACTCTTCCACTGTGTAGAGCTGGACTGAGAAAATATTTAAAAAAAAATAATGCTGATGAGCACAAGCAGTGCAGACGCTTTTCTGCTGGCTCTGGCCTTTGTTTGCATTTTTCTGCTTTTATTTGTTTCTCTTTTGTGGTAAACTATGAGGAGCTGCACTTGGAAACCTACAGATTACTCAGACTTTTTATTTTTGTGTTAAGCCATTTTTCAAAAATGTTTATGACCTCCTCATGACTACAGGAGTGTAGCTAAGGCTAATTAGCAGCGAAGCTAAAGCGAAGTACCAACAAGATGCTGCACTTTTCCACGGACGACTACCACAAACTCCTGCAGAAGATTGCAGACCTGGAAGCAAAAATCCACCGACGAGAAGTGAACGTGGAGGTAAATGGACTGTGTGGGAATGATACCACCTTACCAATGGACTCAAAACAGTGGACAAGCGAAGACACAGCTAACTAGCACCACCAGGGCTACCAAGAAACAGGAGGGCTGTGTAGCAGATAATAAATCTTCAAATGGTTCCCCTCCCTGGAACTCTCGGTGCAAAGCCTAGATCATATCCTCAAGATGTGGGAGGACGACTAACAGGCAGAGCCCAGCGCCCTGAGATTGGTGACGTGACTGGCTGGCCTGCACTACCACACAGACAAAACACCTCCTCAACCCCTGTACTCAGAAGGACACAGCACAGGACAGCTGCAAAAAGTAAAACCAGCATAAAACCCCCACAACAACCAAACCTACAACTTGAAAACAGATTTGCTCCATTGTTGCAGGATCCTAAATCTCAATCTGATGACCTTGATAACCAGTTATCTTCTTATAGCAGGGTAAGAACTGAGAGTAAATCTGAACGCAAAGGGCCGCAGGGAAAGCTAATGACTGGGCCCGAGACTCTGATTGTGGGTGACTTTGCTGTTAAATATGTCAGAATGATGTGCAGCAAGAACACCAAAATACTCTGCTTTCTGAAAGATAAGGTCTCTGACAGAATCCTGGACATCGTGGCTCAACATCCAAATGTGAAAAACATCATTGTGCATACAGGAAGCTGTGATGTTGTGAAACAACAGTCTAAAGTTCTGAAGCGAGACTTTATTGATCTGTTAAACACAGTCAGCTCTGCCAATGCTGAGGTGTTATCAGTGGCCCTCTCCCACCAGTCAGAGGAGGAGATGAACATTTCAGCAGGCTGTTTGCACTGAACAAATGGCTGTCAACTGAATGCATTCAGTGCATTTTAGCAACAATTTCTACTTTTGAACAAGTCAGGGGTAAAATTGTTTACCTCTAACCTATTTCACTTCCTGCGTCACCCATCTGTGCCCTCTGCCAAAGACAAGAGACAAGAGGAGTCTAAACAAGAGATAACCACATAGCATTGCTGTAGAGACCTTCAGGGAAAGATGCCCTCGCCTAAAGAGAGCCCAGAGGAGGAGTCAAAATAGGGAAAAGAAAGTGCAGAAAAGCTGAGCGCAGGTAGCGTAAAACAAATCTCAGGTTCATTGTGACATCTTTAAAAAGAGACTTTGCAGTTATAATCTGGAACTGAGAAATGCAAGGCAGTCCTTCTTTGACATCATTACCAAAAACAATAACAATACATGTGCCTTATTTGCTACCGTTGACAGGCTAACAAACCCTCCGGTGTCAGTCGCTGCTGCGCTCCAATCCACCAGGGCCTGCAATCAATTTGCCTCCCTTTTCACTGACAAAATTCTGAAACTTAGACAAGCAGTCAGTGCCTCCACACCAACCACAGGATATGTGTTGTCCCCGTCTATAAATAATCCCCTCAAATATCCTGGCACAATTTCATTCAATCAACCATGGAAGCCTTGAAGACATTGTACAACATCTGAAGTCATCCGCCTGCTGCTTGGATATTCTACCAACACACTTTTTCATCAATATTTCGAATTACATGACCACTGATCTTTTACAAATTGTAAACACATCCCTTCTCTCAGGTGTCTTCCCACAGGCCCTAAAAACTGCAGTTATTAAACCACTCCTAAAGAAGACCAACTTAGAAACCACAATAATTAAAAAATTATAGGCCAATATCAAACCCCCCATTTTTAAGTAAAATAATTGAAAAAGCTATTTTTCAACAGCTGAACAACTTCTTGGCCGTAAATAACTGTTTTGAAGTCTTCCAGTCAGGCTTTTGACAGCATCACAGTACCGAAACTGCTCTTGTTAAGGTTTTCAACGGCATCCACTTAAATACAGACAGTGGCAGAATTTCAGTCTTAGTTTTATTGGATCGCAGTGCTGCATTCGACATGGTCGACCATGACATACTACTAGACAGACTAGAAAACTGGGTGGGACTTTCTGGCACAGCACTAAACTGGTTTGAATCCTACTTGAAGGACTGAGAATACCTTGTGTCTGTAGCTAATTATACATCAGAGTGGACTATGACATGTGGTGTTCCCCAAGGTTCAATTCTGGGGCCTCTTCTGTTCAACATCTACGTGCTTCCACTAGTTCAGATTATGGAAAACAACAAAGTGTGTTATCATAGTTGTGTAGACGACACACAAATTTACATAACTATATCGCCAGGGGACTATAATCCCATACAAGGGCTGTAAATGCATTGAACAAATCTACAACTGGATGTGCCAGAATTGTATTCAATTAAACAAAGATAAAACAAAGGTAATTGTTTTTGGTGCCAAGGGAGAATGATTGAAAGTCAGTGCTTAGCTTCAATTACTGATGTTAAAAACCACAAACCAAGCCAGAAATCCAGGTGTAGTCATGCATTCAGACCTCAATCTGAACAGCCATATTAAGACAATTACAAAATCAGCCTACTATCACCTGAAGAATATATCAAGGATTAGAAGATTCATGTCTCAACAGGATTTGGAAAATATGTTCGTGCATTTATCTTCAGTAGACTCGACTATTGTAACGGTGTGTTTACACGCCGTAAAAAGTCTGTAAAAAGTCAATCAGACAGCTGCAGCTGATTCAGAACGCTGCAGCCCGAGTTCTCACTCAGACCAAGAAAGTGGATCACATCACTCCAGTTCTGAGGTCTTTACAATGGCTTCCTGGCTTCCTGGCTTTACACAGAGAATTGACTTTAAACTATTTAGCAATTTGTTAGCTTGCTTGATGTTTTAATCACTGTTTTTAATGTTTTAATCACTGTTCTTAATTGTTTTTAAATGTCATTTTCTTTTGCCTTATGTTTTGATGCTTTTAATGGTTTTATGTGAAGCACTTTGAATTGCCTTGTTGTTGAAATGTGCTATACAACAAAACTTGCCTTGCCTTGAATTGGATGAAAAAAGATGCTGTTATTTTGACTGCCAAATCGGAGGGGATACGTGTGGAAAAGCCTGATGATGGTGAAATGGAAGGAAAATGGCAGGAGGCATCAAAGAAAGAGGCAGACTCGTACAGTAGCTAATGCACATTAAGCATTTGCTCTCATGTTTCGCTTACAGTGTCCTCCACACACACACACACACACACACCTCCAGCTGCTCTCTCTGAATGATTCTCCCAATGCTCTTACAATTCTGGTGTGATTTAGTGGAGCCGTCATACCGCCTGTCAGGTCTGATTCATCTCAAACGGATTTACCAAAAATTAAATATTGATCTCACAATAACTTTTGAAAAGGGGCTGCAAAATATAGATGCAGCTGAATCTGATGTGCATTTGTCACCGATCGGAGCCATGATAGCACAGTTTAACCTGACTCTTACAAGGGTCTCACATCATTCATGTCAGGATTGTAAACTTTTACAAGTTCTCTCAGCCTCTCTCCAACTCCACTTAAAAAATAGCACGCAGTACTGAGTTGTGATAGTGAAATTAAAAGGACAAATGATAGAAAAGAGCACCTAAGACCTGAGGGGGGGGAAGGAAGACAAGTGTGCAATAAAGAGGAGGATAGAGAGCTGCGACTAGAGGTGAGATGTTTAACTGATAGAGAAAAATACTGCGGATGACATTGACAGATCAAAGAGATATAGAAATGAGACGGGTAAAGAGGTTAATAAAGGGGCATGGATAGTGAAAGAAAGCCTGTCTGATAGCACTTGTATTCCCTGGCTGCAGGGTCCTACTTTCCTCTCTATGCTAATCTGTCTGGAGCCGGTTCACTTGCTGAAAGCATTGTAATAACATTTCTCACTCTACATAGAATCACATTACTTCTGTTAGATGATCTCCATGCTTTGCTGACATTTTGATAAGTGAAGGTAGTTCTTCTTAAAGTCTGGCTTGAGACTAAACAGTTTACAGAAATCCTTCATTGCAAACTGAAGTGTGGAGATGCAGAGATAAGATTAAAAGTGTGTCAGGATATCTGTGGCTCCACTGCACCAGCTATGAGTGTTCTTTTTTAATCTGTCTCTCCCAAGTCCCTCAACGTCATGGAAGCTCAAGACTAAACCAGACTGCCCTTGTAAGATTCACTGTGGTGACCTCAGTGTTTCGCTGGTTTGTTTTCTGTAGCCTGTCCTCCGGCTCTGAGGAGCACATGATCCCTTCAAAGCCTGACAAGACCTTTTTTTTCTCCTCCCTTAGTGAACAGCAGCATTTCATACATGTATTCACTTTGAAGGAAGCTGTTAGAAAGAGTTTTCTTATTGGCCACTAATTCTGTACTTCTACCACACAGAACACGAATGGAAACATGATTATGAATTTGATGTTTTACACAACACACAAGTCATCTTCACTCATCTCTAAATCCATATGACATCTGATACTTTGTGCGCTGAATGACAGGTTATTTGTTTTCGAGGTAACAGGGGGATATTAAGCTCAACTGAAGAATAATTAAACTATCACAAGTTAAAAATGCCTTTTTTATGTCATGCAAAAAAAATTAAGTGGAGAGTATCATTTAAGCAACAAACAAACAAAAAAATTAACAAGGAAACAGGCAGCCACAGAAAATATCTTGAATATTGAACAACAGTCTATTTTTTCTTTACAAGAAAGGCTTGATATAGCAAATATGTGTTCCAATACAGTTACTTTCATGGTGAAAAAGGATCACGATGTAAAAAAGTCCTGCAATAAATAAAAGTCCAGCAGCATAATCCACCTCCCTCTTCTCCACATATGTTTATTATTTAGGAGTACACTAACTGACAAATGTTTGGAATTCATTGTAATTAAAACAAACTACAAACCATTTACAGCATCTTTTAAAGTCTGCAGGCTATGAATGTTAGAAACTTAAAATATACTGACATCTAACATTGGAGTTGGATGCAAATGTAAATATAGCATAGAGCAGTCTGTTGTTTATGTCTCTTCTTGAACATAACATGGTTGGGAAAGCTACTTATATTTTCTATGGTAGCTTCTTGTATTTGTATTTTTAGACACTTCACTCACACTATTTCATGTGTTTTCAGCAGGCGAGGCTGTTTTATTTCAGTCAGTGAAAGGCAAGGTTGATATCTTTCATTGCCCAGAGCCTCAGCTCCCTCGGTAGTGTGAACCATGCAGGGGTTGTAACATCTGGAAAGCTTGGGGGGAGGAGGGGGATTCAGATCAGTGCCCATTGGGAGATCTGCCCTCCTTCTTCTTTGTTAGCCACCGGTTGTTGGTATATCTCTGTGATAAACTGTCAGTACTTCCTTCCTCCTCAGCATATCACATTCTCATCAAAGTCGGTCTCTGCCTTTGTGTGTACCCATCTGCCATGTTTCAGAATAGCAGCTAATTATGATGTGGGAAATAACCTCAATAAATCACCTCACCCCACCCACTGCAAAATGATGTGTTGTCAGCAGCACTTTGGTTGACTGTCTAGGTAACCTTTTGGCACTGAATCTCTTCTGTGATGTTGCCCATCCTATAAGAGTTTTACTCAGAGCTCCATGTGGCGCCTGCCAGCTGAACTGTAGCTCTGAATTAGAATATGAATTAAACTCTGAGCGTGACAGACAAAGAAGGAGGAACATGTCATTTCTCCTCAGCGCAAATTTTGCCTGGTTGCTCCCCCCCCACACACACATCCCCACCTCCCCTCCTCTGCGGCACCTATCTCTCTGAGGACTCTACAGGGAGCTCATTTAAAAGAATTTCCATCAGAGAAGCAGTTCTCTCTTTGTCTGTGCAAGCCTCGAGTCGTATCAGTGGATCTCCATCCTGTCTGCCTCTCCATTCTGCCCCTCTATCGCTTCCTGGTTCAAGTTCACTCCAGTGCAGCGTTACATCTGCCTGAGACAGGTGGTGCGTCTTCCTTGGCTATCACTGAGGACTTGGAGCTGAAATGCCAACAGTCTAAGAGATGAAAGTCTGCCTTCCCGCTGACATTCGAGTCATTTGAGCATAGTTGAGGATAGTTGTCATGGAAACCACCTGGTCGCATCTGTTGTTTCGAAAGAAAGAAAAAGACAATGATATTAAGAAAAGGGGCTTGTGATTGTTGGTGGCATGTAGTATAACCTTAGACACTTTGTCAATGAAATATCTGCATTTTGATTATTAAACATTATCAAACTGCTTATTCAGTCCTCCAGTGTTTCATTTTAAATGATTGCCTGTTATGGAGGTTGTTTCTCAGTGATTGAGTGCAGCGTGTTACAGAAAGAGAGGTCAGCCACACTTGATATTACACTGGAGTCTATGAGAGTAAGGTGTCACATACAGATTGAGGAGGGTTCTTGTGCTTTGGAGAGGCTCTGAGATGTGTTTTCAAGGCTTAGCAAACTAGACGGACAAACAACTTCACGGTGCGTTAACTGAGACATAGCAATAGAGAGCAATGTGTTTTGACCATTCACTGAGGTTACAAAAGGGCATGATGTGAACAAACAATTGCTACTTTAATGCCTGCTTTTTTCTACCCATGTGAATCCTGATTATGTATTCCCCCCTCCTCTCCTCTCTCTGCAGCCTCCTTTGGAAATTTCTCTTAGCTCATCCCTGGATCCATTTGGCAGCCCTTTCCCTCATCCCCCGTCACAATCCGTCTCTAGGAGCCATGGAAGAGCTGCTGTCTTCAGATATGTGAGCAGAGGCTCAACAAGTGAAAGGGGAGAGGACAAGCCTATAGACTACATGCCAACTCGTCTGGAGGATTCTCATTTAACACGGCCAATCTGGTTTACAGACACCAAGACGGAGACAAAGCCCCGTTCAAGGCAGGAGTACCCACTGTAACATAATGATAAGATGAAAGAGCTACAATCCGAGTGATGATTGAGGCCTGACACTGGTTTATTGCTCAATCATTGCAAATCTCCTTTTGTTTTCCTTTCTCATTCGGATCGGACTGATTGGACAATTTTTCTCAGAAGCTTGGGTATATATTTTACTTGAGTTTTGAACAGACAGGATTCCCAGTTTTCCACTTATCACATGAATAAATTCTTTAACGTGGTTTCATATCAAATAAACCTTCGATCCTAGTGACACAAGAAACATGTGGATAATTTCTTGAATTATGGTGTAAACAGATTTATGTGCAGCGCTACTATTCAGACAATGGATGTAATGGAAGTGAAGGGAACTTGCAGTCAATCGTCATCTCCCTTTGAAGCAACAACACTGACTGAGTATTCAAAGGGAATTAGAGTTGGTCTTAAAAGTATTTGACTAATGCCAGTATAATCAATTCCTCACCCACATGTCACACTGCATTTTCCTCTCAGGACTTAAGTTTTAGAATTTGCAGGCTTGGAGGATCAACAATAACACTTTCAGCTGAATGTCATTCCCACAATATATCTTTTTGTATTGTGACTTATCTGCAGTATGTCAGTGAGAAGTTAATAAAGAAGAGAAATATATGTATACAGTGTGAGCGTTGTAGAGTAACATACACTTTAATCTGTGTATACTGTAACAATACTTTAGTCTTTTATTAATGAAACTGATATGCGGGGCTCACAGAGATCACATGATAATCACTGACTGCTTGATAAAGCAATAATTTAAATGCTTATAAGTGAAGAGGATGTAGCAACGTCTCAAATAAATATTAAAGAATCTTTTCTACAGTTAGGATGCATAATATGAGTTTTAGCTGAGGGAAATATCCATCTGACCAGTTACACTGTGTGTCATCTCTCACACACATACAAAAAGAAAGGACAAGCCTCGGTTTTATTCCGTCCTGTTTCTGTCCCGAATGCGGCGCTGTACTTTCAGATGCTCAGAAATCAGGACACCATGACAGCTCCTCAGATGCAAGATTCCCTCTGTGACTGAAGCCAGCACCTTTGATGTCACTCGAGGCAGCAGCAAACAGCTATGTATGAGGATGACACTCAAGTCACAACTAAATGAATTAAATAAATAAATAAACTTCGAACACACAAAACCTCCTCTTCCAACATCCTTCCATGTGTCCTTTGACAAGGAGTCTTTTGGTAATGTGAGTTATTGACTGTTAAAAAGGAGAAAACACACTATTATTTTTAGATTACCCGATGTACTGTCAGTATTGACAGTTTTGGTTTACTTTGACGGATGATTGATGAATTGTTTGAAATGCAAAAGAGGGAAAAATATTTATCTGCTTTACAGATACAGAGGCATATGGTATGGAACATGATAAAAGCTGTCTTTTTTGAATAAACTGATTGAGATGAAGTGTTGCTCCTGATTTTCACATTACCATAAATGCATTACAATTACTGTTTTTATTCTTGAGTTTTTTATATATTGTAGAAACACACATATTTTGATACAATGGTAACCTTGAAGAATAAAAATGCCCTTTTGAGAAATATAAAGTAACAAGAAAGACAAAGAAAGAAGAGGTGAAAAAATACACTCCAGAACCAGGTGATCTTTATCAGCTCAATTCAAGGTGTCCAGAGACCAAAAGTCGAATGGCTTTTATCTCATCTCGAGATATTGTAAAAGACATGTGACAAAAAGTGGTTCTTGTAACCATCTTTGGAAACAGAGTCCAGTGTTCTGGGAGCTGTGTTTTAGCTGGCAGTGTTCCCGTCATCAAAGCTGACTGTTTACCAGAGGCAAGTGATAGAGTGTCCTCTGAGTTTCCAAAAATAGCCCAGTCTCTGTCGGATAGAATAGATGGTTTTTATACATCTAAAATGTGGAAATGTTACACCAAAATAAAACCAGCACGGGATAATCTGAAAATACATTTTACACAATTCCTTTTATAGTTTTCAGCTGTCACAAAATTTTTACAATGATGAATACATTTACATTGAATAATGGATCTGTGTTTATAATGGAAATAATCTGTGTTAACCAGTGCAGTCATTAAAAAAAAAATACACCGAATTTTAGAACCTAAACTGTTTAAGTAGTGTTTGTATATAATAACACAAATTTGTCCATAGAAACTCCAATGCTTTGTTTAAGGGACACAAAAGTGATTCAAATCCCAGAAGTGCTTCCAGATGTTCTATTACAGCCCCAACCAAGAAGTTGCACACCTCTTGTAGTGACTTGTTTTTCTTTCCCACTCTATTTTTTACTTCCATCTGTTGTTTGATCTTTGCTTGATTTACTCTTTTTTTTTTTTTTTTAAAGCTTTCTCTCCTTCTTTCTTTTAACTCAACAATTCGTCCATTAATGAATTAATTAATTTATCAGTATTGTAAGCTCTCGACTTTACTGTGTTAAGTCCCCTGAGATCATTCATGCTGTCATTTGGCAATATATGAACAAATTTAATTCACTTAAATCAATTATTATTACCGTAAATACTATTTACAGTGCCTACATAAAAGTTTCTGGTTTACATTAATGTATTCAACAAAAGCAATTGTTTTTAACACTAAAGTTTAGGAGAAGTACACGTAATCCTGATTTATTGAATATTATATTTATTACAGAGTGAGGGTGCCTCTAACTTGCTGCTACTCTCTGAACTGTTTTTCAGTATCTGCGAGTCACGACTCCAACTTTGTGAACGTGAAACAATGCTGCCTGCCTAAATAGACACACATACATTGTCGGTCTCATGCTGACACACACACACACACACACACACACACTGGGGTCCAATTACTGAGAGACATGGAGCATCTCACCTGTTAATAACAGGGCACATGAATGATAAACAGATTCAGCGAGCATTGGCCTTCTCAACCTTGACAGAAAAGAAATCTGTGGAGCAGATGGTTGGATGGTGCAGTTAATTGGATACTGTTTAATATTAAGTGTCTTTTTTTTTCTCTGTGTGACATGGAAATGTGCAATTCCCTTTTGAAAGGTTGTCTTTTTGTGATTATTCTCTCAAACACCGGAACGCTCAGACTCTTCATCCAACTTGTTTATCATTATCTGCTCGTGCCTTTGATCAGCTGGATCTCGGTCCCGTGACAGCACTGAAACTGATTGAGAAACAATGTCTTCTCTCATCAGCGCCCATTGAGAAGCCCTTTAACAGCTGCTTCTGTGAAGTCGCTCTGTGGCATAAACAGCTGAAGACTGTAATTTTTCTGGCCGGCACCCAACTGTTAATATTCAGTATAACACTACAAAGTATTAAAAAAAAAAAGTGCATGTGTGCTCTCTCAACTTTTACTGAAAAGGTCAAGAGATAAATAACACAATCAATTGCTGGACTGACTCCTCAAGAACCTCTAAGTGCACAGACTACTCCACCTGGCCAGTTTTAAAAACCATTAAGTAGCCTTTTGCTCACTCAGCAGAGGAGGAGTGGGAACATAAATCACTGCCATGGCTGGAAGGATTAATCACGGGTCAAACAGGGCCCCGTGTGAACTATTTATCAGCTCAGCCATTAAAGAAAGCAGGAGGCAGATTTAACTTCATCAGTTATGACATACTGTGCAGGAAAATGGCAGCTGTCACTCGGCCAGTACTGACACACCTCAGGCTTGGTGTGTCATGAACCAGCAGAGCGTCCCCTCAAGTCAGTTCAGAGAAATTCCAGATGAGTTTGTACCAACACACGATATTGCCAAAAAAAACAACAACCACATATTTTTAAAGTGACAAAGATGCTACAGGGGCCTATGGTTCTATATTAGAGCATCTCATGGCAAATCACAGTACCGCACTGCCCCCTTGTGGTAGATTAATGCAGACAAACCTTGACTGAACATAATCTGTTAAAAACCCTTTGTCAATTACAGGCATAAAACTAGTATTAACTTGTTTTTAATACAGTTATTGTATTGTACATGTAATACATGGTATTATTGTTATTATTATTATTTTTAATCAAATAGAAAACTGAGACATAGCACAAGAATCTACAAAAAAAAAATTTGGGTACTGTATTTAATTTTACCTAATCATTTCAGTAGGTCTTTGTTATATCATGAGTCTTCCCTATTTGATTTTTGAATTTATCTGAGTAGCCTCGTATGATAATCATTTTAAGTGCTCACGAGTGCACTTCTTGTTGTCATGATGTTTCTATCAAGGGAAATATTGTAATCTTTCCTCTACTGACTAATATTTATACAAAACAAATTGTATTGTAGAATTTTACTATTTAATTACCAGTAATAGCTGTGGACTGATCCATCTAAGGCGCAAAAATAAGGCTCTACTGCACTCCACTGGCAATGATGAAAATAGCTTTTACACTTAAATTACATCATGGTTTCAGATGATTTCAACTAATAGGAAATATTAGGTCATGATGACTGGCGCCAATCAAAGACCGATGAGAGACCCTCTGTTGTTTTACCGAAAGTGGTGGCGATGATGCCATGAATGATTCATTTAGTGAGCTGAAAGATGTGGGCTCGCACCATATGTGAAACATTTATTATGTGCACATACTAGACTATAGCCAGTTTGCAGCGACAGCAATTAAAGATCCAATACTGTGTCGCCTGCAGGCCTATGTGCTGTTTACCAGCTATTAACATCAATAGGATTAATAGCTTATGCCTGAATATTGACCTTGAATTACGGGATAATGTGATAGACTATTGCAAAAGCCCGGTTTTACATACAGGATGCTGAACAAATTCATAAAAAGCTATTTCATAGCGCTTTTTGCTTTCTGTTCAGTGGCAGATTTTAGGCATAAGGCTACGAGTTATTCCAGTGGTTTTAGGGGAGAGCGACTTGCAGCGTCTGACTACAGCACCGGCCTGTGACAACTCCAACAGCACCCACCACCCCCACCACCACCACCCCCACCAAGAACACGGACTACAATCATTCGTGCGATTTGGTAAAGCTTGCCGTGGGCTGGACGACGCACGGGGAGGACATTTAGCTGCAACTAGAATGAAATACTTGGCGAAGGTTGATATAAGGAATTTAAGCCCTGAGCCTTTTTTTTTCGTCAGGCGCGTTACGTCGGAAGAGTGGCACGAGACGGCGTTGCAGCGAGTTTATTATAGCGAGAAAAGCTCGCTGTTAATTCCGCTGGAAAATAGATGATGATAATAATAACGCGAGAGTTTGCAAGTTGCCTCAAGACTGTAGTTGCAACTGTCAAAGGTGGAGTGGATACGCGCATGACCCAACACACATTACTGTAGCACTGTACACGGCCGCCGAGATAATATCCGTATTAAAAAAAAAAAAAAAAAAGCGAAATAATCCCGAGGTAAGGAGCCGAGGAGTGTACCGAAACCGACTGAGATTTGGCGTTTCTGCTCATTTGCCATCGCTTCGTTTCCTTTTACTCGAACCAAAAGTCTCGCAGCCGTCGAAATTACTGCACTAAACATATTTTTGTGCCTCCCTTTAGCTCCAGCCAGCGCAAGGATTTTTTTTTTTTTTTTTTTTTTTTTTTTTTTTTTTTTTTTTTTTACTCCTCCTTCGTAATAAAGTCGCCATTTTGCTTCACTGCCTATATAAACCATCCCGTATTCTAATATTTTTCCTCAAGGAGTCGGGGACCTACCTATCTTTCCGGGCTATTTCTAACATTTCTGGAGTGTTTAAGGAGAAGACGAGAGGTTGGAGAAGTGCCTCGTGGTATACATATTAATGCAGGAAAGGAGGGGAAGCACGGCAATTGGAAACTGGAAATAAGGTGAAAGTATCCTGGATTTCTTTTCATGTACAGACGGAATAGTGATTTGTCGTCTCCTGCCCTGCTCTTTTTTCTTTTTTTTTTTTTTTTTTTTCTCCGTCCACCTGGTCGTCGTCTGCGGAGTGGGGGGGGGGGGAGGGGAGGGGGGGGGGAGAGAGAGAGAGAGAGAGAGACAGGACGACGGTGACGACTGTCCGCTTCCTTTCAGGCCCCCCAACCTCTCCGGTCTGACCGGTCCTTGACACGCAAGCAGGTGTGATTTGCCATGTAACGTAACATTGGTGGAAAAAAACGCCCACTTTGGTGCCTGTCTCCTGACCCCCCCCCCCCCCCCCCTCCTCCTCCTCCTCCTCCTCCCCCCACGTGGGTGACCCGGGGCCACCCGGGCCCCCCCCCCCCTCCTCCTCCTCCTCCTCCTTCTCCCCCCCCCGGCTGTGGGTGACTGCCCGACAGTTCAGGTAGGTGTGGCCGGCAAAAGGGGGAAAGAAAGTGGAGCACTGTTCTCCTTAACCACATAAATAAGCAGCTCTAACCTTGTTGGAGTTGACAAACAAGCATGGCAGTGTGCCACGTGCGGTGGTAAAATGACTTTTATTTCCAGGTTTGGTTTGTCAGCAGATTGTGTACGGGAGATGTGAGTGGGTGTCAGCGGTGTTGTTGTTTTGTTGTGTCTGCCTAAATCTCTGGTAATAAAGTTACACTGGGGGTCGTTTCTAAGTACAATTCATCTTTTTTTTTTTTTTATGGAAACAACAGCTGCATTGTTGTTGTTGTTGTTTTTAAATTGGGGGTGCTGTTTCAAACAGAGCTTAACTCTGTTATCCTCCCAGGATTGCTCAATTTGCTCAACGGGGACCTAAACGATTCAGCCTCTTCAAAGTGCAGAGGTGACAATGAAGACCTTTTTTTTTTTCTCTCGCCGCTTTTGTTTATTTTTGGTAGTTAAGTGCTGATCTGGAGCTCTCGGACCCGTCTCTTCTCGCTCCGACACGTCATACAGAAACAGGAAGGTGCATGGTGGCGATTGCGTGCCATGTTTGAGCGACGCGCATCCTGCAGCAAGCTCGCCAATGCATCACACGAGTCAAATATATTAAGACCGTAAAACAAACCGGGATCATAATCGCTGTGATAGATGAGCAGTCGTCGCTCGATATACGAGTGAATAGCACGGCATGTAAACGGACACTTGAGTGGGCCCCCACTGGGTGACCCATTGCGTGCTGCTGTAATTCATTAGGAGAGTGACATGAGTGTGTACTAAGAGAAAGCATGTTGGATCGTAATCGGTACCACTTAGCATAATTAGCGATTGTCATCCTCTATTCATGAGACTGTCCTATATTGATGGGGAATGAGGGTCGACCGCAGAGACCCTGAAGTTGACACTTACTCCGGGGCTTGCGATGGATAATGGCGATTATGATGGCATGATATTTATAAGGGGCCCGATGGCGTGTAATCTGTCAAGCGGTCAACAAATGAGAATCGGCCCTCACTTAAAAGCGGAAAACTCAGCTGCTGAACGTGTGACCTGATCGAGAGATGCATGTTCAGTTGTCTAAATAGAGAAAGAAGACGAGGCTGCACAGGATAAGAGCTTTGTGTTCTCCTTGAATCACATTTTGTCTAATGGGCAGACCATGAAGTTAGTGTGTAAGTGAGAGTATTGATTTTGAAATGAAACGTGGAAGGTCGCACCCTCATTACCACCGCTGATGATGCGAGGGCCTCAACTCGGATAACCTTCAGTCCTATAACACCAGCGGCCGACATAAAGAAACTGATTTAGAGAACAAGGAGGCAGCATCATCACAGGCCGTTGATGTGGACGACTTTGCTAATAACGTTTTGAAAAACAGTGGGAACGGCAGTAGAAAGCGGCCCGATATTGCCTTGAGCTATCCGTCTCTCCTGCGTGTTTGTACTCACTCATCTTGCATTGCAGGCATGGAGAGCCCAAGCGGCCCCAGGCTCGGGAAGCTGTCCTCATCAGGGCTGCCAAGGGGCCGAACCTCCAAGCATGGACATCCCCAGGAACTTGTTAGAGCCGCGCCAGGCCCTGAAAACCACAACAAACACAGTGAGTGACTAGCCGCTGCACTTCGTGAAATGGAAACAGTGTGTGACCTCCGCTTTCGTTGGTATGACCGAGGTCTGCTCCTGGACTGACCTCGGGATGAATTCCGCGTGGCGATGCAGTGGTAACAATAGCTACTGTTTGGATACAACATGACATGCTAACACATATGTGATGATTGCATTTGTATTTTTGCACTTTTGTCTTTTGTGGCTTTACGTTGGCTGGAGTTTTTTTCATTCCAGGCTGTTCACAACTTCAGTGTTGATTCTCAAGGATTTGATTAACATACCATACACGTGAGGCTGTGTGCAGATTTTTTTTTTTTTGAATGGGTTATGTTTTTATTAGGAATCAGTGGTTCCAGCCTTAAAGTAATTCTACCCTTCTTACCGCGGAAGGGCCTGGAAACTACAGTTTTTTTCCTGAGACTGCCTTGCAGTTAGAAAACTAAACAAACAAGTATTGCCAAGAAATGACATGAGTGAAACCCCAAGCCATCTGGATGGAGATGGAAGATTTTGAAAACAGAGAGCCAGGCCGGGGAATTATTTTTCAATCCACTAACCAGCAGATCATCATGACTTTGTTAATAGCGTCAGGCAGGCTCGGAAAACTGGGGCTGTTCTAATATGACCCAGTTGTTTTGGTTGCTACAAAATAGCCTCTCATTCCTAGACACAGAGCACCAACACCAGACTAGGTGCTTCGCGTTATTATTCAGCCCTGTAGGCTGGATTTTCAAGCCTGTGTGGGTGCGTGCGCCCGCTTGTTGTGCTCATTAATACAAAGCCTATTTTGCAAGACAGAACTGAGAGTGCATGAAAACATTGGACAGACAAAGTATTGAAGCCCCTTTCTAAACTCCCATCTCATGTCAATTTATGATTATGTGCCTCATCTACTGATAGTTAGCAGTATGCTCTCCAACTTGTTGTTGTAAACAGACTGCCAGCTGAAGTGCTGTTTTTGCTCTTGAAGTATTTATTGTAGCAGAAGCCAGTGAGTCTAATTTGGATGGCAGGTTTTTCCTCCGCAGCCTCTCAAAGTCTCGTGTTTTATAGATTTTTTTTTTTTTTTTTTCCCCCACTTTATTACTCAATAAACAAGATGAGTTTATAAATCAATCCGTGGAAAGTTGGTGGTGGGCTCTGCCCTGATCGTTTTCAGACTGAAGACTGAAGCTGAAGTTCACTAATGAGTAACTGCGATGAATTTGAGTCTGAGTGTGTGTGTGTCTGTGTTGAGGTAACACTTTCACAGGTGATGGATTGGTCCTGGTTTTTATGGTACTTTTTCAGGTAACTTGAGACGCCTACCGTGTCAGCGTGTCTGTTTCATTTTCTTTTTCCACGGCTGATCTGCGTTGAGTCTCATTTAATATAGGGATACTGGTACAGTGATTATATCCCTGATTTTAACACTGCAAGTCTGTGTTTTTACAAAGTCTGTTTTAAGAACAGCTTCAGGCACAGTTTGATTGCACGAGATAATGATCTACATTCCCCTATGTTGTAGTTGAAGAGTTGTCGTGTTTGGTTCGAAAGTGTCTCTTATCTTGAGCATTACCTGAGGTTTCCAGAGCCTTTAAGGAAGCGTAGCTGTTAATGTGATGTGATTATGAGGTTTCAAGATTTTCTAGGAACATGCAGCAACCTTAAGGGGAAACCCATGGCTACTGGAGCACCTGCTGAATGTAGAGCAACAATAACAACTGATTCAGACCATAAGCAGAGCAGAGGGAATGCATGAGCAATTTAAAAATGACCCTCAACTACAGTGGTATTTGTGTTCCCTATTCAACACACATTTACTGGTGTGGCATATTATTCACTGAGATAAAGTTAATGCTAGAGCAAGAAGCTATTCATTGACTAACTGGGCTTTGTAGTTCTCTCAGCAAAACTACTGAACACCAAAATATGAGACAATATACATATATATATATATATGTAATATGACAATGAGCCATCCACTCATCTCCTCAGCTTATTACTCAACAGTTTTCTAGAGCTAATGATGAAGAGAAATGCTACAGTGCTAATAATAATAATGAGCCTGGCACTAGCTTTTCTGTCCCAAGAGGGCTGTGAACTTCTGTTTGGGGAAACAAAGGCATCAATATCCAAGGCTCCCTGCGGAGGTTTTTGAGTAATCCGTCTATGCTCATTGTACACAGTGTACTCTTCTGACAACCAGATACCTCATTATCTGCCCTCATCTGGCTACTTTTCATTACATTGTCCATGGAGAGACTCTTACATCTTGTTGTATTATCAGATCGATTGATAAGTCTCCCTGAAGGAAACTTTGAATGATGTAATGATGACGAAATCCTGTCTTGCTGGAATGGCTGTTGTAGTTGTGGTTTCCTGAAATCCAAACTTTAAAATTTGCAAACAAATCGTGAAAATTGGGTTTACGCGCTTTCCCATAGTGTTGTGGCTGAGCTGTCACCTCGCCACACCAAACAGCTCACAGAAAAGGATGTGGTCCCTGAGGGTAACTTGCGTTCTTTCGGTTTCTCTTTTTCTTTCTTTTTTTTCCTCGCTGTAAATGTTTTTTCCTATTAACATCTTGTTTGACCATAATTTTTTTGTATTTTTGGAGTGTTTGGATAGAACTAATGCTGTTCTGCCAAAGTGCAAGGCCAGATCTGCAAACATTGACGCAAGTCTAAATTAGCTAAGGCTAAATGTGTGTGTGACCATCCTTCTTCTTCGATGGAGAGTTGTGTTTTTCCCTGACGGATCCCACGCCACATGTTTAAGAGGAGATGGGCTGTCCAGTAGTGCACAGTGATGTGCATGGAGTACGTGGATCCTCGTTTGTCTCTATGCGACTTCTTTCTCTACCCCAAAAATTTGGCATCGAATTGTATGTGGGCTCTCTGCTCGTTTTAGATCCACGTTCAAGTCAAAAATGCGCTCGTACAATTGGTCACAAAAACGCTTATAACACAAGTGCTGATGTTGATCAAGTGACGTAACTCAGAACACGTACCCGCAAAGGTTATTGCTTACCCCTGCGCCGTGCACATTGCTGCTTGCTGTGGAATATAGATCTGCTTAGTGCATATGAGGGCTCATATGTTGTATGCTCGTTGGTTGTCTTCCACCAAAAGTCATGTATATTGATGTATTCTTTGTTGGTTGGTGGAGGTGGGGGTTGTCTTCCTTCACCCCCTGGAGTCCTCCAGACAGCCATCTGATAATGCCTCAAAGAACAACAGTATGTGACCCCACAGGTTGCAGACCTCCTACTGTGACCTTTTGGTTTGGCCAAGCAGTATCACTCTCATTTACATGCACAGCCTTTTGTCTACACCTTAAGATTGGTAGTGATGGTACGACCTATATGTAAGTGATATGATATATATATATGTGTTGTATTGTTGTGAACATAACCTAGCACAGAAGCTCAAAATACATACTGACTGTAAGCATTGTAGAACACATTGCTTATGCAGGAACTTATCACGTTGGGGTCACAGTAGGGTGCAACTCACTATCAGATCAAAAGGGGGATGTGGTTCAAACGGAGGACAGTGGAAAAGTACTGAGACAAACATACTATGCAAATGTTCCCGCCACAACGTAGGTAACACCTCTTCCTATAGTATAAGTGTATGTGCCGGAAAGGGGGAAGTCAGACTCCAACAAAGAGACCTCAGGTTGATGTTGGGCTCTCCAAGATGTCTTGTATGCTATGCAAGATATCTTGTAAACTACGCTTAATAAAAATCAACTAAGACCGGTAACTGCCTAAAGACTGCTTCTATCAACGGACTCGGGGAAAACAATTGGGGACAACAATTTGAGATACAACATTGCACATAACAGAAGCAGCCTCAGAACCTTTTGATCTGCGCTTGTATAACTATGGGATAGGGTGGAAGATAAGTGGGTTGGAAGTTGAAATAAGGATGGCAAGAGACGTTGTTCAGTCCTGGCTATGTCTGAATGATAATGTGCTAGATTGCGCAATTTGTTTATGTTTACATGTGTCTGCTTGTGTGTGTGTGTGTGTGTGTGTGTGTGTGCGTGTGCGACCATATGTTTGTGCACTCAGGCACGTGTGTTCTCAAATGACAGTCACCTACTCCGGCTGCAGGGTCTTCATTTCAGGCCCACAGTCACTATCAGCTGACCCTGTATATTCACCTCTCGCTTTCCCTCTCGACCTACTGTTCCATTACACTTTCTGTCACTCGTTTGTTGTTCAAATCTCCTCAAGTATCTGTCATCCCTGTCTATTTTGTCATGCCTTCATCTGTTTCTGCTTTCACTCATTAAGGCGGTATTATCAGCCACAGTGACTCAACTTCACTACCTTCCATTCCACCCCCACAACCCTCTTCACCCTATTCGCACCCGCTGTCCCCTCCACCAAACCTCACTCCTCTCACATCTCGTATTTCTTATATTTTCCAGCCCCATCCTGCTAATGCTTTCAGTATATCAAATTGGTGAAATACCAAAAGATAAAATCAATAAAGAGCTATAGATCAGAGAATGTTTGTTTTGGGTTGAAATTGAATTCTGGTGCTTTTCTCAGCCTGATGCTGCATCTCGTCGTGAGGCGAGTCCTTTGTCATCTTTGTCACACCTTTTATTTGGCAGGCATGTGGATGGCAGATGAGAAGGAGTACAGGGAAATGGGGAGAGGAGAGAGATTGAGTTGGTGAGTCATTGTCCATAAGGAGGGCACTGCAAACAGTCTGGAGCAAGCATTGTCTGTCACATATACAGTACAGTATGCCCTGACGCATAAACACAGCATTTTAATTCATGTGGAATTATATATGTGATGCAACAACTGTGAAGTCCACCATCATCTGTATATATTTTTTTAAAACTTGTGCCCAGTCAGTCTCACATTTGAAGGACACGTTATTTGCTTTTCTGTCAGTTCAGCATCATCTCCCGCGACTTCACATCTGTTGTGATTGGATGTCCCTAAACACACTGTTGGCTTTGGGCCAAATGGGCATCAGGCAATGCATTAGGTTTCCAATAATATTAAGCATGCCGTTGATGTGGAAGGATGAAAAATCAATACAGGTCTGAAGAAGCTGTCGAGGTACTATGAGTCACTATATTGTGCAGCAGGAATCTAAAGCCTGAACTCTTTTCTTTGATTTGGCTGATTTACGTGTGGTTTCGTGAAAGCCTACCGCAAGTCTGCGTGGTGAGCCCCGGCCTGCACACAGTGATTCCCAGTCCAGTAATTCAGACCACTGAGGGAAACAAAAAAAAAAAATTGTTTTTCATTAGGACACGCTCATTCACACTAGGTACTAATTTGAAAAGTTAAGGGACTCCCAATCTAACTTTGTTTATCACAAGGACACTGGAATAAATTACACCCTGTGCAAAGCAGAGTTGAGAACTTAAAATTCACAACTTTGGGGCCCCTAACGGTTGTATTAAATAAACGCAGTCGCAACCCATGCTGGTGCTCATAATGGCTTAACGTGAGGAAATAGATCTGTAACAGTGATAGCATCATCATACCATGGATTAACTCATTGTCCCATTATCTAACTGATAGAACCAGTGAATAAATATTATAGAAACAAATGAAGACCTCATGCAGAAAGATCACATGTTCTTCTTCACAGCAATCCCCAACAGATTGATGTGCTCATTGGCTGCCGTCAGTTTTTAGACATTAAACACTAAAGCATATGCACGTTTACCAGCAATCGTCTGCAACACTTGCAGAGTGATGAATATTTCCACTGAAGTTGTCTTGTTTCGTATTTCCGTACTAAGTTTTTTCACAAAATATATAATAAAATACAGCAAGAGTGTTGAAAGGTGTGTGTGTGTGTGTGTGTGTGTGTGTGTGTGTGTGTGTGTGTGTGTGTGTGTGTGTGTGTGTGTGTGTGTGTGTGTGTCAACAAGTGTAAGAGATTAGTTTAGATACAGAGAAAGAGAGAGAGAGAGGGAGGGCAGAAAGAGAGGAGGGATGGGGTGGGGGGACAAAGACACAGAGTGAGAGCCAGACTCACTGAGAGAGTCTGGTTTTCTTTCAGTTAGTCAGTGTCTGGGTAGTAAGACTATTCTGGTGCTGCGCCACCTCACTTCTTCTTACTCACTGTCTGGACTCAGGCCTGACAGGGAGGGAACATGGGGACCTCTTCAAAAGGAGGTGTGTATATCACGGGAAGAATGCTACACTGCATCTTGGTGTGTGTGTGTGTGTGTGTGTGTGTGTGTGTGTGTGTGTGTGTGTGTGTGTGTGTGTGTGTGTGTAAAAAAATTAGAGTACAGAATGGAAAATAACTTAGGAATATTGGAAGTAGTAGAAAATGTTTGTGCGTGTATGAAAGTGGTGAAGAGCTAACATGCTGTTTGAGAGATGTTCACTTGTGAAGGAGTGAAAGTAAAACCACTAAATAAACTTTTAAAGCGCTACTGTAGCAACAGAAATAGCAGTAAGGTTTAGTGGCTCTTTGATTATAAACCAACAAAGCTTACTAATACCTAAAGGCGATAGTTACACTCATTGTTATAGTGTGTCTTGCTCTGCTCTGAATCCAGGTTCACTAGTGTCTGTTGAGATTGAGGAAGTAGTGATACTATATCTTCTTTCCTTGGAGTTGTGTCAGTGGTGTTTGTGTTTGTGTGGTGCCTCTCTAAACTACAGTATGCCTAAAATCTACTGTGCAGACACAGACAAAGGCTCCTGTGTGAGTGTTTGTCAAGGAAAACAAATGACTGTTGTGTGTGTGTGTGTGTGTGTGTGTGTGTGTGTGTGTGTGTGTGTGTGTGTGTGTGTGTGTGTGTGTGTGTGTGAACCCTTGCACTATGGGAGAGCAGTTGCAGGCGTAGCTAGGAGAACTCAGGTTATTTGAGATCATTAGACAGCTGCCAGCACTCCTGGTTCCTTCTTCTTCTTCTTCTTCTTTTTCTTCTTCTTCTTCTTCTTCTTCTTTTTCTTCTTCTTCTTCTTCTTCTTTTTCTTCTTCTTCTTCTTCTTCTTTTTCTTCTTCTTCTTCTTTTTCTTTTTCTTCTTCTTTTTCTTCTTCTTCCTCTTTTTCCTATTCCTCTCCTCTCCTCTTCTTCCCTTCTTCCTCTCTTCTTCTTCCCTTCTTCCTCTCTTCTTCTTCCCTTCTTCCTCTCTTCTTCTTCTTCTACTCTCTTCTTCCTCCGGCTCTCCTCGGTCAGTGTCAACCAGTGTGGAGCAACAGTTGCAGACAGCTGGGAGCGAGTCACACTCTGACATTAGTTGAACAGCTGTTTTATCCCCATGGCCTGCGCCTGAAAACCGTGGACACAATGGACCTGCTTTGTTTCATATCAAGACAATGGTTGTGATTGCTGGAACGTCTGAGCTTCCAGTGTGCTACCCATATTCACACAAGCAAAGCAAAGTAAAAGATACAAACACATTTTGCTGTGTTTGTACAGTTCACCCCAGGAAAGCAAAGGCAGCTGATTTTTATTTCATTATGCAAAGTGTTTCCAGTATGTGCAGCTTGCGTGCGGCTTTGCCTGTTTGCACTGTAGCCTACTGTATGTGGGCCTAATTGTCCTGCTTGCTTAAAGAGGCCTCTGATAGTGGTAACTAAGACAAGTGGATCCTATTCCCATAGCAACAAGAACATATCTTTCCCAAGAGCAGAATTCATTAATTATGTCTTTCTTTTACAAGACCTTTATTTTCTAAGACAGGAATTAGAATGCATGCTCAATTTCCTCCTCAGCACAAGAGCTGCGCTGCCGACTGCATCACCTCTCCAGCTGCTACCCAGACAGCTAATAGAGAAATGCTCTGTCGCCTGAAGAATATTAATACACTCATCTTCATGCACACACACATCACACTCACACACACTGGTAATGGTTTTGTGTACTCGTTTGTGTATCAGTCTGCACTTTTATGTGTGTATTTACACCTAGTGTCATGAACTATTCTGACACACAGCCAGCAATGTGCTGTGCTGCTTCTCATTCCATCGTATTCAGTCTTGCCTTTTTTCCTTTCTACCTTATTATTGTGAGTCTGAAGTAAAAGATTGCATTTAATCTGGCAGCCTGTGTGTGTGTGTGTGTGTGTGTGTGTGTGTGTGTGTGTGTGTGTGTGTGTGTGTGTGTGTGTGCGTGTGCGCTTCTGAGTCAGAAACAAAAGAAGATAAATGAGGGAAAAGGCTTACACTGTAATAAAAGAGATGGGAATGAGAAGGAGAGGTTATTGTAGGTTATTACTGAAGTGTTTCTTATACACATTAATGTAACTGACAGAGATGTTTTCTGGGCCAACGTAAGCTGTTTTTGTATGAGCAATGATGGCAGTAAGTCAATTCATTTATCTGATGAAAAACTACCCAACCATTTTTATAATCCTGGTGGGCGCTGGAGTGCCCTGATCCAGTTTGAGACCTGCCACAAATGGGCAGCACAAGGCACACGTGTGCAGCCTGCCTCTGCTTGTCGAGGAGTTTGCAGGAGATGACGGCAGTCGGCAGCCTCAGTGTCATGTTCCTCAACAGTGGGAAGAGAAACAGATTAAAAAAGAAGTCAATGCAAGACCACTGCTGCATCCCAGTTCACTACCAGGGACGATCACCTCGACTTAAAGTGGTTCCCCTCTGACATTTTCAAGATCTGATATGACTGAATAGGCTCGAGCAGCATCTTTGTCTCCTGCTTGCCGTGTTTCTGCTGCTGCTATCCGGTCTTGCCAGATCAATGCAGGGGAGTTGGGAGCGCATGTAGAGATATATCACTCTGAAGAGCAGAGTACAGCTACCTGCAGCACTGTCATTCAGGATTATGCTTGGTCAGAGTCACCCGCCTCTGCAATTCCCCTCTCTCCCTGAACATCCTCGCCTCTCCTCTTCTTTCTTTGTCACTCCCCTCCCCTTCTTCCACATGCATACACTCATCCTCAGCTCCCTCCGCCTTCCGTCTCTCCATCCCTGAAGTAGCAGTGTGTGGAGTGCAGGGCTGAAAGTGTGGAGCTCTAATTGTAGCAGAGAAGAGAGTAGTAATGAGCCAGTGGAACCATGGAGAAAGATTAGGAAGGGTGTGGGCGGAGAAAGGGGTGAAAAGTGAGAAAGCGAGGCATGGGGTGAGAAAAGCAGGGAAGCAGCAATGTGAGGGAGGGAGGGAGGGAGGGAGAGAGAAATGGAGAGCTGAGGCAGTTGGTCTGCAGTCTGCTGTGTCAGAGGTTCACACAGGCACCAGCGATTTATAGCTGATCTATTTGGCTCAACACAAGGCCTTTTCTTTCACTCACTTACGCACACACACACACACACACACACACACACACACACACACACACACACACACACACATTCATGTACATAAGAGAGTAACATTTGAACAATGGTCACTGTAGAAGCTAACATGTGTTTATGTCCATATTTATTTAGAATATGAGACCTTATTTAGTAATTCTGGAGGTTTAAAAAGCTATTTACTGAAGTTGGGTGTGTGCAGCTGTGTGAAGTTTCAGGAACAAATCTCAAAATGTTAAGTCAAAGATTAATGATCAAAAACATCGAAGCTCCAAAAGAAACTTTAGGATTTCAGGTTTTACAAAAATGTTTAATTAAAATATGTATTCCATGAATATGCAGCACTAGCAGTGGTCTGTCTCTAACTCCAATTTGGTTTCCTTTTCCTTTCCAGTGTGTGATGAGCCAGCAGAGGGGAAGAGGAAAGGTCGTCCTAAATCAGAAGTGCAGGAGCTGAGAAGCATCCCTGTGAGTATTCCTCTTTGAAATAATCGGGTGCTTGAAATGGGCTTAATTATTTCTACACAGTAGACAGCTCCCTTTGAACATGCACAATATACAGTACTACATAGTAGTAAAAGTTGCGTGTATTCAACTCTGTCTTCCTCACCCCTGAGTAGGCCCATTTGATAGTCCAATGGAAAGAAGAATTTAAGCGCCGGTCCACTGTTAAATGTCTGTGTTCAGGCTGCTGGTTAGAGTTTTCCAGCATCTATGGCGTCAAGTACCACTATCAACGTTGCCTCGGGGAAGACTTTGAACACGGGATCACAGTAGAGTATTGGAGAAACCCCTCTAATGAAGGACCATTGCAGTTCATAATAATTAAAGAGAATTAAAACGCTCACACAACAAATATTTAGTGATAGTGCAATTAGTCGGGCTATTTCGACTGAAGGCTTTAACTAATAGCTACCTACTGTCATCAGATTTTGCATAGGGAGGGGGCCCACTCTAAATCTCCACTTCTCATGTCTGTATTCAGGCCACTGTAGCTAAGACGCTGAGTCACGGCTGTCCCTACTGCGAGGCAATGTTTGCCACAAAGGTGCGCCTGCAGAAGCACAAGCTGTGGAACCACCCAGACAGAGTTAGTATGGAAACCAAGGAAGAGCAGCCGAAGCTTCAAAAGACTGCAGTCAAGTCCAACACTAAGAAAAGGTGACTGCAATTTAGACCTCAAATTCCCATCGACACCGAGAAGCATTATAGTGTTAGTAACATTGTAATGCTGACTGCCAAAACCTGTCCTCCCCCGGTCTGTGAATCCAGGCCCATGGAGAACAGTCCCCCCTCTCCGGTGTTCTTCAAAGTGAAAAAGACCCATGAGGTGTCCACGCCCTCTCAAAACGGGGAGCTGGCCCACCAGAAGAGCGAGAGGAAACAGCACAGCCACAGCCAGCCTTCACAGCAGATTCACCAGTCCCAGACAGTGCAGCTGCAGTCCCAGCAGTCGCAGTCCCAAAGCACGTCATCTGATGCAGGGGGAAGTGAAAGCGAGGGGGGCAGCCTTCCCCCTTCTTTTCCTGACGAAGACCCAGAGCGAATGAGGCACAGTAAGATTACAGCAAATCTTTTCTTACAGATTTTATGTTCTCATTACGGTGGTGTTTGATAGTTTGTAAATCCTTCAGAATTTTCTTTATTTCTGCATAAAGAAGTCCTCATAAATGTTCTTTGTTTGTGCCATAATACACTTCAACAGACATGTGCAGTGATTAACAGACTTTAATAGATCCCTGTTCATTAAATGAAACAGGGAGCTCCCTGACAACTGATTTTTATCCCATTGACTGAAAATACAAACTCAAATTTTACTTTCAAATGAACCGCTTACTTACATACTTTTGGCACTTACAAATATGTATTATTGTAATATTTTCCTCAATAAATAAACAACCAAGTGTAACATTTTTGTCTGTTTGTTTAATTGGGCTTTCTTTATCTACTTTTAGAACTTGTGTGGGAAATCTGATGTTTTGGATCATATTTATGCAGAAATGCAGTAAATTCTGAAGGGTTCACAAACTTTCAAGCACCACTGTTTCTGCTTCCACTGTATGTTTGACCGGCTCTTGCTCTGTTTTTCTCTTGAGCCAGGACGGAAGCAGAAAACACCTAAGAAATTCACTGGAGAACAGCCCTCTATATCTGGAACATTTGGATTGAAAGGTAGATACCAGCTGTTAAGAATAAACCATGCTTTATCTCATTAAAACTTGCACAACACAGTCAGACAGCTTTGTCTTGTAATCTTATGTGGGTGTGATTTATTTATTTTTTTAAATGAAGAAGAGGTTGCTTTTATGTGTTTTATATGATTCATCATTGATTACAGCAGACCTCAGGAGCCTTGTGATGATTTTCTTCATAATGTAATTCTTGGGGGAACAAATACACCACTGGTGGAAAACAAGGATAATGGGGTTGTGTGTTGTGGGCTTATTCAAAAGAACTTTACTCCATTGTGTGATTAGTTATGTAAGCGATTGTGAACACTCCCTACTGCTGCTGATCAATGCTGCTGGTCTTTTGGCAGTGCTAATGTGGCAACTGTAGAGATGTTTAGTATCTGGCTAAATGAATCAGTGACTCAGACACCAAGCACACATCACATATACTCAGCTTTTCCAACACCTCTCTCTTTCTGTCTCATTCATATGCTGAAAATGTTCAGTGACTCACATAGCATACACAGGGCTCTAAACTACTTATCATCACTTGTCAAACAATTCATCTGCAGTTTTCAGAACTCACTGCTCTCCCTGGCTCTCTTTCCATCTGCCTGTCATCGATCCGGTGTAGCTCAAAACAACTTCCTTTTTTCATTAACGGCATCCTTTTTCCAGTTTATATTCAGTATCCACTTTCCCTTTTTAGTATCTTGTTCAGCATCGTCCTACATCTGTCCCTCTCTGCTAATATCTCTCACTTTACCTGAAATACTTTCAATGGAAGTATTAATTACTGCCATGACTGTGTCTGTGTATGTGTGTCCGTCTGTGTGTGCACATGTGTGCTGCAGGTATGACTAAGGTGGAGGAGAAGCTGAAGGCGGGCCGCGTGAAGAGATCAGAGGGGAGTGGGTTCAGTGAGGAGCCTCAGAGAAGACCGACTTCAAGTCAGTCCTCCAAGAAAGAATCGGCCACAACAAGTTCTGGTGAACACCTACATCACCTTTTTAAATGAATGCTTTTGTTCATAAGTGGTTGCGCTTTAGGACTTAGATCAGATCGGACATCCCTTCCAGTATCTTAAGCATAGGCCCTATAGGGAGGATAATAACTAAGACATAAATACTGCCTTCAGAGAAGAGAATAAATTAAAAAAAAAAAGTTAATTTTAAGTAAAATTTAAAAAAAAAACCAGATAGATAACATAAAATCCACCTTTCTGGCTTGAGGAAAATCCTTAGTTGTTCTCTTTCAGATATTGACCATAAAAAAAACAAAAACAAGCTTTCAGTATGTCATAGTCCTTTATCACTCTCATTTCTAATTTAAATGTTCGCAAAACGAGAACACATCATTTTGTCAAGGACTATAAAATTAAAATGACAAATGTTTCTAAATCAATAAGACTTCACATTTAAATCGCTTAACAGTAATTGTTGACATTACTGTTAGAGATGGGTACCGTTAGATTACTGTGCTGGGTTTCCAGTACACGCTCTGTCTCTGATTTTTTTTTTTTTATAGTGTAAAATTACAATGGAACATGGTACCGATACACTTTTTAAACACTGTACACAATGTGTCAACAAATACAAAAAAACAACCTCATTAAAATGGCAACGTCAAAACAACAAAAAAAGTGTGCAACAAAAAGACCTAGTTGAAAATATCAGTGCCTGCCTGCGGTGATGAAAACGAACACAGGCTACATTCAGTTTAAGCTAGCAGAGAAAAGAAAACAGTGACTTGAGAATAACCATCAAAACACCTAAAACTCTGGTCCTCCATAACCTTCTTGTGAACAACAAAATACTAAACCACAGTACTGCCGTCTTGAATTACGGCTTACATCCACTATTAAGCTCTAATCCAGCTTTAGCTTTTCTCTATAGCTGGCTTGTTTATGGGGCTTTTTTAGTTTTCGCTTCTTCTGTTTTTTGCTCATTTGACCTCAGCTAAGTTCAGACTTCAATACTGCAATATTACCCCAACAATTAAACTTATTTCTCTTAAAAAAAATTTAGAGTTACATTTAGATTGTGTGTCAACCTAAAAGCATTAACTTAAAACATGAACAAATCATTTACTAAGTTTGAGATAATAAATACATAGTTTTTTTGTTAAGTAGATAACTAATAAAAGGTATAATCCACCGTAGAGTTACCTGGTGATAATAAAAATACTGTTTTTGTATTTCCATATTAATTTAATTGGCTGTGTCCTCTATGTTTTACAGTTGCTGTTCCCGACACTCAGTGGCAACGAGCAATCTCAGAGCGAGGTGAAGTGGTGTGTCCCACCTGCTCCATCGTCACCAGGAAAACAATCCACGGCCTCAAGAAACACATGGAAATTTGCCAGAAGGTCAGTAGGTGACACACCTGTCCGTCAGACTGGGAGCGGGATGGATGTACTGTCACTCCTGAGGGGTGTACTACGAAGCAAGTTCAACATAACCAGGCTTTCTTTGCCTGAGCTGGTTCAACAAAGCGGAAACTCTCAGTCAGAGATGATCGGTGCTACGACTGTGATTATCAGCTTTCTCTGTTAATTCAGGCTTTCTGCTTTAGGCTCTGTGCGCGTTCACATAAAGGAGGAGGTGTTTGCAGCATCTGGCCAATCACAAACAAGTGTACTGACAGCAGAGGCACATATTTTTCAAACGAGGAGCAAACTATAATTTTAAAAACCTATAATAAAGTAAACACATAATCCACACTGAAAGCAGCACAGCTGCAGCTGCTGAATGATGGAAGGATGTGCAAAAAAAAAATCGCCGCCTGTGTGAATGCAAGCCGAAGTTAAAAGGCATATATCCAAGTATCAACTTACCATAAAGTGCACAGGAAAATCTGACTAATTACATGTGCATATTTCATTAAATTCATGTATTATTAGATGTATTCTCATGACGTGTGTGAACGTTTTAGTCTTATAATTTCACCTGCACTCCCGCAGGTGTCAAACGGACCGAGGAGCAAATTAGAAATTAATATAAAAAAATAATTCAAAGGGTAGGTAGGTATATTGTCAGATCTACAAGTACAAGTGCAATGCTTTAGTGCATCAATCAGTCCCTGCTGAATCATGATATGAGTAAAAAAAAACATAGTCAAATTAATCTATACCTCATAAAAATCACCGGCGAAAGACAGAGGACTGTCTCACTTAGCGCACCGAGCTCCAGGGTTATCTTGTCCGATTGGTGATGACATCTTTCAGAGAAAATTGATTGTAGGCAGTACTTTCTTGCGTTTTGATCCAATATCTTGAACATTACCTGCTCCAGACCAGGTTCAATTTGCAGCATAAGTTACCATGGTGATCTAGCCATCTTAAAAGAGAGCCCACTTCGTGACACTGACAACCCTGGCTTTAGTCTCAACACACCTCACTGACCCACTAATCTCGCTTCGTAGTACACCCCTCTGGCAGAGCTAGCTTTGAAACCAAAAAAAGACTAGTCCAAAATAAGCACTTTAGTACAAGCTCGCTTTCACTGCTTTGAATGTATGCATCAATACAATACAAACTGTGTTAATAATAACTAAGATCTGTGGCAGGCGAATTGACAACATAACAGCTCATTGGAATCCATATATCAACAAAAAGCTGTTTACGTAATGTCAAAGCCTGTAATCGTTATTAAACTTTTTTTCCTGAGTATGAAATGATGCTTACTAAACCCAGAGCTGTAATTTCCATTTTGGATTATAACTTTGACTGCATCGTTATTGGATACTTCTCCCTGAGAACCCCATTGTGCAGAGACTGGGGAGCCTTTACAGTAAAGATATTGATTAGAAAGCTGTCTAAGTACCATCAGGCAGTATCTCAGTACAGTAATCTCAACCAGTTTTTCATGTAATATCTTCATACATTGTTTCTAATATGAAAAATAATACCAACTGAAACGTATCAAGGGGAAGGACACTGTACACTCCTGCAGAAACAGTGTGTTTGCATTTCACTCGATTGTACTCAATAGTAGTAATAAACGAAGTAGAGGTGAAGCACGGAAAATGTTATCAAACTACAATATATTGAGCTTTCCCAGTGGAGGAACCAGGTGGAGTGGTGCAGTAGCCTTGGCCCTCACAGAGACTTTTTCCTACAGCCATTTTAATGGCTATTTAGCCCAGAGGCCTGTGTGGCTCTATTAAAGTGACAGTCTGCCGTTAAGCAATGACAGAATCACCACATTACCGCTGGGTCACTCACCATCAAAACACCTCTGCTTCCAGATCAATACTGAGGCGAGAAGAGACGACTGCGTCAAGGAACACTGTGTGTTAAATTGGCTTTTTCAGGTTCTCTGAGATTCTTCATTTGTCCCTAAGTCCTTTATTTTGACCAGAATTGTGCACTAATAACAAACTCAATTAGGTTACAGATGAAATGTTGCTCTATTGATGGATCCAATAAAGAGCAAAGCCAGCAAGAGTATCTTACTTGTTAGTTTCCTTTCACAGAGAAATGTTTATTTGATCCTCTGTTTGGCCTTCAACCCCTGCAGCTCCAGGATGCCCTGAAGTGCCAGCAGTGCCACAAACAGTTCAGGTCCAAGGCCGGCCTCAACTACCACACCATGGCTGAACACAGCACCAAGGTACAGCCGCACACCTTGGAATTTCTAAAACTTGATTTACGGCTTCAAACAAACAATGACGCCCTCTGAATTTGTGCCTATTTTCTTTTGACCGATCGTTGCCCTCTTTTCCCTCACTCAGTATGAGTCCAGATGTTAATAAGTGGTAACGTGTAACCGCTGTCACACTGATCCACTGACCAGGGTAGTTAGTTCGGAACCACACCATAGCAATACTCCTATCGTTCATGAGGCAGATCTGCACATGACACTACGTATGGAAGTCTCCATACATCACTGTTAGTGTCAGTTTTCACAGGAAAGGCATTTTTTGACTGTATGTTTATGTCTATCCGTTTAATAGCCATATATATATGTACAGACACCTTTCTTTCCCTCTATATTTTATCTGGTGTCTGTTATACCCAAATATTTGATCTTGGAGTTAGCAAACGATCATATGTTTGAACTGCTGATTGTTATTCTTGTCCTTGGAAGTGCTCACATTTCTTTCTGCAGCTGTCTTAACTCCGACAGCAAAGAGCTTCATTAAGATATTATCATGACACTCCTGCATTAGAGCAATGGTACAGCTATAAAGTTTGCTGAATAATTCAACGCTGCCTGTTTCAAAAAGTATCATAAAAGATTCATGAATCTACGGGCAGCAAACCTTGTGGCATGTAACATGTGTGTTTGTGTGAGCACGTATGCTCACAGTACTTGACGTGTGTGTGTGTGTGTGTGTGTGTGTGTGTGTGTGTGTGTGTGTGTGTGTGTGTGTGTGTGTGTGTGTGTGTGTGAGTGAGAGAGAGGCTTTGAGTGTGTAATGTTTGCCAGTGTGATCGGGGCGATAGATGACTGTGCCATCTGTGTCAGCCAAGTTAAACTATTTGATGCCACACATCTTCAGACTTGTTGGCAGAATTCCAGTCCAGCAGAAAGCAAAACACATTAGAGCATTATGTGTTTGGTAAAAGTAAGATGCTCAAAGGTTTCTCCATGTCGTCCTTCTCGGCACACGATCAAACTTTCGCAACATTTTTTTTTCAGATTGGAACATTTTAAACTTTTTTGACAGATTGAAAGCCATCATTGTGTTAATTGTGCGTCAGTCTGAGTCTGTGATTGTGCTCTAGACTCGCGTAGCAGCTGATTAAAGAAGGCTTTTATCATTTGCAGTTTTGACAAGCGTCTTACTCTTTTTTTTTTTTTTCTTTTCAAGAAAACTTTTGAACTGCAGAAAATAGCACATTTCTTAGAATCACTGAATCTTCAGGTACCTCGGCCCCTTCAGTATTTAGTTTTCCAATAAGACGTGCACTTCTCTACTGAATGGCTGTATATCTCACAGTATCAGTCACGTTATTGATTGTTGTTGATGTTACATGTTGTTGTTGTAGTGTGTTTTGGTTCATGTTTTTGAGCGAGTAGGCGCTGCGAGGGGAGTCATCCGGAGATATTGGACATGCGTTTTTGTGTACAATACATGTTGTTAAAGCAGCGCCATTCAAATATAGCAAGAAGACTGTTTTCCATCTTTGAGGAGACAAAAGAGTTGCATCTTTATACATTGTATAAATGGGTGTTCATAAGGTGGAAACTACAAAAATGTTTTTGCTGATTAATTTGACTTAAGTTTGTTCCCGGTTTCATTACATTTGTGTTGAATCTCTTACTAGTTCATCATTTCTATGTAAAGCAGTTTGTACTTTGGTCTTGTACAAGCAGTGCGGCTGTGAAGTTTGATTTTTGCACGATCTGGAGTTTGCACTGCCCCTGCAGGGTTGAGTGTTGTCAGTGTGTTCACGTGGCCCAGCCCCAGTGCAGTGTGGGAAAACGCAGCAGGCTGACAGAAGGACAGGGGTCACCCACTGAGGTTGACCTCAATGTCGCTGGTGTGATTGTGCTGCCTATACTGTCACTCTCTTTCTTTGGCGCTTGCTCTTTTGTTCTTTCTCTGATAGAGGCATTAAGAATACATGCTGATGTAGTTTCATGACTTCTTTCCCTGCTAGTGTAAATCAGAGGCCGAGCTGGTGTCTGTTCTCTTGCCTGCAGCCTTGTGCGTGTTCTACTGAAGTAGTCTAGTGGCATCTCCTGTCGTCCCTACCTTCACACACAGCTTTGACAAGGGTTGCGTGTCAGTCATCTCGGCGTTAACACATGAGGAAACACGTGAAGTTTGCTCCACTGGGATCCCTCTGTTTGTCCACGCTCTCTCCAGTCCCCTGCACGTCTTTCCTCTCCCTGGCAGCCCTGCCATCTGTTGTTCTGGTCTTGGTTGGGGTTTGGCAACAAGCTAACACTCGAGTGAAAACATGGGTTTGACAGTTGTCATAAACATGCCTTGAGTAACAGCCTCACCATGAAACCATTTAATGATCCTCGCGCAGTGCAAACACCCGAGATGGGAAACACATTTTCTTCGCGTTTTTTTGTACAAGTCATCAGGTAGTGGGAGGTGTTGTGGTGGGACACGCTTATGCGACAGTGTTTTTGTCTCTCCCCCCCACCCCCCACCCCACCCCACCAGCCCTCAGGGAGCGAAGGCCAGACGGGCAACGAGCACGAGGAGAGAGAAAGGCTGCGTCGAGTGCTCAAACAGATGGGACGAATCAAGTGTCCTAGTGAGGTATGCACTTCTTCTTTCTTCCATGGTCCTTTTCTCTTTTCCTGCCTCTCATTCTATACTGCTCTTACTTTCCTGTGCTCTTCATTCCCAATTGTCTAAATTTTTCTGTCTCCCGTGTCACATTTATCTCTCTCCTCATCTGCCAGTTTTGATTTCATTTCTCCCTTTTCCTCAGGCTCCTCTTTTGTGCCTGCCTCCTTTTACCTCTCTCCCTCTCCCTCCTTTTTTCCTTTATGCCTTGTTCTTGACATGTTGCCCAAAACCACATCAACACTCTGCTTCCCATTATTCACACACGCAGAGAGAGGAAGAAAAAGAGCTGCAAAAATTAGACTCTCCACAGTGACATGTCTTCACACTGCAAAATGAGCATCTTTCTCCCGTTTTCTCTGTCTTTTTAACATCAACCACTAAATATTGACCAAATACAGTAATATTGTTCCATGAAACCTACACTTTGTTGCACTTACCCAGTTTCTTGCTTAATGTGTGTTTTCATTCTGTCTCATTTCTGTCACTGGCGTCACATGATCACATAAACATCTTGTGTACAAACACACACACACACACACACACACACACACATACACATATACAGGGCTGTTCAGCCCACTTTTCCAGTCTGATGGGCTACCAGTATCACCAGAAGCGTTGTGGAAGAGAGTGTTCTGACGATGAGAAGCCTGTGTTTCTGTGCCAGCATTGTGGAAAAAACTACCGCTCCAAGGCTGGCAGAGACTACCACGTACGCACCGAGCACTCCACGACCATCACCACCACCATGACAGCTACAACCACCACCAACAACAAGGACAGTATCACTGACACAAACAACAACACCGGCACGGAGAGGGTAAGACATTCTTGGAAGACAGTAGTAGTAGTTATTATAAGAGATGGGCATTTTTCCTTTTTTTTTTTTGTATTCTTTTTCATTTTAAGCATATAAAGTACCCAAAAATGCTCCCACATTTTTCACTCAAAGAGGTTGTCCTACTGTTCCTCCAGGTGGACTCTGATGAGTCTGCTTCAGGGGGCAAAAGAGAGCAAAGCCAGCCTGAGAAGAAGGACTGGCAGGAAAGAGGACCATCCGGCCATCCCAAAGAGAAGGACAGAGAATCTAGGGAAAAGGTCTGGGAAAAAGAAAAGGAAAGGGAGCGAGACAAAGAGAAAGCAGCACAGATTGTGAGCCATGGAGAGGACTTTGAAAGGACCCCCAGTGGCAGAGTGAGGCGACGGTCAGCTCAGGTGGCAGTGTTCCACCTGCAGGAGATAGCAGAGGATGAGCTGGCCAAGGACTGGGGCACCAAGCGACGCATCAAGGACGACCTGGTGCCCGATAGCAAGAGGGTGAGGATAGTAGTGCACACATGATACACATACACACGCCTAGCAGGTATGTAGAGATGAACTCTATGCATATACACTAAACTAGTTACCTCACATACAGGCAGATGTACAGACGTATTGTGTATGCAGAAAGCACAAAAAAGATTTCACATCAAAGCCAACCTTTCAAAAGCAGGTGTAAATTGTAAAAGGTGACATCAACAGATAAATATGGCCTTTAGTCGCCGCTCATTTAGTCCTCTTTTCTATAAACTATTTGCACAGTAAAATTGAAACAACCACAAATACTAATAAAACTGTTCTCTTTGGTTTAGTTAAACTACACTCGTCCTGGCCTCCCCAACTTCAGCCCGGAGTTACTCGAGTCCTGGAAGAATCAAGTCAAGGAGAAGGGCTTCATTTGCTGCACGAATGAGGTCAGAACTTTGACAAGTTTGATTTAGAAATTACTTTCTATATTTAAGCAAAACAATTTGAGAATTTGCCTTAACATTGAGCACTAGGTTTATTATAATAATAAGGCTAATGTTTCTACAGGATGTGGATTGAATTAGTTTGTTCACTCTCTGTTTATTTCTGCTTTGTCCTAGAACTGTGAGGCTGTGTATTCCAGTGTGTCAGGTCTAAAGGCCCACCTCGCTAACTGTAGTCAGGTACGAACACACACCTAAAAACATGCACATATATGGAGTTCACACAGAAATTAATCCCATATTTGTACTTTAGTTCATAGCTGGATCAGATCTTTTTATGTTGTCGTCACAACTTCTATTTTTGTAAAAATGTTTGTGTCTGTGAAGCGTTTTGCCTCTGCAGCCTGCATGTACTGTATCACTGCAAGGGAAAACAGTGCAATACACCACATCACAATAATATATACAAACAGAAAATATATATATATATATATATATATTACAAAGGAAAAGTAAGATGAAATTTGAAGGGAAAAATAATTTAAAAAAAATTGCCCTTTAACAAATGATAGAAGAGAAAGTATGTACATATCTATAAATAATGCAGTATTTTTTTACCGTATGTTGTTAATTTAGTGAAAAGAAGGTCATTTTGAACAACAGCCGTTTACTGCACAGTATATATATATATATATATGTACGTATGTATACACTGTAGTGCTAGTTTTTGTGTGTGTTTCAGGGTGGTGGTGAACTGGGGAAGTACACCTGTCTAATCTGTCAGAAGGAGTTTAGCTCAGAGAGCGGTGTCAAGTACCACATTAGCAAGACACACTCACAGGTGGGTCACTCCTGGTGTAAATTTTACAAGTATCCTAAAAGCAGGCCTTAATGTTATTTAGTATCATTTTAATTAGACTCTCACATGCAGCATATACATTTTTTTATATGGTAATATATGGAGCTGCACAATGTGGTGTATTTATCTCATGCTAACAAGGTGTTTAGGTGGGAAATGTCGCGCAAACAAGTCATTAACTTTTGGGAAGAAGTTCATACAGATCTTGTTTTAATCTTTTCCCCTCTATGTGAATAACACACAACACCTTGTTTACCAAAGTAACACACTAACTTGTTCATTCAATATACAATTTCTTCTCACAAAGTAACAACTTTTTCACACAGTTTAATATCGTGTGCCTGCATTTTTAATAATGACCATCTTTTGAGACTTCAGGGGCTCTGTTATACTGTATCCAGATTTGGTGGGTTATCCAACTAATTATAGTAGCAAAGCTATACAGTTGTATGGATGCTGCTGTACGTTCTTCAAGTCTTGAGTTGATCACTGTGTTGTTGTTTTTTTGTTCTTAGAACTGGTTCCGTGCAGCAGCCAGTCAAGTCGTCTCTAGTAGCAAGAGTAAAGTCACGGAGAACATAGGGTTCAAAGCTGAAGTGAGGAACGGTGCCACCACTGGTAAGAAGAGGGGCCGCAAACCAAAAGAGCGCCCCCCTGTGGATGCGCCTCTCCAGACAAAAACTGAAACACTTACCACTACTCAAAACTCAACCCCTGCCATGACCCCTTCCTCGGGCCTCTCTCAGTCCCCATCCCTGATCTCTGACCCATCAGACAGTGATCATTCAGGCCAAAACAGACAGCCCGTCCCCTCCGCCAAAAGACGACGCAAACCCAAGAGGCTGTCATTGTCAGAGTAGCTCTACTTTTATCCACCCAGGAGCCAGAGAGGATGCTTACTGTAAATGTTATGCTGGGAAGCTCAAAGAACTTTCTAACTCCACAAAGACTTGGCACTTAGAAGAAAGCCAAAACAACAGTTAAGAAGTAAAACATTTAGTACAGTCTTCAAATCTTGGTTTTGAAACCCCCCGAGTTAACGTGTGTACTGTTAACAATACTCAAAACAGTAGTGTTTTTTTTTTTTCTCCATTCCACTTTCGTCTCCTTTTTAAGGCCCACATTTCAGTTTCTGTACTCACAGCAGGGGTGTCAGTAGTAATCAAAGATAAAATCCTGACCTTTACGTGGATAGAATTTTTTAAACAGAGGTAGTATTCCAAATACATGCAGTGATTTTCTCTGCAAGATCCGTGTTGTGTTTGAGAGGTTTTAAAAAGGATATTCTATTAGCATGGTGAAGTCATTTAATGATAGCTAGTGTTTTCACATTTTTTTCACAGGTATAACGTACTGTGTACATAAACAATATCTATATATATCTACAGTATATACTCAAAGCAATGATGCCATCTGTCATTTTCAAGCCTGGCACGTCCAAATGGATCATGAGCAGTCAGAATTTTTGCAGTGTGTGCTGTAGTGCAATGTTGTTTTGATTTTTGTTTTCTTTCATTTTCTTTCTGGTTTTACTTTTTTTTTTTACCTTTCATGTTTCACGTAAGCAAATGTCAGATAAGCTAAAATGTTGGTCAGTTGGTTAATCATGTTCCACTCTTCTTCCTACAGCGGTCTCTATAGTGAGTTTTATTTTCACACGATGATGAAAGGTATCTGCTTTGACAACCATAATTAATGGTCAAAAGATTATTTCCACAATTCTTTTACACTGAAGATGATGCAGAATACCCCCAAAAAGTGATCTGTAATGTATACATTAGTTACAATAATATGTAACATGACACTGTTTTAATTGATTTGAAACAAAACAAAGTTGAAGCATTTCTAAAATAGGACTGGCAAAGCTAAATGTTTGACAGAATGAAGAATTTTGTGTGAAGCTTGTTGCACCATTGCAGCACAATCAAATGATGTGACGCCATTTTAAAGGAGGCAATGTGTTGGCTGCTGCTTTAGCTTGAATCAAAGCTGAGGAGAGAATCAAAAAAAATATCTTTTATAGAGAGGTTGAAGATAATAATCTTTTATTAAACAGAAAAATTGCAAATGAAGATTCACTTATAATAGTGTATATGAATTAATTCCTGGATGCTCAAAGTTATTGCCTTGCACTTTAACCCTTAACCCTTTTTTGCTTCCCTCTTGTATTTTTGCACTCCAGGAGTTTCAACCTAACCTCGTGGCTGTCTGGTACAGGAGTGACAATATTTTACTCTGATGAAAAACTAGAGGAAAACAAAATTTTTCTTTATATGGGCAACATGGTAAACTCTTTCTATATTGTACCTGTAATCCAACACGACTGTATCATTATGACTCACCCCACAAAGCCATATCTGGTCTTGTTGAAGTTTAAGGCTGCTCTGCCACTTAATATTAGATTAGCTTCGGTTTTAGAAAAAATATATATATATGATATTAAATTACTTTTCAAATCTAAAAGATCAGAGAATATTTTCACTTTAACATGCTTAAAGTAGATACTTGAATCCACAGTTGTTTTAACAATTTGAGCAAATGAAAACTCCATAAATATTTGACTTATATTTGCAGTTTATGTCCATAAAAATAATGACTTGCTTGCTTAAAAACAAACAGATCGTAAATCTATTTTATATTGTATCATGTGTATTACCTAGATAGCAATCTGATAGCTTTGGATAAAATTGTGATCTGAGGATATTCTGGCGGGATTTTAAGGGTGCTTTACTTGCCACTCTACCTTAAGGACCTGATATAACTCATTTAAGTCCACTGATCCATCCTTCCATGTTCTCCTTATTGGCAAGTCCTCTGAATTTTGCACCAAAACGTCAATGTCATCATTAAAATCAAGCACTGATGTCAGCAGATCATTTTCAAGGAACATTGAATTTGACATGTATGTTTGTTCCAGGTGGTGTCATTCCTACTCTGTGACTTTTTACAATGTAAAGCAAAGATTCAATCTGAATTCATCCATTGCTAATCAACTGATGGAGTTTATTCAGGTGGGAATGATTATGCATGTGTCTCTCTTAGTGGGATGGACCTTTTCTCTTCTACCCAGGTTCAGTTGAGGATAAGTCAGATGAGCACTGATTGGTCCTTGGACCTTTTCAATATGAGTTGTCCAGACCTTGCGTGTGTGTGTGCGTGCGTGTGCGTGCGTGTGTGTGCGTGTGTGTGTGTGTGTGTATGAGTGTGTGTATGAGTGTATTAAACAGTTAGCACCTTTGTAAAGACTGGATGTCAGGAATGGTAACACTTTTGTTGAGTGTTGTGCTGTGGCACAGAATCGGTTCATCAGCTGCTTGTTACTCGTTTCATTGATAATGTCACATTGACTGTGTTTACCTAACAAGCTTTGGTGTTGCAATATGATAGTTTAGCACTGCTTTGAACAGTGGGTATTTTATATTTTATCACACCCTTTACTATCTGTCTTCCTATGATGTGGAAAACACATATCTATCCCGCAGTGTGAGCTAACTGCAACCTGTTTAGAGAGTACAGCAATACACCATATTTAGCTGATTTTGTTGGCTTGCTTATATTTTGATATTGAGGTGTCTTCTCAAAATTGTATGGCTTTTTTTTTTTTTTTTTTTTTCACTCCCCTACCTTTATTTGTTTGCTTTGAAAATGCGTTTTACATATTATGAAATCAAAATCACAAAAAAAGGTTGAAAACATTTGTAGACCACAAAGAACATTGTAAGCCTATGTGTTGGCACACAATGTTATTTTATCCATTTTGATGATGCACATAAATTGAGCTTTTTGAGTACATGATGGCAAACACATTGAGAGAGTCCTTTATTATTATCTATTCAACATGGGACAACGAGGCATATGTATGTGTGTTTGTTTCTGTATTTAGTGCACTTACTATACCATGAAATAGGCTTGAAATAGGAGTGTTGTTGGAGCTTTCTAGTTACCTGGACTGTGTGTGGTGTGACTTTTGTACCTGGCGAAACAGCAGGCTCAAGTGTCTTCCCTTTGTCAGCAATGTTATTTCCAAAACCAAGGTTTATCCCTAGAAATCCCTTTAGACAGCCTAAGAATTTTACCCTTTTATTTGGACAACAGTGGTTCGTTTTGTATGCTACCTACTTCAAAAGCAGAAAAAGGCATCTGGCTCTGTTGTCGGGGGCCATTGTGATGAGAGTTTTGAGAGTTTTAAGAGATGATGTTGTAGCTCATAACTGTTTATCATATATAGGTAACAGATAAAATGAGACTAATGATGTATTAAAGATTTCGATATTTGAAATTAAGCTGTATAGTACCTAACATTGGAGGAATCAACACCTCCTTTGAGTCTGAACTGTTACAATTTTTCTCCCAAACTTGTTGTATTACCTGTGCATTAGTATCCCTCAACTAATTAATAAAAGTTTGTTGACTAAACCTGTGTCATCTGTGAACTTCTAAATAAGCGTGTCATCTTGGTTACAGTGAATGTGTTGGGTGAAATGTAGTAAACTATTTTTGGGGACATTGTTTGAGGTCAAACACAGGCAGTACTTCTTTGAACCTGTTTCTGACCCATAAAACCCAAATTAGAAGGGAGACATCATTAATTACCTACAACTGTAAACATCAAATATGAAAAAAGCTCATAATACAGTTATATCAATGAATAATTAGGTTCTAATAATTACAGAACCATCTTTCCCAGTGTTAAACATGTGTGTATTTACCATTCAAATGCACAATTTAATAGCCTCCGACATCGACATACAATAAAAAACAAACACATTATTGTTTATATTACTAAATCACAGAAAAGAATTAAAACTGCAAGCAGTGATCTGCGGGCCCTCGCAAGCTGCACGTCAGGGATCCAGCGGGTCAGGGCCGCCGGCTCCCCAACGTGCAGCACACCAAGGTCCGCATATTCCCCTTTGCAGTTTACATTTTTTTCTCGATCTCGTTCCTTATTCTTCTTTATGAAAAATTATCTTTTTTTGGCGGCTTTAACATCTTCAAAAACTCATGAAAGTTGGTGCCTAACGTATGTTTCGTGAGGTTTGGAGCATCGTTTGACCTTAAACTTCAACTTCCTGTATCACAGCGAAACATTGTTAGCCGCATCGCCCTGGCTGTACTATATACAAAAAGTACTTTTGGGTCACTTTTTGGACGACATGTTATGGTATTTCTTTTTTTGAATATTTCGGACGACATACAGTTTGAATTTTGTATCACTTCTTGGAGTATGACCTTTTTTTGAACTGACATGCATGCCTCAAGTGGGAACTGAAACCAGTTACTTCTCACTGTGAGGCAACTGCACCACTGTGTCATACTACAGAATATCTTACGATATATGAAAAGAAAAGTCATACCATAGCATGTCGTCCAAAATATGATAAATATTATCAAATATTATCAAAAAAGTCATGTCAAATATGAAAAGAAAAGTCATACCATGTTGTCCAAATTATGAAAAAAAATTCATACGTGTCGTCTGAAATGTGATTAAAAAAAAAAAAGTCATACTATAGCATTAAAATGTATTAATGGGATTTTAGGGGATAAAGTTTGTGGTAGTTCGGACAGAAATCCAAGAAGACACACCCTTTATTTTTTGTTATTGACTTTTATATTAAGATTTTGTTTTGTATTATTGTTGACCTTTGGTTTGGTATTAGTATGACTGCATATACAAATCTGAACGCATGTGGCTTACCCTCAGAGGGACTCACCCTCGGTGAAACATGTTGTAATACCTGAGCGGGGCTCGAACCCGTGTCTTCATGAGGTTGTTTCCAGCACTGAAGCGGTATCGTAAACCGTTGGATTATCTTCAGCATCGGAGAACTAGGTGCGGCAGGAGAAAGTGTTTCACGGAGTTCACTCAGAGCTTTCCAGTGACTCAACTGAGCCTGGTTAACTCAACAGGTAAAAGATTCTACTTCACCAAGGATGCTATTAATGGTCCAGAGTCCACCTTGGCCTGTTGATGGTGATTCAACTTTTAGTGAAGTTGAAACGTTTGGAGAAATTGAAAAAGTTTTGCAAACACTACACATTACAGGAAGATGTTTAATATCACTGCAGACCCCCTTGAAAACACGTACATCTACTATCCAAAGAATGTCTGCGGCAATTGTGGTCGCATTTGAATGAATATTTATGGACGGTGGAGTTATAGGTTGCAGTGAGCCAAAGATTCGTCACAATGCTGTCTAACTCCTGGAAAGGTTGGTGGTGCAGAGGTTGGCACTGCTTCCCCTGTCAGAAGGTTTGGGGTTCAATCCCTCCCCCCCCCCCCCCCCCCCTTTATCATGACAAAAAAAAAAATGTTGTACCAACTTTCAGGGGTTTTCGAATATGATAAAGCCTCCAAAAATGCATTTAAACTTTCAGGATAAAAAGAATAATAACTTTACGAATAACAATAGGGCTTTCGCACCATCGGTGCTCCGGCCCTAATAACGAAAGTTAGAACTCAGATCTACACGTGGCCTGTTGGACTTCCCCGTTTTGGCAAAGGCCATGTATGAATATGATTATGTGCATGGCTTTGACTGTACGTCAAAAAAAAAAAAAAAACAAAAAAAAAAACGATTTGTGGCATTTTGGGGCTTGAAGTCCATCTGGGGAGCCGTGGCTGCTTTATCATTCCTCTCCTGAAAGGTGCCACGCCTACATGTCCCATGATGCCTCAGCGCCAAACTGCACTCCCGACAGCTGATTGTCAACAGAGTAGCAACGTCTGCCGTTAGCGTGGAAGAAAGGCTCGCAAAGATGGACAACGAAGAGAAAATGTCCTCAGTGCCGAACAGGTATAACGCTTAAAGTTTGGGGTTTTATTCGGAAACCATAAAGCAATTTTGGGCGATTTTTTTTTTGTTGTTGTTGTTTTGTTTGTTTGTTTTTCATTTTCAGCTGGCAGTTTTTGTTAAGCATCTTTACAGAAAACACTACCTGTCACGCCGTGTGCCTCAATGGGTACTATAACTGTGTCTTGTGTAAAAGTAACACGTGTCCATAATGGCAGCCAGGAAATGATGATGAGTGTAATTATTAGTTGGCAAAAGCCGCACAAGCTCGGCCTACTTTTTTTTTTTAATTTTTTTTTTTATCGGTATGTCCACCCTCTTCACTGGATTTGAAGAGCTGCCTACTTTAACACGAGGTGGCCTCCTCACATCGAAATAACACACAAAAACACTGAACCGGAAATAGTGTTACGTACTTCAACGTATGCTGGAGGGGAAATTATGAGTCGATATAAACCTGGGAAAGTGAGCTAAAAGAGAGCTTCTTCTTTTTTCTTTTCTTTTTTTTATTTAGCAAAGGAGAGAAGCATGGCATGGTGTTCCCTGTTGGTACTGCAGGGCTCGTTTCTGACAAATGTCCTCTTCTTGGGGGATTTACGAGGCTACAGAGTCAAATTACATTTGATTTAGGTGACTAATACCGTAGCTGAATATAAATATACATGTCATATTGACCCAGTAAGTCAGTTCTCTGTATTGAACCAGTCTGCAGCTTGGTACCTCACTCGGCCGCAAGAGGGCGTTACTGCCTTATCTACTGACGGTATGAATCTGCCTTGCAGACTCTCAAAACTCAAGTCAGAAGCATTAAAATCCACACTCACGTGGTTACATTTAACATGGGGCAAGACTTGTTGACATTAATACAGAAGGGAAGACCTCAGTTTTGATGACATGACATTGGCAGAATTTTTTTTGAACAAGACTTACAGGTGGCATTTTCAGTGGCTGACTGCGCTGCAATACAATCCAACACAAAAGAACCAGAAATGACAGCATCAAAAATACCAGGTCAGTCAGTCAAGACCGCCCCAAGTCAAGGAAATTAAACCGTACATATTTTGCAGATACAATATTTAGCTACAGCGTCGTGGTAATAAATAGCCATAGAGGTAGATCACAATTGTTTTTATCGTCAATTAAATTATTTTCTTCGTCGGTTATTTTCTTGATTGATCGATTAGTTATTTGGTCCTTAAAATCTCGGGAGATGGTGAAAAATGTCAACCAGTGTTTCCCAAAGCACAAGATGCAGCCCAAATTTTATTTTTTTTTTGTCCCGACCAGCAGTCCACTACCAAAAGATATTCAATTTATTATCATGGACGACTAATGGAAGTAGAAAACATAAAAAATGTTAGAGTTGGAATCAGACAGTTTTAGTATTTGTTCATTAAAAATGATATAAAACAATTATCCAATTATCAAAATTGTTGTTTATTTATTTTCTGTCAAACTAAGTGATTAATTGACTAATGGTTGCTCTAAATTGCATTCCACTTTCAGTCCACCCTATATAGTATATTTACTTACATAACTCTGTCCTAGTTTTTAAAACATGATCAAAGAGCATTTGCAGAAATATTTTCCTCCTCTGACCTCCGTTTTTCATTGAATGCATTCAGTTATTTTAATTCTGAAATTATTGAAGTTTAAATGAGTCATAAAACACTGGAGACGATAGATTTGTTTTCCATATTACATGCTGTATTTAATGTTTTCCTTGAGCGTGCCTACAGTATTAGTTTATGTAAGTGTCACTTCAGCTCAGGCGTGTAACCCCGCTGTGTGTCTCTGTAGCCGTAGAGAGGTGGTTGAATGTTTGGCATAGCAACCAGTTCAGGCTTCTTGTTTCGATGTGGCTTTCTTGCTCCACAGCTGTCTTCTGACCGCAGTTTAAAGCAACAGCGGCAGTCCCAAAACTAATGAGAGGATTAGAGGAAAACACTGAATTCCCTCGTGTCTCTCCATGGCTTCAAGACGAAAGTAAACGGAGACGAGGTCCTGTCAAGTCCGTATTTCAAATATTTGGAAATGCTTTAAATATTGGTTTAAATTATATCTGCGAGCTTCTTTCAGTGGTGTTGGTTCTTGAACTGTGGTCTGTGCAGTTGTTGGGTTTGTGTTTTTTTTCATGCACTGGAAAACAATTAGTCTTGTCTCCTCTGAACTCTGAGGAATAATTATTTGTTTGTACAAAGTGTGGCCCGGGAGGAGTGTGAGGGTGTGTCTGGTGTTGTGTGGTGTGTGTGTGTGTGTGCGCGTGTGCGCGTGCGTGTGTGTGTGTGTGTGTGTGCGCGTGCGTGTGTGTGTGTGTTGCCCAGGGCTGTTCCTCAGACTGTCAGCTGACAGAGCAGCAGCAGTGTTGGGTTTCATTATGCTGTTTATTCCCCAGTCTTTACTGCGAGTGAAGGGGACATTGCTCTGTGTGTGCGCGTGGCTGCCTGCATGCGTATGCATGCATGTGTTTGTCGTGGTGCTGACGTCTTCAGACTTAGTATAAGGCGCACAGAGACATGGCGAATCCCTGCAGGGTGAAAGCGCTCACCCCCCCCCCCCCCCCCCCCAATTTCTCCCTCCCTTCTCCTCCCTAACGCTGCCTGAGGCGTCTCTTGTGAATTCAGTCCACTATGTCAACATCAGAGGAGAATAATAGCAGGCTTTTTGTCTGTTCCTACTGCCCCCGTCTCCGCCCAGTTTGTGTCTTTGTGTCTCTGTCGCTCTGTTCTGGTTCCTCTTTCAGCTCCAGCCTCATGTTGAGACACTGACTGTCAAAGACAGATGACCTAAGCTCGGCATGTGTGTGTTTATGCGTGTATGCTCGGAGTGGGGAGGTCTGGCCCTAACCTGATGCTATTAATACCACCTAATGAACATAATCTGGAGTGTAGGTTATCCTCTTACGTTTGTTGGCTGGACGGCTGAGGGGCGGAGCAGAGCGAGTGAAAGAGGAGGGAAAAGCTGCACGGTAGTTTCACTCTTTCTGTACCAAGCTGCAGTGGCTCCTCTCTCGAAAGAGAATGAAGGAAACAGAAAGCTAAACAGACGTTTAAAGTTTCGTTTCTCATCTGAGCTAATTCCCTTCCATATCTCCCAACCTCCATCGCTCTCCCTCTCTCCCTGGATGTGCTGTCCAGTGCGTGATTGTGCTATAAGTGTATATATGTACTGAGTATACGTGTTGGCAGAAGTATAGGATTAAAACACAACTTGTGGAGTAAACATACTAGAAGTCTCCCTTATATTTTCTGGAGTTATGAACTCTCTTCTGGCTCCAGCTTACTCAGGAGCCAGAATATCTGGCTGTTGGAATCTAAGATCTGATGGCAGGTAAGTGCCTTTTATTTATTTATTTATTTATATATTTGTACTTTTTTTTTTCTATTGTCCTCGGGTGTCCTAGACAATTGATTTTTTTTCTTTGAGGTTTAAATGTCTGCTGTTTTCCTTTTGCAAATGTGGAATAAACAGGAGAGACAACTCGAATCTGTAGCTCTCTGGAGTATAGCCTTTAGGTGTTTGTTGACATACTTTGGGAAATTTTGCATCTATCACTCAGCAACACAAATTTGCTGTGAATGACTTCAATAGTGCTTTTTTTGCAGGCAAAGTTTTCATGGAATGATATTTTTAGAATTTGACCACATCATGTTGTTTTACAAAATGTTTTTTCCCCCAATTGTCCTGAAACTTGAAAAGGCTTGTTATGTGAGGTTGGGTTGTGTCAAGTGCAGTTTGTGTGAGCCATTGTGCATTTTGTGCCTTTAATTTATCTTTGTAAAGACCCCCCCACGACACCACAGAAACTCAGAGAAGGTCTTCCAAAGAGATCACAAGAAACAACATGTTGCCCAAGATATGACACTGTGTCTTATTTACTGCTAATATTACCCCTGACACCTGCTGACCATACAGCTTAGATGCTCCCCATGTCTGCTCCACGCGTGTCTTCTCAGGTACTCTGCACTTTTACCTCTGTCAACCTTTTCTTTCAACAAAGATGCATTCATGGAGCGTATGTAATGTTTAGGAGAACTCGGTGCTATGACTGTAACCACTGCACAAGGGCATGATTCAGCAAAGTAAGGTTGGCTAATCTTTTATGGCACCCGGGTTTGGTTTTAACTGATAACTCAGCTGGAGTGAGCTGTGCCTCATGCATGTATGTCTGTGTGTTCTATGAGTCTCTGGCCACTTCCTGGCTCCATCCAAGCTCAGGTGACCCTGATGCGATAAGATAAATCTTTGCTCCCTCTTGTTTGCTTGACTTCTGAACTCTTGATGCTCCACCTGGGGAGGTATACGACCTATTTAAAGATGTGGATGCTGAGAGTTGCCTGGATAATGGAGAAAGAGAAGAACACCTAGTACTTGTCTCTTACACAGCCTACTATGGATATAGCATCTGGCTTTTTACAGTCCTCTTTGGGTGAAGTGTGGATGTCTCGGATACTGCAGTAAGTGTTGCTAACAACAGCTACCTGGTTAGACTTGTCACTCAAAGAAGTAGTTTGGCAAGTAATTCACAATTTGTTTAGGTCACGACTCTTTGTATTATTCTTTGTGCCACTTGTAGTTGCTTAACTAATGATATCCAGTTAGCTGCTTCTTAAGACTATATTATTTCATTTCCCAAAGGGTGAGGCATTGCAGATGCTTCAGACTTATGTAAAAGCGGTGACGAAGGTTTTTCAAAGGAAATTGAGGAAGTTATAAAATAGTTTCACAGCAACTTGTTAGACCAGTCCTTTTGTATCCACTTTGCTGTCTGCTCTGAAACTTAATTAGCCACAAACATGAACTGAATGTTAATGTTCACTCTTCTTCACTTTCTAATTGTCATTTCACAAAATTAAACTCTTGTTCTCTGGATGAAGCCATGAGTGACTTTACTGCCACACTGTTTCAAAAGTTTAAAAGCCTTTGCAATAGTTTGTTGATGCAATTGTTTGGTATTGACACACGACACACTGGGTGTTGCATAAGTTTCTCTCGGTAGCAGTTTGGTCGTTAGTTTGAATGGTCAATGTAAATCCACTCTGAGCCTCGTTCCTGTTTTGAATGAGCTTGTTGTCAATGTTTATGCGGAGCTGCTTATCTTGCTGTCTAGGATGACAGATTGTTACAATGGTCTCGTTCAGTTGCACAGCTGATTGCAGGACTGTATTGATGTAGTTGAGTCCGCATTTATACTCTGAGGACTTTCCCCACTACACGAACTGACCAACCTGTAAGTGAACTTGTAGCTGTTGTCCCTGGTTCTGTTTTGGAGACAAGTTTTGGGAGCTAAATTTCATCCCCATTCAGGAGATAGTATTAAATCAGTGATTATCAGTGATGCTCAAGCAGCCGTTGCCCGTGTCGTCACATCTTAGCTACAGCAAGCACAACAGAATATCCCTAACCACCATTCAATTCTGCATGTACATCAACCAGGACATTTAAAACATTTTTTATAATGAAGAGCAATGGAAAGTGCATTTTTGACACTCATCAAAATGGCATCGTCTGTACTGCTGTTTGAAGTGTGTCACTGTTTCAACTGCATACTTCCCATTTTTTTTAAATACAGCGGTAAAGCAAAGCACAACCAACAACCTTTGCTCTACAAGTTCTCGTAAAGTTCAGGTTATCAAGCTGCAGAACATTACGTTCCCTTTGTGGAAAAGCAGCTATACACATGTACTTTGTTTCCAGCAGTAGTTTTACACTACAAGACCGGACAAAGTTCAGTTGTTGACTGTGTAAAAAAAAAAACTAAAGATTAACTCCTGACAGAAGGAACAACAGTGCAGTTCAGTCCTGTTTACTTTTAGTTAAGTAGGCCACCATGCTTAATATCAATCTACATATTCAAACCGATGTCTGTCTGTGTGTGACTGATGCCAACACTAATCGTCATGACTGTTGTGCTCTCAGCATGCCTCACTGCCTTTTCATGAACTCTCACCGCTGTTCAAATGCAAATCGTGACACAAGGACACTAGTGAGCAGTGGTTGTACTATGGCGCTGTACTTGACTTTCAGTGTGCAGCTTTTTAAGTTAAATTAAAACCCCACACATACTGTCACCAAAAGACATTTTATTATACACCAAGATGAGAACGAAGGTGCTATAGCTTATGACTGGGTACAAATCACAACAGACCGGTATTGGTTCCTTTTTAAAGGTTGGCCGAGTTGCTGTCAAGACTATAAAAAGGTTTGTAAAACATACACGTATGCACCAACAAATAAACAGTGATGGCGTGTTGTGCTGTGTGTTTGTTGATTTCCAGTGGTGAGGGATCACTGGACCTGCTTCTCCCCTCAGTTAGCACGGGCCTTTCACCCAGGAAAAGGACAACCAGCCAGTGCAAGTCTGAGCCTCCTCTGCTGCGCACCTCCAAGCGAACCATCTACACTGCTGGTCGCCCTCCCTGGTACAACGAACACGGAACACAGTCCAAAGAGGCCTTCGTCATTGGTAGGAAACTAAAGAGAGATGCAAAACACCATGTCACAACACTGACTTTTCCTTTCTTTATCTGTGTTATTTCATTTAGAGTACTTCTCTTATGTTGAATACAAACTTTTAGAAAAGAACTAATAGAGCCAATATTACTTTTTAACAGTGAGTTCTCTAAACTGAAGGAAAAGCTGCATTAGCAGCATTGATTAAATCAAGTCTAAAGTCTAAATCCCAAGAATGAATTGCAATAAGAATTGAGTTTAAAATGTAGGAGCTCAAGAATATTTATCTATTGGAAATAAAGTTTACTGATACTTTGTATGAGCAGATAAAATGTGCCTTCTGCTAAAATAAGCGATCACCATATTACTGCTAATGGGTATTGATGAACTCGTTCAGTTGACATTTTAGTCAAATGTGGGCGTGCTTTGCTTTCAGTAAATATTGGATAAACAGTAGGATTGTGTTTGTACAAGAGAGTTTCAGAAAATACCTAAACTGATCATGTTTACTTTGAAGTATGCCGTTTTCTGTGTTCCTGCCTGTCTGTCTGCATGAAAATAGCCTAAAGCAACATCAATGACAACATTACAGTGTCTTTTCAAGTCAATGCTAGTATATTCACACCGAACAATGGTATTCTAAAATGACACTTTTTCTCAGTAAGCATGTAATGGAAGAAAAGTAGACAACAAAGAAGCATACATATTCAAGAAATCTGTTTATACAGATACTGACAGGCAGTGAATGGTTATTCATTTTATTCCTGAAGTGTCTTAAGAGGTATAACAGTATCTCGTTTTTGGTCGCATTGAAAAAAGTTTCCATGAGTTAGCAGCACTAACTCTCAGTCTTTCCCAGCTCAGGCCTTCCATGAGTTACTTGAAGAACCAGTCGATCACTAGCAGGTTAGACCAGAGTTGCAGTGAACTCGAAGTCTTTGTGTCAATATTCCCTCCCAGGTCTGTGTGGCGGCAGCGCTTCAGGGAAGACAACTGTTGCCAGGAAAATCATCGAAGCTTTAGATGTTCCATGGGTGGTACTACTCTCTATGGACTCTTTTTACAAGGTATGCATGTTTGTGTACGTCTTTTACAGCACATCAATCCAGGGGATTTTACATTCTGGGGATTAAAATCGTGGCATGAGATAAATCTAGGACGCATGTTCCTTTTATTATAACTTCATCTCTGTCTTGTATGGCTGTTACACTCTCAGTGGCCCGAAGGAAGTGTATAAAAGAGTGAGACCGAGTACAGAAGACAGAGTGAAAGAGAGAAAATAGGATTTCCTTTGGATCCCAGGGGGAAAATGAGGATAAAAGCAGCGACTGGAGAGAAAGGAGACAGATTGGATAAAATGTAAGGAGGCACGTGCTGAAAGCGAAGCACAGCGACGAGTGAATTGGGTGGAGAGAAAGAATGCAGGAGAGCAATAAAGCAAGAGCCATCATTCTTGCCCCTCTTTATCTCCACCCACTCTCTGGTTGTGTAATCCTGTCAAAATCTTGACAGCAGCAGTTCAAACTGCGTAGAGTGGGAGGGATTCACCAGTGACCAGTGCTACTGTGGCCCTTAGCAAGTTCCAGTTTGTTCACTGCATTACCAGAGGTCAGCATTCATTTACATTTAGAATTTAGGTTTTTAGTGGTTTTTTTTTTTAATGTTGATATCTCCTTCTGTTGCAGTTTCTCAGTCCGCACACAGCCTGTAACATCGGGTGATCATATTAAGCGTGTAATCAGTTCACTTGAGAAGGGGGTGTTGCCGTTCATAAACTGCCAAATACCAGGTCTGGGGTTTTAATGCTCGGCCACCCTAAGGACACACACACACACACACACACACACACACACACACACACACACACACACACACAACCACACACACACACAACCACACACACACAACCACACACACACAACCACACACACACAACCACACACAACCACAACCACACACACACACGCACACACACACACACACACACACACACACACACACCTGGTACAGACGTCATAGTGGCACATGATGTTCTCCTAAATTTAGGTCCCTTCACATCAACTGCTCTTGAACAGTGATCTGTGTCTAAGTGATTTTGCACAAGCTTATGTGAATTATGTGCCAGTATTAGAGCCTTTGTATTTGTTGTATTAAAGTGCGTATATTTAATGTTGCTTCATTTGTTGTTTTTGAAGTGTGATATGCAAATGTTAGTATTTGGGTCTTCGGAAAAGCCAGAGATGGGAAAAATTGTTTCACTCTGAAAATCATGCTGTGAAGTTGCTGTAAACATCGACGTTGTGGCGATCCTCAGGTCCTGTCCCCTGACGAGCAGACCAAGGCTGCTAGCAACGACTACAACTTTGACCACCCGGATGCCTTTGACTTTGATCTGCTGACACACACCTTGCGCAAGCTCAAACAGGGCAAGAGCGTGAAAATCCCTGTGTATGACTTTACAACTCATGGGAGACAGAAGGATTGGGTAAGGATGAATGCCCACTTCCAGACACATGCTAATGCATTTGTAAGTTAATGAGTTGCATGTCAGAGTTACACCATATAATCTCAGTTTCTCGATTGCCTAAGAGGGTTCTAATCTCCCTCTCTAGAGGTTTAGTCACATTGCAAATCTGCATTTCTCCAGATGGTCTCTCTGAGAGACCACGATTTGGATTTCAGTCTGCTTTCTATTTTTTTTGTCCATTTACTACACTCAGATATTCACTCAACAGTGGCAACTGTCATGTGTGACTGATCATGATGCAATGTGCTGAGATGTGTGTATGTCCACAATACCATTGTTCGTATGTACATTTTACTGTAATAATACATGCATGTGTGTCCACCACAGAAAACCGTATATGGAGCCAGTGTTATCATCTTCGAGGGAATCATGTCCTTCGCAGATAAAAAGCTTTTGCAGGTAGGGCAAAGCTCTTTGTCCTCCAACATGTTCAATTGGTCAGTGGCAGGTGGTGTTGTCAGCTTTATTGTTATCTATACAAGGGGTCTAACCTGATTTTAAGTCAGAGGGTATGTTTATTTTAATGATGTTTTTCTTTATATCAATATTGTCCATGCAAAAACAAGCCCAGCATGCATTTTGAATATACTCTACATGCATATATATGTACTTAATGTGTATTTTTCTCTAGATAATCCCTAATTCAAAAGAAACTAATTCAAAAGCCTTTATCTGTGTATATGTCAGCTGGTAAGTATGCAGAAATGTAAGGCCACATATTCTAAAGATACGGATATCTTTGGCATTCGATCTTTAAAAAGTGTCTGCGTCACATAGTTTGTCCATCAGATAAGTTGTTTCAACTGTAAAATGTCACTCATTTATTGGATATAATGGGTCAGTATCCCTACCTATTGCTACTAAATTGATACACAGATAGTTTTATTAACTTTGACACATCAAATAATTCATTAAAATTATTTTCTGGTGCAATTCAAGGTTTGTTTATGTCAGAGGTAATTATATGCACGGAAGAAACAGAAGCCAATACTTTCAATACTTATCGCCTAGCATTGGCAGATTTTTCATCTTAACAGTCCAGCTGTTCAATAACACACCGTGTATATGAATATAGCTGCAATTTATGTAATTACAATTATTAAAAGACACATTGGCTCCTTTAATCTTTATGACAGAAGCTGGTTAAATAATTACCTGTTGTAATGAGGTATTGGCTCACAAAAATTAAAGGAATAAATTATAAAAGTTCAGAGTCACCACACATTTCCAGCAGTAATATGATCATTTGTTTTAAAAGAAAACAGTGTTATTTACAGTAAAGTGCTGTTGCCAGACTTAATTTAGCATTTTTATCAAGACGTGTCTTCTAGTATTTCTCACTGGTTGTCAAGAAAAATTAAATATGAATGAAGAGTAAAGTAAACTTTGAAGTAAGTGATGATGCTACAGCTTGAAATAAATCCACAAAAACAGAAACTTTAGAAATGAATAAGTTGTATTCAGCCCACCTTTTTCCTCACGTCATCTTTGTGTCAGTGTGCGTTATGAAGCTCTGTGTTCAGCCAAACATTTTCTCCCCGTTTCATGTTTTCCTGTCAGTTGCTGGACATGAAGATCTTTGTGGACGCAGACTCTGACATCCGTCTGGTGCGTCGACTGAGGAGGGACATTTCAGAAAGAGGCCGAGACATTGAGGGTGTCATCAAACAGTACAACAAGTTTGTCAAGCCAGCCTTTGAGCAGTATATTGAGCCTACGATGCGCCTGGCTGATATTGTGGTGCCACGGGGTGCGTTCACGCTAACATGTTTGCCTATGTACAACTTCAATATTACATAAGTACTATTATGATGTTACAGCAGCAATACAAAAGAGGATTACGTTTCAACATACGGATTACATTTCAATATACTATGTAACAGTATTGCTCCACTAATGTTGTGTTTGAAATTCTGTTCAATTGCATTTTACTGTGTTAACCTAGTGACAGTATGTTTGCAAATTCCGTTTGTCTTCCTGTCAGGTGGAGGCAACATGGTGGCCATCGATTTGATCGTGCAGCATGTTCACAGTCAGCTGGAGGAGGTAAGAGATGTCACGCTTACAGACGCACTGTTCAAACTCTGTCATGCCACTTTAAAATGACAAGTCTATGTTAGTAGAGCACTATGGTGCCTCATTCTTCCCTGCTGGTGTTATTATTTTTTTTTGTAATGTTATTTCTGAGTCAGCACATCAGTCTGTCTTATTGTACTCATAAGAGGTGTAGTTGCAGGCAGCCCTTTATAGTTCGCCTGTAATTACAAGCCACATCACTCCCTCTAGTGGAGGAAAAACAAATATCACTGCACAGGTTTTAGTGCAGGCTGAGTATGTGCAATTGCTGTGCGCTTATTCAGTCATTTAAATGTCAAAACAGGTAGAATTTTGTTAACGGTTATTAACTGTAGTTATTTAGTTCAAGGGAATTTTAAAAAATTGCAATTTAGACCAGATTTTATTTTCACTTATTTGGTGCATTTAAACAAACTAACAAATAGTTACTCTTGCCCTCCATGCATTCGTGAGGAACTAATTTACAATTTAGAAATAATTTGAGACTCCTATTTACAGCAATAGCTCAAAGGGTAATAAGACAGCATTTATACTTGACTGTCATTATCTGATGATCAGTCTGCATCTGAATGTGAAGCCAAAGCATTGTGTTTTCACTTTTAGGACAAAGACTTCATTACATTTTCTCAGTTTTCCTCTGCTTTTATGTTCGTTTACATACTGCACATATGAATATAAAGTCTGGCAAATGGTATACCTGCTGAAATGTGAGGCTAGCTGACAAAGGAAAAACAGAAAAAATATTAAGATGAAATGGAAGTTATTAGACATTTTTAGTTCCACTTTGACAAACAGCAGTCGAACACTGTCAACCCCTAGCTATGGTTCATTTCTGCGTTCATCCATATCAAACTAATGTCCATGTATTTGTGGGTAAATGTAGTATTGTGTAACCATTGTGCAGCCCTAAAAAAAAAAAAAAAAAAAAAAAAAAAAATCCTGTCTTCATAGAGTTGATTCATGGCAAATCAAACTCACTTTAGGTTTTGTTGTACAAGGCGCACTAATCACCAGTCACTAAGGGCACACTTTTGCCCGCGGGGAGCACTTTGTGTACAGAGTGCAGTTTGCTTTGTTTCCCCCCCTTCCACACACACACACACACACACACACACACACACACAGTAACACACATGCTGCTGATGGACTGCTCTCTCACTCTCTCCTCCCACCACTTCCTCCCCACCCCAAATCCCGCCATGGCTCACAGCGCGAGCTCAGCGTCAGGTAGAGTGGCCTTTATCCTGTCTATCATTCTCTCCTCAACATCTGCCCAGTTGCTCAACTGCTCCAGCTTCTTACTGGGAGGGAGAGAAAAAAATTAGTCCAGCAAAACCAACCTCTACCTTCCACTGATCTGCTGGCTGCCACGACACGTCACCAGGCGGCACTCTTGCATCTGTAAACCAAATATAATATGGCTAATTAGTGATCACTTATAAGAGCCCAATGTAAAGAACTTTACCGACAGCAGAACCGAATACGAAAAAACTTTGTGACGACAAGTAGATCAAAAGTTTGAAAGTGGTGTGGTGCAGCCAGCATTTAATGTAAAGATGTTGGTTTTCCCTCTCTCTACCTTTTTAAAGAAATGACAACTCGCACTCTTCCTGCCTTCTGTGTCTAAAAATACACCAATGAGTCAAGTCACTGACCCCTCCTTTCAGCAGCAACTAGAATAAGAGAGAGAGTAACTCTAACAGAAAGCGAGAGAGTGGAAGCTCGCATACCTCAGCCACAGAGAAAGTTTCCAATACCCGACTACAAAGCACTGAGTTTTTCCATTGAATGTCGGCCACAGCATCTGAGACAGAGAGAGGAAGTGAGCTTGGTGTCTGTCTTTAGACACAGGATGTGCTGGGGCCTGTGAGCTGAAATACCAACCTTTGCTGTTCTACACGGTGAAAGAGTGACAGCCACATGGTAGCTTTTTCACCTCCCACGCAAACACACAAAACACACAATGCGTGCGTGGTGTGTAGATATCAAAATCTTTTTCAAAACTTGAGTGTTCTTTTTTTTTAATTTTTTTTTTTTTTACCCCCAGTATCTGTAATAATCTTTTAAAGCCTGACCTGCCACTTGAGTTCTCTTCTGTATCATGATATGTACACGAAGCTATAACCCACAAAATATCATTTTACTTCAAATTTACCTCGATGGGAAGCGTATCTCCGAGACATTTGACATTTATGGGTCTCAGCTGTCACACTTTTCACTGTGTCTTGATAATCCCTTCATCCCTTCATCCACCTGATGTTGTGTCTCTTCTCATTTTTCCTCCTCTTATCTGTTGTTTTTCGTCTTTCCGTGTCCCCCTCTGTTCTGATTGTTGTGTCTCGTCAAAAAACAAAAACAAATCTCCCCATAGAGGAAACTTCGCTGGGATATGTGAGCAGATTTGCTATGATTTCTCTTCTTTTTTTCTTTTTGCATCTGGCTAATGTGTATTTCAGTGACATTTGTGGACACTGTAGTGCCGACATGACTGCATCGTTGGGTATTTGTAACATTTGTGCCTAGTCCTGTAGAGTCCAACATACCCTTAGTCTAGATATCCAAAACTAATGTTTAATCATAGAAAATAGGGAAATTATTACAAGTAGAGACCTATCATGGGAAATAACTATTGTATATTTATTTATATTAAAAAGTGAAATTTTCCTGTATTTCTAATCTGCGTCATATTAGTTTTTGAATTGATCCGTTTTAATTTGTGACCCTCGTTTCCATTATCATGGTCTCTGTGCTGTTGTAATTTTCCACTGAAATACTCAACCCTGGCCCTGAGTGTGCTGCAATTTTTGCAATTGTGTGTCTGCCTTTTCCCCAGCAATCTTATTCCAGTGGTTACACTTACCATTATCAACTTCGCTCTAACTACTACCGAAAAATCATTTTGTGTGTTTTCTGCATGTACATACACATCTGCGTGTGTCTGTTTTCTGAATGTGCATACAAGTACGTATGTGCACGCCTGTGTGTGAACTTGCACATACCTGTACACGCGGCGTGCACAGAACTCTTTAATTACACCCGTATTCATACGTGTTGCATTCATCCGTCTGTCCATCTTTCCTCCCTCGGCTACCCTCACCCTGCGTCCCCCCCCCCCCCCACACACTACTATTTGTTGCCGTGGTTACAGGGCGGCCCTGGCTTCTGCGCACCAGGCCCAACCCCTCCCCCAAACCCTCAGCGTTCTGGAGAGCACGCCCCAAGTCAGGGGCATGCACACCATCATCAGGTAAAACGCTAGGAAGCCTCATTTTTGTTGCTTCAGCAGCCGTTTCCATTCAAATCGACGCTTTATTAAGCTGCTGCCGCCGCCGGTGAAAAATCTCACGTCCTTCTCTTCCTGTTTATCACATCTAGGAACAAGGAAACCAGCCGCGATGAGTTCATCTTCTACTCCAAGAGGTTGATGCGTCTGTTGATCGAGCGAGCGCTCTCCTTCCTTCCCTCGCAGGTTTCTAATACCAAGACATACTGTTAATTCATTTATAGCACTGGATGAAGGTTCTGAAAGCACACGTGCGTTAAGTCGGACATTGACCCCGAAATATTGGATAACTGGGTGCAGATGGAGAAGTGTAGGCGAAGGAAAGCACGGCAAGAGAATGAGCTACAGCAGTGCGTGGCCCTGACATGGATTATGAAAAGATAAAAAAAAAAAAAAAAAAAAAAAAAATGAATGGAAAAAGAGTGAGTGCTTGCATTTGTTAAAAAGGCATTCAGACAGACAAACATCGGCCTCAGACCTGAGCACGTAAACTCGTCAAGCCACCACAATGGAAAGTTTCCATTCCTCAATCGCAACATACAGTGTGACAAGACAGTTTGTAATTCACTGTAGCTAGTCACAATGTGCAGTATTTCCCTTACTTTTGTACAGCACTGTACTCGCACTGTTATGATTTTGAATATTATCTCAGGTCCACATAGTCCAGACCCCCCAGGGAGAGGATTATGAAGGCCAGACTTTCCACGGGAAGAGGGTGAGTGAACTCCATTTACTTCCTGCCGTCTTCTCGGCGCTTTTTACCATTTTATTTGAAAAGGCATTCGGAAGAATGTTACCCAAATTGATGCAATTAACCTGTAATTAATTTATTTTTATTTTCATTGTTTTCTGTAGATTACGGGCGTGTCCATCCTGCGAGCCGGAGAGACCATGGAGCCGGCTCTGAGGGCGGTCTGCAAAGACGTCCGCATCGGCAAGATCCTCATCCAGACCAACCAGGACACGGGAGAACCAGAGGCATGCAACTGAATTAATGGCTGACGCGTTATAGAACTGCATTGTCTCTATGTCCCAAATAAGGAAACTTTAACATTTTGAAAAGATGTGCGTGTTTATACACATTTTAACACATTTTATTCACATCACACAATGAGTTTTGTGCAGTTTAACGTGGTCCTTTCGTTTCGTCGTACATTTTGTTTATCTTCGTGTCCTTTCTGGGAAATTCTTAGGTTGGGGGATTTTTGCGAAATGCTATAAACAGCAGGTCATTTATGTCACATTTTGGTACTAACCCACATCCTGCCTATACCCATTTTCAGCTTCATTACCTGCGCCTACCGAAAGACATCGGTGAGGATCATGTGATTCTGATGGACTGTACTGTCTCCACTGGAGCTGCTGCCATGATGGCTGTTAGAGTCCTCCTGGTGGGTACGCCGGATTGCTCACAAATCCACTTCGCCTGCAGCGAATTGTAGTCCCATTTTTTTTTCACGGGGGTGTTTTCATTTTCAGGATCATGACGTTCAGGAGGACAAGATCCTGCTGGTGTCTTTGCTCATGGCTGAAATGGGAGTCCACTCAGTGGCCTACGCATTCCCACAGGTGAAAATCATCACCACAGCTGTCGACAAGAAGGTCAATGATCTCTTTCACATCATACCCGGCATAGGTGAGTAACGCTGAGAAAATATGAAGAGACTGTTTAAAGACACTTAGGAAGTAGGAAATATGATGGCATTAAATTTGACAATGACATAAACGTGACCTTTTTAAAAGATGTCAACAACAGATTTAATTGACGTTGCCACATGTTTTCGGTCCCTGTAGGAAACTTCGGAGATCGATACTTTGGAACAGATGCACCCCCCGACTGGAGCGATGAAGAGATGGATGAGCCCAGTTACTGATTAAATTATTGGCTTTGCACTTAGTTGGATGATTCAGGACTGTGGCCCTCAGTGGACAATATGAGGACATACTTATGTCTGGCCATAACGCGCATTCTTCAGGGGCCGAAGACGAGTGCACTGAAAGGAAAAAAAATGGTAATAGGACAAAACATTGTCAATGTACAGTCACCATGTTTTAAATTTTAAATTATGTCATTTAACCTTGCGTAAATGCGATTGAGGAGAGTTGTGTAATGAAGTATGACATGTTTCTATTTGTACAGTATGTTATAAAGTCAATGTTTTATTTTAGGATTTAAATTGTGACAATCTCTTGAAATTTGCAGACACGTTGAAAAGATGTATCTAGCCTTAAGCCGTGTACTGTGGATGACACAACTGAATGTGAATTTGCACGAGACATTGAGGGGGGGAAAAAAGGTCACGTTTGTTTTTACTTTTTCGTCTTTTTTTTTTCTTTTTTTTTCTACCACATACCTTTCTCATAAACTTTCACAAAGCAAAATCGGAACATGAACTGGTGTTGCTCAACTTCCATCACCATGAGCACTTTCTGAAGGACCATTCAATCGGAAAATGTGTAGGTGTACCCTTTTTTTTTTTCTCTTTTTTTTTTTTTCTCTTTTTTTTAATCTCTAGTTCACCATTTCCTTCTCTGTGGATGCTGACCTAACCAGTTGAAAAGAATGTTGAAAACCGTTTTTCATTATTCAGCTTTAAGTATGTACTTGTGTATATTTATGCAGAATGTCCTTCATTTACATATTTTTACGATGAATAGACCTGACCAGTCAGCAGGCATGTCATGCATCTTTTTGCTGCTGGGAAAATGGGTCATCTGCATTTAGTAAATGCATACCGTTTATTTCAGTTTCTGATGCCTGTTTTTCATGCAGAAGAAAGGAATTGTTTGTCTAAAGAAGAAAAAAAAAAAGGGCTATTGAGGAGTTGTGGACAGATGAACTTCAAATATCTAAAGGTCATGAGGTGTCCTGATAGTGCCTGATCTTTTTACTGGGTAGGAATATTAAAAATGAACATGATCCATTTGTTTAATATGGTGTCTATTTATTATTGCCTTGTTCTTTGTTGTAAAATGTTGACAGTTTGCCAGACATGAGGTTGCACTCCACAATATTAATCCATATGGGTATTTCAACCGATGCAAGGAGAGAAGATGCGTATAAAGTTCATTTTAATATCATTTTACAGTATCATAATTTATTTTTCTTTGAATTTCAGTCCTTTGTAAGTCTTTAGTTATTTGCTGTTTTAAGAAAAGGTACATTATTGAGGGAAAAAAGATGCCATAAGGTGTGTTGACAACGTAACTCTCTGCATCCTGTCGGCTCATCACTGCTTTTCCATTCAGTCAACTGTTTATGTACAGTAAGCGTTTACTGCTGAATACTGTTAGGAACTCATCGATTGTGTTTGCAACTGCGTTGTTTGAATGCGTGCTGTTTTGGGTTTACCACTGCTGCATGTTTTATATATATATATATATATACATATATAAATCTAAATATATATATATGTATATATATACACATATATATATTTATTTAATAAAAGTGCAATAGAGATTTCAATTTGCTCAGGGTGCATTGTTTAATTTATGTCAAATGTGAATTTTATCTGTTAAGCCAGCCCCCATCAGTTATCTGAAAATATTGTTCAGTCTGGATTATTAAAATACCCATCAAAGCACCAAAAAGTAAACTTCTCACCATGTCTGAATAATGTGCATATTTTTACCTTTTCAAACATTTCAAGACCGAAAGACACATTACCTACACTCTGAAAATGAGCAGGAAGGATGTTGTGGTTGTCCTCTTCTCATGGAAAGCAACTTTGATATCTTCCATCACTTTCCATAATTATCACTTTTGACAGCTGTCAAGAAGTCAGACACGATAAAGTGTGATTGACAGGCATTTCATGAGGCTGATGGACAATTACAAACCAGCGGCCTATTGGGCAGATATTGACGCATGAGAGGCGTCTTTTTCTGAGTGAAGAGGTGTGAAAAGGACGGTCAAAAGACACGCAAGAGCTTAAAATATCAGCAAGCTCAGTATTTTCTAATTCTTGTTCTGCGCTTCAATATGCAGCTCTCATTTGATTGGAAAGGTTTTATTTTAATAGTTAAAGTGGCTGTCTGTTGATTAAAATGTGAATTAATTCAAACTGGCTGAAATGTGTGATAAATACTTTATTTTGCCTCAATTTATTTTTTTTAAAGAAGATTAATTTTTTTAAAAAATGTTTAAGACAAATGGCATGCAAAGTTCATATTGGTCCCTTGAATGGCGATGTCAGTGGAAAATGTAGCACCGGCGGTGACAAACAGGAAGGTGATGTGTCTGTGTGTCATTGTGTGTGTGAGTTGCATCCCCATTGGTAGCACAGAGCATGATGAGGTCACAGCTCGGTGAAAACAAGCAGGAGTGGCCGTTATAAGTCAGCAACCTGTGTTTCTTTCATCAGCTTTTACCCCTGGCAGCTCGCCCTGTTCTCTTCCTGTCTGCTTTCTTCTGGTCTTGACTTTACATGATGAAGATTGCTTCCCTGTCTGCCTCGACTTGGGTCTCAGGAGTCGCAGGGTCTGCCATGCGGGTAAGGAAGACTTTTAAAGCTCTTAGACAGAATGAGACTTCACAAACTTGCCGCGGTCCTTCATTATTGCAGTGATTGTCGAGGAAACGTGGAAAGTTTTTATGGTTGTTATTTGTTTGGTTAATGTGCTATTTGGCGGTGAGTGTGTCTGGATTGTAAATGTGAAGAGATGGTGCGACTAGGCCAGCACAGAACCGTAGCTTAATGCAGATAGCAGGGGATGAATTATTCAGAAGATGAAGTATTTCTGAATCATGTGAAGAGGGTTTAGATCTCTCTCTCTCTCTCTCTCTCTCTCTCTCTGTGTGTGTGTGTGTGTGTGTGTGTGTGTGTGTGTGTGTGTGTTCCCCATGCACTATCTCCATCCGCATAGTTCATCATGAGAGTAAAAATGTCTAAGAGATTTGGACTGTCCTCATAAAGTCAGGCCGGGGTGATTTAGATGTTTAGTTTGAGATGCAGTTTGTGCATTAAGCTCTGCTGCCTGAGTGTTTAATTGCTCTGAGAGGTTTCAGTACAAGTTAGCTAACAACAAAGAGCCAGATGTGGTGTTAATCTTCCTTTATTGTGCTCGGAGTTTTTTGATTGGGAAAAATAGTGCAAATGTGAGCCAGATATGTTGTTTAAATGCTGTTAATCATTGGTATTTGTCATTAGGTTGAAACCCATATTCTGAAATGAGATATGATGTATCTCTGTATCCGCTTTGAGACGAAAAGAGGTATTGAGATTTTTTTTTTTTTCTTTTTCTTCTCCGTTGGAGTGCAAAAAGTGAAATAAAATAACCAGAATGAAAAGAAATCACTGTTGTTTTGATCAATCGCAATTTTAAAAACAGTATATTTTCTTAATTCTTTTACTTTTATTCTCAGCGGATTTTCGCTTTTGGCGCCAAAATCAAAATGCCTGTAATTATGAATGAATGAAACAATTTAAAATCAGAATTGCGGCATTAGTTCAACTTACACATGTGTGTATTTATTAAAATGCAACCACAACCACACAAAAAATAAAATCTAATCCATGAAATCAAAACTTTGACGTAAGTGTTTTTTCCGAATGGGTACTTTGATAAGCTACATTTAGGTTAAATGATGGGAAAATATCACCATTTAGATTTCTGTAATTATAAATGTTGATGATGGCATAGCATGACCAACAATGTTATTATAACTCTCTTTGTGGTTATAGAGTAGATTTTTGTGCATCAGAATTTTGGGGAAAACAGTAACACCCACCAGTCTATCACTCGGTGGGTGCGCATTTTCAGATGCGTAGACACATCTGGACCACAGGACATAGGACAGACATATATCCCATCTTTTTTTTTTTCTTCTTTTTTTTTTTTTTTTTTTTAAATCAAGTGGTGTTATTTTTATCCAAACATTTGCCTCAGTATGGACACTGAGGCTCACCGGGCGGCCTGACCAAGACGCTGAGTCCCGCTTTCAACTTTTGAGTGGTTCTTTCGAGGACTGTCCAACCTGAGAATGGTGATTTCAGGCTCAATCTCAGGTTCGTCAGCCCATGAAACGCTAACTCATCTCAGCAGATTATGAGGAGGAACACCAAAAAACACAAACAACAAAGAATAAACCTTCCTGGACTATGCCGGAATATGTCTCTGATATCCAGACAGCAAGATTTTGAATCATCAGCTGATCAGACAGACTACCAGTAGCTATTTATTTCTTAGTCATCGGTCATGTAATAGATGAATATTGGTATTTAATTGCTAATATTTGCCAGACTTTGTTGTCAAAAAATGCCCCTCTGGTTCCTCTCCAATATATTGGCACAAGTTGAATATTGCATGTCAGCACGAAAAAGAAAAAAAACAAACTGATTCCACTCATTATAAATGTCAATATTCAAAATAAATGATATTTGAAAGGTTCTCTCTAAGCCAGAGGTCTTCAACAGGGGGTCCGCGACCCATGGGACAAAATTGTCTAATCAACCAAAAATGTCACGGACCCTTGCAGTGAGGTACTGCAGGGGGGTCTGTGAAATTTGTGGTTGGTTAGAAAAAAAATTCTTTTTTTCTCCCCAATTTTTTTCCCACGAATTTAAATGTCTTTAAATACACATTAACATGAATCCAACACATTGTAGCGAATGGATAAATGGAGGCAGAAGATGTTATCTTTCAAACAGAAATGCACACACTCAGCGACACACAGGAGCTCTTTCAAGCTGGGCACCGGTTCACTCACAGCGCCAGGCTAGCCTGGACATGTCCCTCCAAGCCTCCTGCACTCCTCCAGTTTAATATAAAACACAATTGTATACAATATATACAGCAGGGGGTCCCTGCTCCAAATCTCTGTGAGTTTGGGGGTCCTTGGCCTGAAAAACGTTGAAGACCCCTGATCTAAGCTGTTTGATGTTGAACAGTTCCCTCCAACATCACTGCCCGTTAACCAGTAGAGGGAGTAATGTACACACTAACCCAACAGCGGAGCCCATTGCTGCTTGTGGAAATTACTTTGAGAATTTAGATTTTAACCTACAAGTGAAATCGCCTGAACAATTCCGTAATTATGTTTTAATGTCTTCAAGAATGACAACTCTATTCTTAAAATCTTAGGGAAATACACATTTTGCTACAATATAATATGATTACAGTATTTATTATTTTTTAACAACAGGAAAGTAGAAATGCTACTTATGTTCTGAAAAACTTACCAAGTGATCTAAATATTGTTGTTTGGTCGCCCAAGTATAAAGCTGTGTTATGTTGTCCTTATTTGACAACTGCTGATTTTTGTTAATAATCATATCAGACTGCAAAAGATGATGCCTGCCGTAGAAATTGCAAGGTGCAGCATTAGAAAGACTTGATATTATATATTAGGTAGATTTATACTTGCTTATTGTATATAGTAAGGAAGTTGTATGCGTAAGCAAATGTAACACAGGCTGTAAAAATTTTTGTTACTTTAACACCAAACATTTTACAAATTCTGCGGAAATGAACGACAAAACAAATATTTTGTAAGTGTTTGATTAGTGCATTTATATTTGATTTGGTTTTAGGAGAACACATTGCACTGTTTAGTTTTTTCAAAATATTTAATGTGTTCAATAGGAATAACATAAATTATACAGTAAGTGGCTAAAATCCCTAAACGCTTAAAAAAAACTTTCCATTATTGTCTTTTCCCTGTTTGGTTCAGAAATGTAGTTCAACATGAACTCAATCGCCTCATCAGAAAGAGTATAACAATCTGTGATACATGAAAACATTAAAATTACAAAACCAGATCAAATCAAATATTTTTTTTTTTTTTTTGGGGGGGGGGATTCAGCGAAGTTCATTGTTTAAAAGATTTGCCCTTTTCTTTTTCTTAAATTAGTCCAACAGATTATAGTTTTACAGTTTGTAACATTTGCAGCATATCTAATTGTATGTCAGATTTCGCACTTCAGTCTTATTTTATTCTCTGAAAAAAACAAAACAAAACACTTCTACATCGTTCCAGCCAGTCAGCCTTAAAGGTTCCTCGCTTCTTACATCTCCACTTGTTTGTCTCGTTTGTCCTCTGAATTGTTTTATGAATGAAATTTCCATGAAAATAATTTTCTTTGAAAATTAAACTGTGGGCATTCGCCAACAGGAAAGACAAATAAGTAAATTTGCATTTCAAAAGTAATTTCTGGTGAATTCTGTAGAGTGGCATGTCTATACTGTCTTTCAGATGGAGAAAAAAAACAATATCTTTTCACATTCTGACCTCCTCCTAAGATTGATATGTAATTCAATCTAAAACTTGCAGATATAAAATGAAGTGCAAAATGAAACGGAAAAACTTTCATATATCTAATCACGTCTTTCCACAGGTGTATTATATTTAGTACAATCGTTTCCTGTTCGATTTTCCACCAACTATCCCAGCAACTGTTTCCACGAAGATGAGAAAGCACTTCTCTTTCCCCTGATTATGTTACTTCTCACTGAGTGTACATATTCCAACACAACAACATTATTCAGTACATGATGCAGACAACTGACCATTGAAATAGATGTAACCTCTCAATATGTTTGGCAATTTTGAATTTTTTTTTTGTGTCAATAAAGAAGAAGATTTTTTTTTTTATTAGAAATCTTATCTAATTGAATTACTATTTAATTAGAAATGAGGCATCTCAGAAATCTTTAGAAACAGAATGTAAACACTGATGTGGCTTTAAAATCTCACTGCATGTAAAATCACCGCCCTGCCAATAATTAGAGGACGATGGGCAGATGCAGTCTTTGTTATTTCTGTTTCCTTACCTCTGCAAACTCACTTGTCTGCTTTTTAGTAATCGCATCTGGACAATTGTGTTACAACTAAATGTATTCACACCAGCTCTCTGTTGCCAGTGAAAACTGATTTTACAAACATCCTTTCAGAGCCAAATGGTCGCGTGCAAAATGGACCAGAGGAGTGGGTGACCCCAGAGACCTTTCTTTCATCTGGGTCAAGGGTCAGATTGGGATCCAGCTCTCTGTGGCGATACTAAACCCGGTCACCAAGGTAACATTATGTGCAACTGGAATGACGAGGGTCACATCAGTGAACACTGGCTCCTAAATTATATTCCATTTTAAAGATGTTAATTTTTGTCATCTCTCTTTTGTAATTCTCACATGGTAATTTGAATTAATAATAAATGTTTAAACAGAATAATTTGTGTGTGTGTTTTCATAGCTTTATAGCTTTAACCTTTGTTACCCCACAGCAGTCTGTTTGTGAGTCAACATACCGGGGTTGAAGGTTTCGAGCCATGTTGCCTGTGGTCACTTGGCTGGGAATGAACATGTGTATGCAATGAAAAGCCAGAACATGGTGGCCAAGAATGAGGCGAGCTGGCTGACATGCAGCGCAGTCTGAGGTTCAGGGAGGAAGTTCAGGTCACGCCACGTCATGTAAAAAAAAAAGGACAAGTGCGCCTGACAGAGAATTATTGGTGGCATAAAAAATAAAACAGATATTTTGTTGTTGCTTTAAACCTGTCTAATTATTCAGATGACTTATGCTATATGATCATTTATTTCTTGCCTTCCGGGAATAGACAGTGAAAGGGAAAAGTTTTCCTTATGGTGCATTTGCAGACACTTTGATGTGTGAAATAAATGTGTTTATGTTGTTTAACAATTTTAATAAAAGAAACAAGTAAATATATATCACGTTTATCTTCCCATAACATCCATGTGCATAACAAGCCTTCTGGATTAGATTTATGATTATGTTCCTATGCAATGCTGACGGATTTTTAAACGCACCTACAAGAAGGCTTTAAAATTGCCTCTGCTCTCGTCTACTATAACATACTGTATCTTTAATAGAAAATAACAGCCACAAATTGATCTTTATGATGGATTACCTGTACCAAACAATTTCAAAAGTACCGGCAGGCGATGTATCTTAATTGTATTTAATTGTGTGCATAGTGGAGGAGGAAAGTCAATCTAGAAACTTATAGTGTGCTTTGGAATATGGCTATAAAGATCCTGGGATTTATAGCAGCAGGGCCAAACCATTATACACCATGAGCATGATTATAGCAAAATTCTTCTGCAGAAGGGATGTAAAAGCAACAGTATAAGAAGCTGAGTGTTGTGTTACAGTAAAAAATAATGAATAAGGTGCAGTCAATGCAGCATAGATACATGACAAATGACTGACATCATCTTCGACAATCACGGTTTATGTGAGCAAGTGGCAATCATCTATCTGTCTCGTGTGTGTGTGTGTGTGTGTGTGTGTGTGTGTGTGTGTGTGTGTGTGTGTGTGTGTGTGTGTGTGTGTGTGTGTGTGTGTGTGTGCGTGTTGGAGGGTTTAAAGGTGTGGTGGGAGTTGTGCACTGAGGTCAGTTAGTTCCAACCTCGAGGAGAGCTCTGCCATGGCCTTGGAACAGTGTGGGGGTGGTTCACTTCCCCTTTCCCTGCCTCACAGCTTCCTGTGAGCACTGTAACCGTTAACCACACCCTCCTCCTCTGGCCCAGCTCCCCCCCCCCCTCACACCACCACACCAAGCCCTAGAAAACCCTCCGCCCGTGCACCAACTCTCCCCTCTTTCTCCTTCGTTCCGCGGCCAATGAACACACGTACAGTCTCCAACAATAGCCCTCTTCCCTCATACCTCATACCTCTCCCTGCTCTGATTCTCTCCCCACCCTGGCAACCACCTCTCTGTTTCTCTGGCCTTCTCCATCCCTGACCCCACGTCAGCTAATTATAAAGATAAGTTTACACGACTGCATGTAGGCACGCTAGAGCTTGAGTCATTGTGACTATACACAGGTAGGCTGGTGGTTGGGCATCTCATTGAAAGACATTGTAAAGATCCTGTCTGTGCTTAGCAACAGCTGAGTCACTGGTGAAAGATGTCATTGAGCTGATTCTCCAACACTCCCTGATATCAAAAGATATGAAATGAGTTTTCTTTCATGTAATTTAATGAAAAGATTAAAACAATTGAACAACCAAAACAAAGCACAGCCATCTGATCAGCCGGCACGTCTCTCAGTGCCATGTATCACACCTACAGTACCAGCATTCCTACGATACTCCCATCAGTCATTGTGCTGCAGAAGAGGAGAACTCTGAACGAGATCTTCTGTGTCAGTGTGCATGTGAGTGGGCGTATATAAGCCTGTGGTCTGTGGAGGGACAGTGGAGATGTGTTGGAGAGTGTGTGTGTGTGGGGGGGGGGGGGGAAGGTGTGTGTATACATTGTGAACGTGAGTACAATGGCAGTGGTGTTTATTCTTTTTTTTTCTTTTTGGGGGGTGGGGGGTGTCGAGGCTACTTCTCAAAAGGGAGTGCTCATCCCATAGGGGAGAGGAGGAGTGGGGTGGAGCGCATGGAGTGAGAGTGTGTGGGGGAGTGAGTGTGGGGGCAGCTAGGCCATCTGGACTGTGAGGAGGCTGAAGAAAAGGAGAGAGTGTGTGTGTGTGTGTGTGTGTGTGTGTGTGTGTGTGTGAGAGAGAGAGAGAGAGAGAGAGAGAGAGAGCAAGGAAAGAGGGAGCAAGGATGAGAAGAGTGAAGGAGGGAGGGAGGAATTGTAGGAGAAAGGATGGAGGTACATGACGAGACACAGAAGGAGGAATGTTGCTCGTGGTCATTACGCAAAACATTTCCACAGTAATACTCAGCCTCTTGCAATATGTATTGATTTTACTTGCTAGAGACTCAATGAGTGTGTGAATGCGGATGTGAGCGGAGGCTAAGGAAAAGACATTTGTGTTTGAGAGCTTGCACATTCACTTAGTCAGTATTCTCTGTGTACAAAGCCATCCCTCAACATTTACCGGGCTCATTGGTGTTGCACTAAAAAAATACAATGAAATACATGTTGCAGCCTCAGACTCACAAGATCTGAGTTACATTTGAGAGTCACTGAAATTATCTTAATTTATTATTTATAAGCACAGACAGTAGTGTTGGTAATGTTGCATACTTGCCTGAAGGTGTTAACATGCTGTTTAGTCATTTTATCTAAGTGCTGACAGAATTCTACACGTAGTGTAGTTGACATAGTGTTTTCAAGTTATGATGAATTATCTTCACAGACTATTTAAAGAAATTTATGCGATCTGTACAATACATGATGACAGTTCTCTTTACTTTAACATCAAAAGGAATGATTTCCTACAGTAGATCTCGATTCAGCTGTAGATAGGGATCCACACCAACAGAGTTTCTGATCACTGAGGTATTGGTTGTGTTGTGAGTCCAGCAGGGGCAAAAGTGTGTGTTTTTTTCCCTCCCCTCCACTGTATCCTCCCCAGGTGTTAACAACATGATTGGTTTCCACCTGTGCAGTCCGGCCGTGCTTCTCATTGGTTCCCTTGGACTGCAAGCCGGCCTATCATCATTCGCGGTAAAAGGAGCACATCGAGAGTTTCAGTTTTGTTTTGTCTGTCTGAGCTGGTTGCATGGGATTAAGCAAAAACCTTTGTCATGGGAGATTGGGATACTCTTTACAATTTCATACATGTAGTTAACTTTTGTCCAAAAATGCTACTGGCTCGTGCCACCTCTGAATTTTTTTTTGTTGGAATATTTTTGCCAAGTTAAGTGACTTGGGACTTTTGTTTTTAAATGTAAGAATTAGCCATTTAGCTAGTTTTACTATTTTTTTTTTTTCTATTTTGTTCGGCACAACCACCTCAGCCCATCCTTCCCAAGTCGGTTGAGAATCTTTGTGAAGTTTGCACGAGTCGATAAAATAAATCACCTTCAATTTCACTTCTACTCGGACTCCTTCAATTATTGTTAGCCGTGTTACCTCAAGTTCCTCTAAATGTGGTAATCCTTTCTCAACCCATAGGTGTCAAATACTGCCATTTTGACACAGCCCGTGTGGAGTCTCAGAGATGTCCACAAGGTGTCTCAGGTTAGGCACGTGGTTAGGTTAAAGAAAAGATCATAGTTTGGTTAGGTTTAGGCACCGAAACCTCTTGGTTAGGGGTAAAATAAGTCATTTTATGTTAGTAATGTTACTTTCATCATGTAAGCTATGTGTTACAATGTGTGTTACATTACTTAAAAGAAATGTACATTGACTTTTGGTTTCTCAGACTCAAACACCGGTCTCCTGGGTCAAAGTCCTGCGTCCCTACTTTTGTCACTGAGTTTATTACTCTTCCTACTCTGTCACATGACCTCCTTCGACTCCAGTGGTCGCAGTGCCAACACCAAAAGGAACCTTGCGTGTATCTGATGACAACCGCTTTAACAAAACAGCAATATTTGACCCATGAGAACGGGCTGCATGTTCACCGAAGGGGAAATAAAAATGGGTAATTTGAAAACAATGTATTTCATTAATTGCCTGCAAATGTATGTATGTTGATTACATGACTAGTTTCTCTCAGCCATTGAGGAGGTTTACTTTCCTGCTGGTTTTTGCTTCTGTGTTTCGGAGCTAAAAAAAAAAATCACATGGTGTTGCGCAAACATTGTCTAATTTACCAACTATCTAACCTTTTTTTTTTTTCTTTCTAAATTTGATGCCATAGAGAATGCCTTATTTTATTTCATAAAGACAGCAGTATGAAGTGCAACAGCGTTCCCCAGCCAGAATCAAAACAGTTGAATGGGATCTTAGAGGGAACTATTCTAGTTACACATCTAGTTAGAGCAGTTAGCAATGCTAAATCTCAACTGGGTCAGCAGGATGAAATCATTTTAATGGATGTTGTCAAAGTTCAGAGAGTCATGTATCATCAGATAATGTACTGGTTGGGAATTTACAAATAACAATAATCTGGTTTTATTCTTATGTTACTGTTTCCAGAATTAAACCTCACTAGATGTTGTGGGGCAGTGTTGGATTATTACAGCGTCTTTTTGATAAATCACAAGAGCAATATCACACTGATTCGAAGTTGGTCTGAACCAATTATCTGCCCAAATGATCTTGTACCGGATCAGAGTATCCTTTGGACTTGTAATTTACGGGGAAGCATTACCAAGCCTGTTATCAATCCCAGGTCATCAAATAATGCTGTTTTGTTAAAGGTGTTGTAGTCAGATACACTATAATATAGAACAGCATCTCCATGGCAATGGAGAGTCAGAGAAATGATAAAAGTGACTACATTTTTAATGATCACATGCTTTACTCCACTCTTCCACCTGTGTACAAGTAACAACAATGTTAGCCTCTAGCATTAGCTTGCAGTAGCAGCAATTGAGACCAACAATAAAACATTATTTCAAACTCACCTTCAGCTTGTGCTGCAAAATGTCCCGTTGATTCAGTCTTCTTAGCAATTACTTTTTTTCAGTTCATTTTATATTACAAAATATAGCACACTTAAGATCAAACAGCTGACGATGATGGTACACCTCCATGTTTGTTTTAGTCTGAAGTCACAAAGTTCCCGTGACTTTCTGTGAGATCTCATGTCCGTGGAATTACCACTCTGAAATGGTTTTGAATAAACACTGAGTGTGTGGTCCTGCTATTTGTCTGAATGCTCTGATGCATGCGTTCTTATGATGAAAACATTAAAAATCTGGAAAATCTGTCGTTATGTCTGTGGCCTCCTATGTTATTAAAATCGGTGTAACAGAAATCAGCCATTTTTAACAAACTAAATGATTTGTGTTTTTTTTAATTTATTTTATTTTTATAAAGGAACCTGTCACAATATTTTCCATGAAAGAACCTATGGACATGGCCAGATCAACCTGCAAAGGCCCCCATAAACCATTCGCTCATCTCACTCTTTTTGTCGTATGTAAAATTGGGCTCAGATTTTCTGTGTGGTCCCTCCTCCAAAGGAAAAAACTAGATTTGGCGGGGGGAACCTTTTCAAGACAGTGCACCAGGATTAGATAATAATCCTGAAGATAATGATCCCACTCTATTGCATTCCCAAACAAATATTTATTTACCTGGCATAAACTAAGTGACACTGCAAATCAGGAGTTTTTAGGATCCCAAGGCAGTCGTCTGCTTTACCGAGATGGTAATCCATCCTGAAGAGTGACATTCAATGAATAATAATCTTCTAATTACTTATGCTGCATTGTGGGATTACCTGAGTTTCTCTAGAGAATCAGACAAGACCATAAAATGGCAAAGACTCTAAATAGTGTTCTTTACAGTTTACAGTAAATGATTTCTCCTCTAATGGTGTAAAGAAGGGTTTGCTTTAAGAAACAGGTGCACTCGACAGATGAGAGATGATTGAAATGCGAGTTTACAGTGATAGACCATCCAGTATGTGTGCTTGATTATGAGAACAAAAAAAAGACCTCCCTACTGTCCTTGGTTGGCGAGCTGACCCCCATCCCCTCTGACCCTCACCCCTCACCCTCACTCCTCCTCCTCCTCACCTTCCTCTACACATCAGCTCCCTTCCCCCATCTTTTGGCCACATCAATATCACCTCCTCCCTTTCCAAACCTTCCCAAAAGACCTCACCCCTCCTCTACTATCCCCTGCCCTGCCCTGAGCTCTTCAGGCCCTCCGGGCTGAGGGGTCAGCGAGGGTCGGGAGCTCGTGACTCCCTCATTCACGCTCTTTACCTCTTTCCTCTCTCCACTGACCCCACTCTTGTTCTATCAGAGCTCCGTCTATCTTTCTCTTCTTCCCTCTGTCCTCTGTGCAAACACTCACTCTTTCGTCTCGTAATTTGACCCACTTTTTCTCCCCTTCATTTCTCCTTCTTTCAGTTTGTGTGCTCCTTCGCTGGCTCAAGCTCTTCTTGGATGGCATATTGATTGGGGTTTCTATTCACCTTCACTCACATTCCTCTTTCTCTCTCTTACTCTCTCTCTCTCTATTCTTTTTGTTCCCCTGTGTACTGTAATGCTCAAACCTCTTTGATCAGTGTTTGTGTCTGTCTATCTACTACTTTCCTAAATGTCTCCATTTACTGTAAGCTCTACCACCATACTGCGCTCAATTTCTCTCTATCTGTGTCCACTACACACACACACACACACACACACACACACACACACACACACACACACACACACACACACACACACACACACACACACACACACACACACACACTGTGTCAAGTTGATGTTTGAAGAAAGCCTGATGTACCTCAGTGGTATAACAAAATAGGACTGTAGTCTGACTTGCGACTCACATTTGCTTTTACATTGGTCGGATCTGCTTGTCTTTTTTCATCACTCTGTGTTTGTGTGCTTGTGTTTTGCACTCATGACATAATTCCACATCTTTCTCCTAGCACGTTAATCATGAGTCTTATGTGAGGTTTGTTTTCCCAAAGGCCATCAGTGTTAAATCATCATTTTGAAGAAGGACTGCTAAAAACCTTCGGTACTTTAGGGGATTTACATACAAACGGATGTGCCCACCCATACACACACACTCAGAGCAAATACAAACACGGCCAATGGGGGGGAGGAGCTGTACTTTACCCCCACATAGCAGAAGGGAGCGGAGATGAGGTACAGAAAAAAAATTAGAAACCAAATTAGAGGAACTGGTCAGGCGAGGAGGAGAGGCAGAGAGGAGTTGAAGGAGAGGGAGGGGAGAGGGTTGAAGGAAAGGAGGGCTAGGACAAACAGAGCCAGTGACCTGAGGAGGGAGTGCCGAAGAACCTAACCAGCATGCATCAACAAGAAGGCTGCTGAGAGGGCAGAAATACAAGTTAAAACATTGAGAGCAGCTTGCAGAGAAAACGAACAAGAGCACAATGTCGAACATGTTTGTTAGCGTGAGTCGTCTTTGTCCAGCCGTCACCTTTTGACCCTTCTCGTGTCTGTGCATGAGTCTAATCTTACACACAAGGCTTATGATCCCAACAAAAGCCTTTCTTGTGCCCATCACTCCCTACCCCCCATTACTAAACCCCCCAACACATTTCATTATCCCCTTCTCACACCTCAGTGAGACAAGGTCTGAACACACGAACGTCAGACAGCAAAATAGAATTTTAGCACACTGCGACCCCTGTCTCCTGCTCCTGGTGAAACCATCTCCTGACTGGTGCATCCCACGCCTTCCCAGGCAGCCTCTCCTTATTGAAAAGTGTAAAGAAGAGTCAGCAGCGTGGCGCTAGAGAAAAACACTTATCATATTATCATCCTGATAACTTTGCCTCCTTCCGTTTGTGTTTGTCAGTGCGATATCTAATCATCACACTTAGATCCAAGCAAACTGCACCAGCATAATGCTTGATAAATATCCTCAATGTAAAATAAACCCTTCCTTGGTGTGAAGGCTGTCAAACTGGGATACTTACACATTACAACCTCCTACAACCGTGACCTCCGCCCCCATCCGCTTCTAACTCTTCCCCTTTCTCCCTCTCTCATCCTTTCTGCATCTTCCTCTCCCTTTCTGTCTCCCTGTCTTCTATTGCCTCATCTCTTTCTCTTGTTGGTGTAAGTAAGCAGCTTAAACACCTACAGGGTGTGACATTGGGGCCCCACGCGCCTCCGAATGCAGTCAGTGCGGGTGGGAGAAGGCAGCGTTGAAAAGGAGAGCGTTTCATCCGTCTATTCTCTCCTCCCCGCTCTGCCTGGCATCAACGGCGTGAGTGTGGTTAAGGCAAAGCCAAGGCTGTCCCCTCATATTAGCCGGGGCTGAGCCAGACAAGCCGTCATCCCCCCCGCAAGACTGTCCTCCACTGCTCATCTTAACACCGCCTCCCCCCTTTTTCACTCTCTCTCTCTCTCTCTCTCTCTCTTTCTCATCCTCTTTCCTCCTCTCCTCCGCTCAGCTCAGCTCTGCCATGGGCACCGGTCCCCAATCTCCAAGGTGATTATGACAAAAACGAACGACCCCCAAGAGACGGGGCCAGCAGAGATAAGACAGAGAGGAGGATGGCAGAGGGAGAGAACGAGGAGGAGGAAGGGATTGGAGATGGATGATGTAACAGAGAATTTTGGCTGTGCATTATGATTTGGGTTGAGAATTTCAGAACCACCAGTTCATATCAGTCTAGATCTATCTATAACTCTATCGTTTTCTTTTGCAGAAAGAAAGAAGCCGGTGATGGTAGGTCGATAGCAGTGATGGAAAGTAAAAAAGTATATTTACTCATGTACTTTGAATAAAATACAATTTGTATGTACCTTGGCTTTATGTGAGTACTGAGAACTTACTACTTTATACTTTACTTTTTATACATCAGAGAGTAATGTGGCTATTTTTATTGCCCAATGTAGTCATTTTTCAGCTTAATATTTTGAACAATTAATGTTGCCTTGGTATAAATTAAACTAACAAACAGAACATAAGTGTAAGTCTCTATATAATGAGCATTTTTTACTTTTAATACTTAAAAGATAGATAGATAGACAGACAGACAGGGACAGATAGATAGATAGATAGATAGATAGATAGATAGATAGATAGATAGATAGATAGATAGATAGATAGATAGATAGATAGATAGATAGATAGATAGACAGATAGATAGATAGATAGATAGATAGATAGATAGATAGATAGATAGATAGATAGATAGATAGATAGATAGATAGATAGATAGATAGATAGATAGATAGATAGATAGATAGATAGATAGATAGATAGATAATTAGTTTATACTGTACATTATTACATAGATAGATGGCACAAATAAGATCCTAGCTCTTCTTTAAGGGTCAAAGGTAATTTGTTGTGGTGTAGAATGGGGTCGTGACCCTATGTAGTCAGCAGGGTCAAATCAAACAGCAGCACTGAGCTCAAGGAGGTCATTAAAAAGACAGAGTGTCCTGATGGGGAGAAACTGAATGGGGGATGCTGTTAACCCCTTCCCCTGCCTCCATGCTGCAACGAGAGGAAGCAATGAGAAAGGAAATGTAGTGGAGGAGAAGAGATGAGAGGTCATATTATTGTAGCATAGCAACCCAGGTTTCAGTGTGGGTTGAAGCAAGCAATAATATATAATATTGCTGAGAGGTTAGACAGCTTAGAAGAACCTTTCAAGATGGATGTGGAAAGAGAGGTGCACTTTCTGCGCAGAAGAGGGGGAGGGAAGGTAAGAGAGGGGGTGGGGGTGAGCGGAGTCGCTAGAAAAAAAATAGCCCAATCCTCCCATCTCCATCTCCTCCCCCCTTCTCCTCTCTCTCTCTCTCTCTCTCGCTCCCTCTCTGATATTATGTTAGTTTCCCTCTCTCTGTCTTTCTTTCCCTCCCTCTCCCTCCGCTCTGTGCATCATTAAAACAAGCAGAGTAGTGTTCAGAGCGTGGGGCTGAACTGAGACGGTGACCTCCACAATAAGAAGATGTTCTTGCTTCGGGGAAGAGAAGGTCGTTTTGTACTCCTCTCTCTCTCTCTCTCTCTCTCTTTCTCCTACTACTTCCAATGGAGTAAATGAGATTTGGAGGGGGTAGGATAGTGGAGGAAGGGATCAAGAGGGTAGACATGCAGACGGGGGAAGACGAAGATAGCAAGATGCAGAGGGAGAGAGGGCAGTTTAATGTAGGATTCATAACACAGAGAACTGGAACATGATAAACAGGAAAGATCTGAGTTCCCCTAAAGTAAAGTGCCTCGAAGGGTTAGAGAGAGGCACGCAGGGAGATCATTCCTGGCCTGAACTGGGGAAACTACATGTGCTTTGCCCACACATTCTGATGGATACAGTGGGGTCAGCCAGCAGTAATCCTTATCAAAGAACACCACGACTCGAAGGGTGATGAGGACACTATCTGCAACCTCTTCCGGAGGCATCTTTTTATCATATACATACAATAGACACAAAGGCCTACGGCTGTGGGGAGGACAGGAAGTCCTATGGGTGACATGAGGACAGACAGTGGTGTGAACAGCTCCAGTTCCCCCCGACACCTCCCCGCACGTCGCCTTCCCACAGCAACAAAATGTGTGGGCAGCGAGCACAAACACATTCTCTGTATCCTCCAGATGATTATACATCCTTTAAATCCAATAACCTCGATTCATTCTGCTTTTCCTCGTGTCATTCTTCATTGTAATTCATTCATTTACACTTTCTTTGAGAAATCTGCTCATTCTTCGGATGCTTTTCCTCCATTATTAGTGCCATCCTTCCCTCCTTCCCTATAGCTCCTTCAGTCCTTTCCTTCCTCTCGTCTCTCCCACCATCAGGTTCGCATACTCTTAATTTGCTTTTTCTCTCCGAGGGAGGACTCTTTATAAAAGCCTTGTCGTTTCCCAATACTGATTTGAGTATCACTAAGCTGCACCTTCACACATATTGTTGTCTCACACCTTGTGCCAAATATTCCTTTGTAAAGCCTTCCCCCATCCCCTGCCTGCACCTGGTAGAGATAGTGTTCTTTCAGCCGCAGGCTCTGCCTTCTATACAAGCAGGGCTAGGATGGCACAAGCAGCACACAGCTGTTCCCCTTGGTAAATTGATAGTGAAGGGTAGTGGATGGGGCTTTGAAAGCGCCTTGTGCTATTTTTATGACAGTTGTAGATTTTTTTGCTGTTTAATTCAATGTGACCAATTACGCTACTGCGTTCCTCAGCAGGGGGGCTGGGGCAGCAAATTAAGGCTCGGCTTCAAAAAGTTTTCCAAAAGTGCATTTACGTTCTTCATCGTTTTTTGTCGTGGTTCAAATCCAAATCGTCATAAAGGGACCTACTCTCTCTTCCTGCACTGACAGAAGAAGGGTGTGTTTCTCTTCCCTAGGTCCCTCTTTTTTTTTAAAAAAAAACAATTTCTTCCTGGCATTAGTGAAAAACTTTTAAAATGAAAACAACATACTGACTTCCATCACTTCAAAGTCAAACGTAGGTGGAAAAAGGAGAATAAAGCAGAAGAGAGGGTAAGCAGCAATTCAGCCTGATACACTGACCTCCCTCCTCAAAGCAAACACACACACACAAAGTCCACAACACACCCATCACCTTGTGTTTCAAGGACTCTTTGTGAACACAAGTACCACACGCACGCGCACACACACACGCACAGGCCAAAACCACTGTAATACAAAAATCCTGCTTTTCCCTCACACCACTACTCTCTCGTGAGTGGATTGCCAGGATAAGTGTTCCTCGGAGTGAATACATGTGTAAGTGGCCTAATGACGCCTAAACCTATCCATGAGCAGACGTGGGTGGGTGGGAGGCCTGAGGGAGCGGGGAGGAGTGGGGTTGAGGAGGGGAAGCCGGGGGTCATGCTTGTCGTGTCAGGCGGATTGGAAGGCCGCGTTGGCATGAGGGAGCACAGCTTTGAGTAAAGCAGCTTGTTTCAGGCAGGGATTGTGTTTGCAGACCCTACTTGTGGAGAGGCAGTGTGTGTGTGTGTGTGTGTGTGTGTGTGTGTGTGTGTGTGTGTGTGTGTGTGTGTGTGTGTGTGTGTGTGTGTGTGAGAGCGAGAGATCTGTGCCTGGGCATTACAGTTAGTTCTACAGCCTTAATCCACATGGCCTGACATTCTCTGTTATCCGGCCCTCGGCAGCCAACTACCCAGACTGATGGAGGCACAGCTCTACCCCCCGCTCTGTCATGCCACGCATCATACTATCCACACGCACACACAACAAACACATACTACATGTTCTGTGGTGGCACCCCGCTCTCTTCCCCATAAAATGTTCCCACTTCCTCAAAACTACAACGATTCCTGGTCACAGCTCGTATACTCTTATTTCCTAAGAAACACGCTTGTCCACAGTTCCTCATTACAGCAGACATTCACACACAGAGTTCACTTTATGACACACACATGCACCCAAACTCCCTTTCACTCACATCACTTAACACTGTACAAGTGTCAAGAACAGACAGGTTCTGTATTGCAAATGAAATTTAATTTAGGACCTTGGGGAGTTCCTTTTGTGACTGGTCTCACTTCCAATAGAAAATAACTGAATATTTTTAATTAAGTATTCCACTGTACTTTTGGTGCAATTTTGAAATATTGTACATGACCTTCTTAACTCAAGTACTTTTTTTTGGTATATGTATTTAATACTACTCTGATGTCTACTTAATTTCTGAAACCAATATTGTATCCCCCACACTACGATTAAACAAATGGCTCTCAACCTTTTTGTCTTGTGATCCCTTACAAAAAAATGATTGTCCACCAATAATCCTGTTCAAGACACCTACATAAAGACTTGTCTAATTATAGTTAATACATATACATACATTTTATGTGGAAAAGGCTCTTCTGCAACACAAAATACCACATAAAGAGGAGGTTGTGGCAGCAAACAGTGCCGGCATGAATCACAAGAGTAACAGTGGTAAGTGTCAGGTTATAATGTCTGTGCTGTGCACCTGAGAGACTGGATGTTACTAGCGACACACCTGTAAGTGAGCTAATAGCATATTGCAAAAAGCTGGTGCCAATAAGCCGATATAAGTGGGACTTCTGTGGCCTGCCTGGATTCACGCTGAGCTTCAATAATGATCTCATGGCCCTCGGCTTTATCTTGAGAAGGATTGGAGGCACCTGACCCCTACGATGGGAAACTGGACTAAATAGCTGTTATACATATATCATTCTGTGAGTACAGTCCTGTGCTTTATACGATATACAAATAACAGGAAGTGTTATATATTGCAATACATATATGTTCTATCTGTTTTCAGATCACAATGATCTTCCCCACTTTTTCCCTCTTTGTTGTCTTGCACAAATGTTAAACCATTAGCTCATAATTTCCCCCATAACTTGAAAAACAAGCAATATCAAAAAAGGAACATGTGAAAAGGAGATTTCAGGCTGGAGTGGAATTACCCCAGACTTTTTGTCAAAAAAATACTGGCTTGCCATGCTGCACATCACATGGCTGTCACATAGGTGTTTTCCAGCAAAACAGTGTCAAGCTGCAAAAGTTCTTTATTTATTTATTTATTTTTTTTAAATGTGACTGACTGGTGTTTTCTTGTTATTGCCACAAGAGGGGGTAAGTTAAAGTAATCCCCTGGTCATTACTGAGCCCTATGGCAACAGACGCACAAGACAAAAGCCCCACAAGCTCATGACAACCCCACTGCTTACATCATAACACAAAATATTCCTACTATCGTTATTATTATTATTCTAATTATTATTATTACCATCATCATAAAAAAAATGACAGACTTTGCTTGTTTCTGATAAGAGGGGGACTTATATTAAATGGACATACGCACGGTGTGTGCGTTCACGTTGTCTCATTTCCTGACTCTGCCCAGAGAAAGAGAGAGAGAGAGAGAGAGAGAGAGAGAGAGAGAGAGGAGATACGGGGACACGGAGAGAGAGAGTGTGTAGGGGGAGAATGAGATAGAGAGAGACCGAGAGAGAGAGAGAGAGAGAGAGCGAGAGAGAGAGCGATAGACATGTTCGGAGGAGGAGGAGGAGGGGGAGGCTCCTGATACCAAGACACGGAAAAGCAGGGGAGGGAAAGAGAAAGAAAAAGGGGCTGGTGGAGGAAGAAGAGCGGGGAGTTGGAGAAAACGGGGAATAACACTTCCAGAAAGCACACAGAGGAGAGGAAGGACAGTACCTGGAGCTTTGGACATCCCCTCCTTTCTTCTCTTAGGCTGTCACACCAGATTGGACTCCGAAGCACCGACACCGCTTCCACCCCAGACCCCATGGGGTAACAGGTATGTCTGACTTCCTTATATTATTAGTAGCCCTTCTGCCAGCCTTCAGCTCCGCTCCCCTGCTAACAGGTTAGAGATTCCATTCAGACGCAGGCTATCGCAAGATTTCCACGGCTTTCATGTCATGTCAACAATTAGTTTTCTGCCTCACGGAGCCATCGGCGACTACAGCTGATAGTTGGTGGGCGCACAGGTTGGAGGCATGACACAATGCAACTCTTCGCGATCGCGGCACTATTTTCTTTTCTTTTCTTTTTTTTTTTTTTTCTTTTTTTTTTAGTTGGCCATCAGAAAAGCAATGAAGGCCCGTCTGTTTATTTTCTCTATTTTATTATTCCAGTCCATTGGCAGCATGTTAGCCGCGGCATGAGTGTATTTTGACAGCAACGTACCCAACCGAGTGAGCAGGCGACAGTCTGAAAGTACGCCTACCTGTTCCATACGTGACAGCCAGCTGTCTATTGCGCTTGTTGATATTTGTAGAAGCTGTCATTCTTTTGATACGCACATTTTACATTTCACACATGATGGAGAGGATTATTGAACACAGACAGAGAAAAAAAAATATCTATTCATATCTACTTTATATTGTGTCTGGACTGCTTTCAAATTGGGATGAAATGTTAGTGGATTAAATGGATCTTTGGAAATTCTTTAGCAAGAAAACACATATCCAGTTTTCGTAATATTATCGTGAATGAATGACAGCCACAAACGTATCTGCTGTTGGCTTTACTTTTACAAATATCTCTCTGTTTTCAAGAATGTGTGACACTTGCAGACACATGGAGTTTGATGAAACCAGCGGAATCTGGTTAAATTTGTAAAGTTTTGCACAGCATGACAGCCTACTGGTTGGGGAGGGGAGGGGTGGAGGGGGGGGGGAGGAGGTTGTCATGCTCTCATATCGTGCCACAGTAAAAAAAAATAAAAATAATCATAAAAAAAATAAATAAATAAAATTACTGGTGATGCTCCGTGCAGCCGTCTGGAGGGGATTCAAAATGAAAGCGCTCCGAGCGTGGAAGACAAGGGCTTAAACCCTCCTCCTTCTCCCCTCGATTAACCTCCAAAAGGGGGATTTCTCCAGCTGGAAATTTTTGCTGCGTCAACACCCAGCCCTAGAGTACCAGACAAGACGGTTGGGGGGGGGAGGGAGGGTTGGGGGGTGTTTGCAGATGGTGATCTCGGGTAATTTTTTTTTTTTTTTTGAGGTACAGCTGATCATCATTTGATCAGTGTTGAGATGTGAAAAAAGAGTGGCGTCAAGTGTTTTCTGTTTGCTGGCGACTGAAGCTGAAAGCGTACTCTCCCCTCGCTACCCCTCAGTCTGTCTCCTGTGCTGTGCTGAGTGTGTGTGAGTGTGTGTGTGTGTGTGTGTGTATATATATATATATGTCTGCTGTCTGTGTCTGCCCTCTCAAACCGGTCAGTTCCGTATTCCTCCATTTTCTACCACGCTTGCCATGTGAGTGGGGAACAAGCCCACTTCGTTCACGCTCTGTATGAAGACGGCATTGTGCGCCTGGCTGTCGTGCACCCCCAGTGACGACAGCCAGGTGAGTAATGGTCTGTAAAAGTAACAAACATCTTTACCTGTGGCATTCCTCATTCAATCATTACCTGTTATTTTGCTGGGATTTATAAACTTTCATATAATTTAAGATTCATTCTTAAGTGATTCTTTGAATTGTTATTGTAATGTTATGCAAAACCTACTGTAGGTAGAGCCTGTTATTGCTGATCAGACCATAGCAAAGGGGACGAGTCATTAGCAGAGAACATAAACACTTAAGACATGTGTGTACTGACTTAAAGCAAATGAAACCACATGCTTATTTAGCAGGAGAGCCTCTGACTCCCTCAGTTTGAAAGATGCTAAATATCAGATTATTTGTGTAGTTTGAAGAACTTTACAGTTCCTGCAAGCTTTTCTTACTTTGGTTTTAAAGTGCACCCTCTTGGCTTACAGCTGTAACTAGCCTACATGTACAGCCAGTTAGATCTAGGCCTTTTCCTCTGTTTGACATCAGATAACTGGATCTCTGGGATTAGGAGACCATCAAGCCATTTTTCCAAATTGTCTTAGGCCTCACTGGATTTGTCTAGTTGTTTTGTCCTTCCTACTGACTAAAGGGTTGGCGCTTGATAAGATAAAGCCTCTAAAGTCTTTTATTCAGTAATTCTATTACCATAGGCTTGTTTGTGAGTGTGTCGGTGTGTATGTGTGTGTGTGTGTGTGTGTGTGCGTGCGTGCGTGCGTGTGTTTGCATGCACAATTGTCCGTTCGTGCACATTTTTGTTTTACCCCTGTTGAGGAGGAGAATGCTCAATCATCTGCTTTTAATGCTTAAAATACTTAACTGTTACATCATTAAAACAAATTTGGTATCCACACTGCCGCGTTAGCATGGACTACCTCCCAGAATGCTTTGTGTCTGTGGGTTTGGCCCCTACTGTTCCACTGAGGTTGCTTCCCTAAGGTGGGGCTGAGTAGTACTATCATTACAACCTCCAAAAGGGGGGATTTAGTCAGTGTGTTAATGTGTGTGTGTGTGTGTGTGTGTGTGTGTGTGTGTGTGTGTGTGTGTGTGTGTGTGTGTGTGTGTGCGCGCGCACCTCTATCTGCGTGTTCCTCGGGGAAAATATAATACAGACCAAGACAACAGCTACAAAGATGAGTGGAGGAGGAGTGTAGGTGAGATCGGCCGAAAGATGGAAAAAATATTAGCTGCGTGTGGGATTGCGAAGGAGGTTTCGAAGCACTTTCCACTTGCGCTATCTCTCATGAATGGACCTTTTTGAAGTTGATTAAACAAGATAAGTGAGTTAAATGTGCTCTCCTGTCATTTTCTTGGTCGGAGCCAAAGTTGCACGCTGTGTTTGTTGAAGGTGGTGGAGGTTGCTGCTCTGAATATTATCCACACACGCGGTCGCTGAGTTTTGGAGGACAGTGGTAAACAGTGAAGGTGTAGCAGGGTGTGAAAAGAGGGTGAGAAAATTAGACGGAGGGGTTTGGTTTGAGTCGGGCTTGAAGCTCTACACTTGCCTTTTCACTGTGTGTTTGTGTGTAAGCCTGCAGTTGTGTAGGTGGTGCTCAGTGTTCCCATGCAGGTTGTGGGCTGAACTGTGTGGTAGCAGGTTAGTCGGCGTCAGCTACGCAAACCTTGGGGATGTAGTGTACACCCTCACAACAGTATGTGTTAGTGTTTACGTAGAAAACATGACAACACTCTGTACAGTGAGTTTATCTCATTTATAGAAATAGAGAAAGAGGGTAAATGCTCCATAAAGACACACTTGTTCGCTGTTAGCCACCTTGTACTCCATTCATCTCCCTCTCTGTCTCTCGCTGCCAGTTTTCTCATCCCGATTGGCCCTCGGAGCTCACTTGTTAATGGGAACACCTGTTTGGCTAACACGATGCAAAATGAACCATTTACACTTGCATGTATATCTTACATGACACGCCACATCTCTCAGGAGTTTCCTGACAAGTCTGTCTTCTATTTGTCAAATCGTGAATATCATCATTCTCACAGCAATTTCGTTTGGCACACATTAACCCCCCCCCCCCTCCCCCCCCCCCACGATCTAAACCAGTTTCCATCCCCCAACCACTAATAACTCCCAAGGCCCTTTAGCTTCTATAGCTCATTGTGCAGTGCTGAATACAGGTGTTCCTAATCCCCGTGGGGTTACATGGATGCTGTGGGGGATGTTTGTGTAACAGCTGGCTTCCCTATCTACCTATCTGACATGCTCACCCCCCCCAGCAGAGAGAACAGGTGAGTTTAAGCCATCCCCACCACAGACCACACACAAATACAGAAATACTCACCAACACCCAACTTGTCTTTTCACATAGGAGTTAATATTTCATAGTTGTGTGCGTGTGGGCAAGCGTTCACCTGCGCGTGTGGTGTCAATGAAAACCAAATTCTCACTTTTGAAGTTAATTTGCAGCGTTTGCGCGACTTTTTTTTTTGTATTTACAAGTCAAAAGTCCTGAAGGAAAATTATAATTTGACTGTTTGTAAATAAAATATAAGGGAAATTTGGAAAAAATAAGCATTTTCTCAGGAGTTGTTGATATTGCAAAACACCTTAACACCTTTTGGGTCACACTTTCCTGAGGAAACCGATGAGGGATTTCACCAGGGTGTGTTTTTCTTTTATTTGGGAATTTGGAGCAGAACGGTTCTTTCCAACCAGTACTTCATCATCACACAATGCTTATCAACATCATGAGTAATTTTCTGGAACTTACAACATTTTTCTAACATCAGTTATCAATTGAATCAATGACCACAGACGGCCCAGTCTTGAAATCGAATCACTCACGCTACGTTTTTTTTTTTTGTGTTCCTGCTTAATGCACCCCTAATTGTTGGTTCAATATTCTGTATGTTTTTACTTGTTCAAATGCTGTCAAAACAAAATTGCAACAAGTGAAGTGATGATGGCTGTTGGCTTTCTGTCTGTTGTTGATGAAAAAAAACTAAAGCAGAAATCGAAATTAAATTCTTATTCCTTTAGCTTCCTTATTTGTGATATGTGTTTCCTCTTTGAAGACCAGTTAGCAATGATGTGTTTTATATTTTCAAAGCTTTAAGTTTTCAATTAACTCCTTTTATTTTTAAGCTACAAATGACCTTAGATTTTAGAATATTCTGACTGAAACCTTAACATGTCTGCAGGAGTTCTGAAGAAATCTTGATATTCTTGAAAGTAAAAATCTTTTTTTCCAGCCTGTTAAAAAAAAAAATCACAATGAATTTCAAGGCAGTGATGCACACGGGCACCTTCTGAAGGAGCCACTGATATCACAACTCTCTAGTAATGAGCTGACATGGGACTGATTATTATTGTTCACATGATTTTTTTTACCAAAAATATGTTATCTTCCCGAACAGACTTTCCTACTTATTCACAATTTATTCAGTTATTTCTAAGTCTTTTGCACATTGTTTTGTTTCCCCTTGAATGATTCCAGTTGTTGCTTTATTCGTGTTGTCGACTTGCTAGTTGGGAATCCTTAATGTAATATAATTACCTGGCACGGCAGGACTGGTAAACCAGTGGGATCTGACTATGAAAGCACAGACACTCACCTGAATTACTCTATCCACAAGATAGTTGGCATCCTCAGCTCTCCACTTTGCAGAAAGGTCACCATCTTTTTAGTCAAATTTATATAAGCTATTAAGAACTTGAAGGCTTGGGCTTGGAAACACCGCTTTGTTGAAGTCTGGGGTTTGCAGACTGCTGAAAGCCTCATATAAGTGCGCGGTTGTTAGTTGTTATTTTCCCAGTGAAAGAGTTTGTCTTTTATACACACAGTGTGAGCATTTGATGAGAAATTGAGCAGCTTTGAGCAAATACATCTTTAGAAACAGTCAACTAGCCTCGGGCTCTGGCTGGTGAGAGATTTCCATATCAAAGCTCAGGTGAGAGAACGAGACAGGGGAGGCAGAGAGAGGAAGGAAAAGAGGGAACGTGAAGGAGAGAGGGAGAGCGAGAGAGAGAGAGAGAGAGAGAGAGAGGGGAGGGGGGCGGGGTAGGAGGGGGGGTGATGAAACAGACATCCACTCCAAAAGAGCCCTAGCCCTTGTTATTCTGTCGCTTTTTTGTGCAGCACAGTTTAGTCTGTGTGTGTCAGTGCTGTCTGTCTTAATCTAAACTCCGTCATAAAACACACACACACACACACACACATACACACACACACACACACACACACACACACACACACACACACACACACACACACACACACAGACAGACAGAAGGACGGTTGGAACGACTCAAATGCCTTTCTGTACTCGCATACCACACAAACACTGTCTGCACGACCTTATGTTGACTGGTGCTGACCTCAAAAACCCTGTGTGGAACAGAGAATGGTTTTCTCCCACTAATACTGCATAACATATGACCTGCAAGCTTCTGCCAATATTTGGATCCCTGTTTAATATTATTACAGAGGCATAAAACCATCATTTTCCCTGGAACTATTTCTCTTCTTTAGCTATAAGTATTAGACCTGACCCCATGGAATTGATGCCGACACTCTAATTAATGGATAGAGTTTTCGTTTGACGCTTTCAAAGAACCCTGTGTGTGCCTCTGTATGAGTGTGTGTGTTTTTGATGAACATTATTCTGCTTTGTAGAGTTTTGTAATCCAGCCATGGACTCAGGCTAGAGTGCTAAAGTGCTGCTAACAAGGCCTGTTTAACATTCTCTCCCCTGCTCAACATACAATTATTCCACTTCGCTGCCATTAACATGTACAGTAGGACTGGGCTTTTAATTGGCCTGATATGACTAATGCCAGATCAACTTGGATTTGCTAATTAGTTTTTCCTTTAAAAGTGCCATCAGGACATGAAATATTCATTGATGTGAGGTGGAGCGAGGACTGTGGGTGGTATTAGTGGGATATTAGTGGTATAGGCAGGCTGCTCCAATGTGCCGGGAGAAGAGATTGAACCTACATTGCCCTGTTGTGGTCGGTTATTCATACTCTGGGTGAGGTGTTAGTTTTTCGTCATAATTTTAGACACCCACATACACAGAGACACACACACACACACACACACACACACACACACACACACACACACACACACACACACACACACACAATCACAATCATCCCGCTCACGCACAAACCACCTCCTTTCTCAGCATCACAAGGCCACCTCTTCGTCTCCAGCCCCCACCTCTTCTCTCTTTCTCTCCTGCTCTCACCCCCCCCCCCCCGTGCCCTTCTCCCCCTTCCCATTATTTCTTCTGTTATTTTTTTTCATGCCTTCTCATCTCACATCCTTTTCCCTCCTCACCTTTTTACTTACCTTCACTTCACCCTAGTCCTCCCATCCTCCCCCTGCCCTCTGCTCCGTCCCAGCTGCATCTCCCTTGCTTTTTTTTCTCCAGGCCTCCTCCTCCTCACCCTCTTCCTCCACCTTCTCCTTTTCTTTTTCCCTCCCACTCCTTAATCTTCCACCTCTCCTCCTCCTCCTCCTCCTCCACCACCACCCCCTCCTCTGCTGTAAGTGGGCCAGGTGCCTCCAGTGGCCTCCCCTACTCCATTTCTCATTTTTACCCTTCCTCTACTTCTTTTCACATTTTTACCCTCTCCCTGTTCCCTTTCTAATTTTTATCCTTCCCCCTGACCCAAGCTCATATTTATACATCTTGTTAATGCAACAGCTAACAACAGATGCGGGGTCCAGTTTTTTCTCCTAAAAATTATGCCTTCCAAGTTAGAATAAGTTTTCTATTCAGTTAAAAGACGTTATTTTTTTGTTAGAAAGGTTTTACAAAAGGTTTTTCAGTGCTAGAAACTGATCCTTTGTGTATTCTTATATGAAGTTTATAAATCGTGAGTAAAAGTGGAGCTCTGCCATTGTTGCTGGACATTTTATGACCTCCTCTGTGTCAGTGTAGTTCCCTTTATGAACAAGAGAGGTGAAGCTGATCCAAACGTCAACAGAAGTGAGTAGGTTCACATCCCTTTTTCGGTGGTGAGGGGCAAATTTCCCCAACAGTCTTCTCGCTGTTCTTTCACATAAACACACTCAGAAACATGCATATACATGGAAGTGTCATTGTTGCTGTCTTTTTGTTCTCTTCTTGCTCTATGAATGTGCAAACAGAGCTGGCGCTTTTCACCTCATCTCGTCCTCTCTTTTCTTTTTTTTTCTCCCCCCACTCTTCCTCTCTTTTCACTCATTGTCATTCTGCCTGCCTTTGTCTCTGGCTGGCTCATTCCCGTGCCCTCCTCTTTTTACTCTCTCTTTATCACCCCCGCACCTATCCCTCCCTCCCTCCCTCCGTCCTGTCTTCTGTCACCCCCTCCAACCCCCCTTCCATGTTGTTTTGGTGAGTGCGCTGGTGTGTCACAAAAGGGGGTGGCAGTTGATTGGTGGTTGGTGGTTTGGACAGACACCTGATACTGGCACTGCCTCACAATGTGGGAATGTGTGACTTCTTAAAAATTAGGTTTCCAAGGTGGGTGTTGTCCTTAGTGATGGTGAGCACCATCACAAGAGTTTTCACAGTGGTCCTTTTGTCTCTCCCTCTCACATTGTGTCTTCAATGTCGGGCAATGCCACTCCTGTACATGAATTTGCAATTCTTTCCATTGCTGTCGGGGGAAAAAAGTAGCAATAGTTCCAAAAGCCTGCGAGCCACGGCAGCCGTTCACGTTAGTCAACAGGTGACAGTCAAACGTCAAGGCACATTCAAGTAAACACACCCTGAGTGAAAAGACAGGCAGATAAGGAGGGGGGGGGTGAGAATCCAGGTGAGACGTTTGTCTGATCAAACCTCACTCTTCGTCAATCACAGCGGACATTATAGCCTCGAGCCACATTGCTGTCCATACAAATGTCCCTGGAAACGTCACTTGCTTTAAGTGAATTCCATTTCAGCAAAAAAAAAACTTTACCGGAAGCTTGACCTAAAATCTGCTTTAAATCTGTTTTTGTTGTCGGGAGCTTTGGAAGACACAGCAATAAACTGCAGCAATTCCCTCGTGCAGCCGATCAGAGCGCGGCACAGAAACAAAGAAGACAAAGAGCTTAAATGATTTTGCATCATCACTGATTGCTAGTAGAATTTAGTCAGCCGAAGGGCCACGGCCAGCTTGTTTAAAAGATCACTGAAGGGGTAGATCCTCTATATCGACATTACGAATTGACAAAGACATGAAGTGATACACTATGCACTATATTGAGCTCTCACGTCTCGTGGACAAAATTGAGTGCCCACCATGTTTAGTTCTCCAGAAGTCCACTGAGCGAGGCTACAGTAGATGAGAAACCCAGTGAGGCCATGCAACCATCGATCTCCGGCTACACCAACACTTCTTCTGTATTCTATTCTTCTCTTGCAGCTTCAACGCTACTTTTCTCCCATCGCTTTTACTTTCGCTCCCCATCTCTCTTCCTCTCCTCCTTTTCTTCTTGCATCTCCCGTCTCCCTCCCCCCTATCTTACCCTTCACTGTCTCTTTTCTGACTCCAAAATTCGAGTCTCTCTATATTTAGATGCTCTTCTCCTCTCCCCTTGATTTCTCTCCCTTTATCTCACCTCCTTTTTTTTTTTCCAACGCTGAAGGACAGATCCGCAAAAGCGCTCCAAGATTCATCAGTTGTATAGTAACTGCTTTTTGATCAGCTTGATGAGTGACAACACAGCCTCGGGCTGTTATATACAAATGTGTTTTTATAAACACTTTGCTATCTATATGTAAATCACAGTGCTGCTCAGTTGTTGTGGTACAGGAGGTTGTGGGAACATTAGTCAGTTATAAATGAATGTTGTATGTTGAGGGCTAAGTTAATATAGTAAAATCATGTTTGACTTGTTTTGTGTGTGCTCTTGAGTGTTTGTGAATTAGATTAGCTGGGAGTAAAGTCTCTTGTAATATTTGCTCGAGGGGGTTCAGGGTGGGACTGTTGAACTTGTGAGTACACACTTAAGCCGCGGCTTTTTTTTTTTTTTGCTCCCCTCTTTGCATGAGCTCATTGTAAGCTGCGGCCCAGTGTGGATTTGAGAAAGATGCCTCTGTTTGCTGTCTGACAGAGCGACAGTCACACCGAGTCACCCTTACACACACACACACACACATACATACACACACACACACACACACACACACACACACACACACACACATACACACACACACACACACACACACACACACACACACACTCACACTCACACTCACACTCTCTGGACACCCGCCTCGGCACCAGATAGCGACTGGCCACCAGCAGTGAGTCACCATCATTCAGTCATTCAAAAACCACACATTTTAACAAACAACTATTAGCTCTCAGTCGTCAGACATTTAGTCCTTAACGACAGGTACGATAATATATGATCACTTCTATACTATTTCTTCTCTCTCCAAACCCTTTGTTTCATTTCCTCCCTATTGTTCACTTGTTCTATATTTGTGTGTGTGTTTGTGTGTTCTTGTCTGAGACCTTTGGAGTTGGTGGCTGCAGTGACTGTTTTAACAGCTCGGGAACAGGCTGCTTATGTTCTTTGTGGTACAGTTATGTACAGTCTTGTCTAGCTGAGTCGTGACAGGTTGCTTTTTTGCTTTGACAGGTTTTCTGTTAAGACCTATGAGAGGGTCTGGACAACTGCACACACACACACACACACACACACACACACACACACACACACTGAGTGGCTCACTGGCAGAGAGGGAAAGAGAGAGATCAGGGTAGGTGTTAAATGTGAGTCCTGAGCCAGTCCATAGCTTTATATTGTCATCATCACTTTAGCCACAAAGCCATTCGGTGCTTTTAAAAACAGAACTGAGATTTGCCAAATAACAAAAAAATGAGAGAAACACGTGGAAAAGGCAAAGGGATGTAAAAGCAAGTTCGGGGGAGACAGACAATATAAGATAATGTTTTTTTTACAACCTAAATCTTATTTTTGTAGGTTTTTTAAATAGTTTTTGTTGTCACACTCATTACTGACCAGGAGTCAAATTGCTAAAACATGATGATTACACTGGTTATAAACAAAACGTTTTGAAGTAAGACCCTTTATTTTAAACTTAAGCACACAATGGTACTTTATTTATTTATTTATTTATTTTTTTCACGTTGGATGTGGAGTAACCTGACTTAACTGCACAGAGCTCTGAACACAATGTCATCAAAGGCCTTTGGGATGAACGTAAACGCTGCTTGTTCATCAGGCCATCATCCAACATCAGTGCCCGGCCTCACTAATGCTCTTGTGGCTAAATGGGAGCAAATCCCCACAGCCCGGTTACAAAATGATGTGGAAAGCCTTTTTCTGTTTTTTTTTTAAGAAAAGAAAAAACTGTTAGCAGCATATTAATGTACATGATTTAGGATACAGAGCTTCAATAAAAGGGGATTTTATTTAGCATCCACATATTTTTGAGGGTCATAGTTCAGCTGGAAAGTTTGTATGCAAAATCTGTTGGAAATTTGTCAGTTTGGATAATAATGTTAACATTTGTCTTCAGTTTCCCTCCATATAAAGTTTCTCTATAGCCTCTATAAATGATTATCGAACTAGCCAGTGTTACTTCCCCTGCACTATATTCTAGCAGTGTTGCATTGTTAGATATAATGTTGTCCTAATCTGGAAAAAAAACAACAACAACAACAACAACAACAACAAAAAAGCCCAGGTTGTAAAAAGAAGCAAAATTTATTTCCAATTCATACATTTGAAAGTTCTGTTATTCCATGTTAGTTTGTGCAGTAATATCCCTGGTTAGGAAAGCAAAAGCAAAACAAAAAGTACAATGCATCTGTCACCCATCTGTTACCAGGAAAGAAATAACCCTTACACAATACACAGAGTTCCCAGATGTCAGGAACTAATCCTGCTGTAAGACATTGTCACACCTTAAAACTCCACCTCCCATGAACTCCCTTATGATATCAGAGGGATCATCAGCAGATGATTCTTCTAACAGTTGCAGAGATGAAACTTGGGTTTTGCACTGGGAGACCACACAAGGTGATGTGGTCACTATCATGAGACTCCAGCACCACCGCTTCCATCAATCTCCTCCCACCTGCAAATCCCAAATACTTTGTGGGTGATTTTCACTTCCACACACCACACAGTGAGTTTTTTTTTTTTTTAAACAAGTGGCCTTGTCTTGAAATCAGACTTAAACTTGAGTAATTATGACAAAGTACACTTGAAAATTTTAGTTTTGCCTGGCGTAGTTTGGAGGTGATTAATGAAAGAGCAGGAAGACAAAGTTAGTAAAACTCAGTAACTAATATTCCTCTTGGGGCATAATGAAATTATCCATCAACACACATATTTATGCGTACCACATATTCCTTTTTTCAAAAGCTTATACATTACCTGTGCATACATTGTATGTAATTGTCCTACAGCAGCAATGAAAAGCTGTTGACTGATGGTCTGTTGTAAACTTTAGTATAAAATAGATAAATAGAAGAGAGCTGGTCGCCCCTAAGTCACAGCATAGTCCATCAGGACCTCTGTTTGCATAGGTGTCTCATCCTGGCTACTGTCTATGTTAATGGCAACATGTATCAAACAAAAGACTCTCTGTCTGGCTGTCTGCTCTCATCCTCTCGCCCCCTTCACATCCTCCCTTTCCTCTTCGTCTCCCATTCTCTCCTCCCCTTGTTCCACTCCTTTATTTTCCATCTCTCACTCGTTCCTTCCTGTCCTCTCACCTTCCCTCCCTCCCGAACAGCCCTCTTTCGTTGTTTTACAGCCCTGCGCTGCTCCCTTCCACTCTCCCCCTCCTTTCATTTTGGGTTCTCCGACAGTGGTAATGAGATGTTTCATTATTTGCATTTCACAGCTTTTAATAGAGAGAGAATTTAGGCTAAGCCCCGGGTCGTCAGTCAGGGAGTTACCATGGGAGACGTAGCAGGCTAAGGGAGAGAAAGATAGCCCAGAAACTACACATTCACAGTCACTCACCCATGCACAAGTGTAAAGGAGGAAGACATGGAAAAAAAGACATCGGAAAGATGGTCAGATGGAGTTTCTCCCCCCTTTTTTGAAGCTCCTGGTATGTCATATAGTATTACTGCCAGTTTTATAGGTCATTGGAGGAACTTATGGTGAAGTTGAAACTCTGCCATCAGTCTTTGAGTCGCACTTCTTTTTCGGTCACTCTGGGATGATCCCTGTCCATCCTTACTGTGGCTGGATTTCCATAAGATCAATCACGGCTTAACACCTGTGCTGCTGAAGTTGAGAGGACATGGTGGCAAAACAAGGGCTGGAGCCGCTGAAGCGTACACATTAGCGACATAAGCTGGACAGGAGGCTTAGAGAGGCCGACCTTTTGACAGGTGCGCTGAATGTGAACATGTGAAAAAAGTACGAGGAGCAGCATGGAAGTCTTCAGGTGTAAATGAGGAGCTTCCAGGTTTTTGTTTTTCGGACACTTTGTGCAGGGTGGGACGGAGGAGGGAAGAGCAAGGGATGAAGGGAGTAGCACTAAGTCTCCCTAAGCCTCCTGGATCCTCTTTCGTCCCTCTCCACATGACATGGCTATCCTTCTTTGAGTCAATCTCTTCCTCCACCTTGGGTCCTTGGAGGAGGGCCAAAGAAACAGAGAGTGGACAGAGAAAGAGAGAGTGAGGTAGAGGTGCAAAATGTGGCATGATTAGAGCTGGTGGGGAAGGTGGAGAAAATAAAAGTGGACAGATGGAGGGTGTGTGATAAAAGAAACACGGGAAACTGACAACACAAAAACGCACAGGGAGATAATGTCACAGATAAAATGAGAAACAAAAATGAACAATAGTTTGTCTTCAACAGAAAATAAAAGACAAAGAAGTTAAGAACAAATCATTTGCAGCTAATAGCTTTGTTGTGTTATTTTTTTTCCTAATTGTAGCTCCCATGCCTGCCTGCGTCTGACTGTGTGTCATGTGCATGCGTTTGAGTGTGTGTGTGTTATTTTTGTCCATGCCTGCCTTGTTTGATGGACTGCCACCCTGGCTTGTCCCGGAAGGCTGCCAGCTCCGTCGGATTGGGGATTAACCCCGGGATAATGGCCTTGATGCCCAGTTGAGTGGAAGCAAAGCTGTTTAAAAAATATTGGCTGCCTGAGTCACTCTTCCCTCTCGTCCTGTCTCCCCCTCTTTCTATCTTCCATCTCTATCATTCTAGCCTTTCTGTGATTCTGCTCGATCTCCTTTCTCTGCGCTGTTCTTTATCTCTCTCATTCTCCGGCTCTACTTTTTTGTCTTTTCTCTCTTTTAACTTCACCTCGCTCTGTTTCTGGGCATCCTCATCCACAATGACCTTTCAGGGGCATCATATTTGTAAGTGTTCAGTGAACAGCAGAAACATTTATCACACATTCAGCTTATTGAAAATAATTTATTGTAAACCTTGAAATCTCGCATTTTTTGGCTTAAGAAGAGACAGCAGTAAAATGTATTCTGGAATGCAATGTCTGCCCTCTATCAATGTGTTTGAAGAAAAGTGCATCTATTGTCCAGCTCAATGTCGTTTTAATTCCATTTATGCATGCTGTAAATTTTTTTCCAGTATTTTCTTCTCTCGTTACATAAAAAACTCCACTTGCAAGTTCTTTTGTCCTCTTATTTTTAAATCATATCAGAGACTCTCCTAATATAAACATCATTTATCTTACTTTGCATTGAACACTTTCATACATTATTCACCTAATGCAGACCTGAAACCCTGTTTGCCTTGACCAAAGAAACTGCATGCTATGACTTGATGGTGTGCGGTTGAAAGCCTCCACTGGAAAATATGCAAAAAGGAACGTGTTGGTTTTTTAGCTTAACTGATATAATTTTGTAGCAGAGACATGAAGCTGGGATGGTTGACAACATAAATGCCAGCTCTTGGCTCCTGAGTCCTGCCTTGATATCCCCGCCGCCTTCCTCCTCACACGTCTTCAATCTCTGGCCAGTTTTTATTGCATCCCCACTGATGATTTTCAAAGGCGGTGCCAAGATAATGGTAGGGATGTTAAAAGGAGGGAATGAAGTGCTAATATAGGGTGCTTTCATGCAGAAATTCTAATAATTGATCAAGTATTGGTGCACAAAGATGAGAGATTTACTGCAGCACTATGCTTGGCCAACTCTTAGGGGAAGAACAGTCAACTGACAACTGTACAGCCTAATATACTGCATGTCATCTGTGCTAAACAAAATATTAGTGTCAACTTTGGTTACTCTTTTTATTAATTCAGCAAACAGTTTCACCTGACAAATCTAAGTTTAATATTCACCATCTTTTAGCTATTTTTTGGTCTCCACCAGCTCTTAAGGAAATATTAAACCCGATATCACGGCAAAGTGTGTAATACACTCATCATTCCACGAGAGGATACCCTGCCAGGGTCATGTTTTGCCTCGCCTGGTCTAGTTAAATGTGGTACCTTAGGTTAGGCCACAAAAAAATACATAATTAGGTTTAGGAAAAATCATAGTTTGAAAGACAGTTGAAATTCAGTTATGTTTAGGCCTCAAAGACACTTTGCAGGTTCAAAAAAATATTTGATGTAAGTTAAACACGTTACGTTACGAAAGCAACTTAACCTTGACTTCTGCTCGAATTCAGGTCTGAAAGGTGAAAGTTCCTTGTTTGTTCCATTCAAACACCCCTGACCTCCTCCGACACGGACTTTGTCACTCTATTTGGGTTTTGTCACACGACTTCCTTTTTCGACCCTGGTCATACATGCGTGTACTTTTCACGCCTAGTCAAGGCAAAATGTGACACTGACACACTTTGGCATGATACCATGCTGAAATATCCAACTCTATAGCTGCTCCGCTATCTTCAGCTATATGTTTAGTGTTTGATGCTACAGTGGTGTTACAGTCGGTATATCAGAGATTTTGTTGTTGAAAACAACTGCTGCAAAAGCAGATGTGCTGACAGATGTGTGACTGAATCAGAACATTTAATCTAAAACAATGAGCTGAAAGATGTTACTACAAAATGTCCTCGCAGCTGAAACACACTGCAGGTGATTACTGTCTGTGGGTTTGTCAGTATGAGAGTGACTGGTTGCAATTTGACCCATTGCAAACACAAAAACATGATCCTAGTGACCTTACCTGTGCTTTATAAACACACATTTGCAAAAACAAGTTCGGTATGCACTTCAAGTGGTTTTTCCAGTGTTATCAATCTATTAATGTTATCAGTTTGTTTTTCCTCTAGATTTGTTAATGGGTTTATTTATTTGTCCACTCAAAGGGGAGGCTGTGTGAACTCTGTGTTCATTCAATTTGACATGCCGAACTCATTTTATCAAATAATGAGAAGAATTTTTTTACATTTTGTTGAGCAGACGGCCACAATTTGAATGTAGAGTGATTAGCTGAGGGTAGCGGTTTTGCGAGGAGCACATTGGCCACTTAATGATAATTTGTCCGAGCCAACTGGAAATCCCTTAATTCAAAATAAATATAACTGCAAGAAGCAGTCTAGATAGTGCTAACATACACACACGGGAACCTGAGGCCAGTTGAACCTTTTACCTTGTGACACGAATGTTAATGAAGAAAGAATGAACAGACACCAAAGAGAAAGTGAGCCTCAAGTGAGTTTTATTTACAAAAAATAAATTGTGTAATCACGTATTATCATCCTGTGTGAAGGTGTTTCACATGTTGTAACGTCTTCATCCAGAGTGATGTGCGAACTCCTCGTGAAATCACAGCATTAGCCTGCTGTAGCGTTAACCCCAGTACAAACAAAGTACCGCTCTGCCTCTGATCCAGAAGGACCTTGCGCTCCGTCTCCCCTCGGTCCTGTGCGGTCAAGGAGGCAGAGAAGTGGCTCGGAGGGACAGGCTGCATTAGGAGAGACACAAGCAGGAGGAAGCCCCATTCTCTCACTCCATCACACGTCTCATCTCTTTAGTTGTTTGACTGGGGCCTAAAGTGACTTTGCTGTGATGTGACCAGGACAAACCGGGTGTGATGCCATGACGGCTCTGCTAAGCGTGTGAACGTGGGTGTTTTTAGTTCTTGCATGTGTTTGTGTATTTCGGGGCAGGGTCCTGATGTGTGTGAGTGTTTTGAGGGGAACGGGGCTCTGGATTGTGTGTGTGTGTGTGTGTGTGTGTGTGTGTGTGTGTGTGTGTGTGTGTGTGTGTATGTGTGTGTGTGTGTGTGTGTGTGTGTGTGTGTGTGTGTGTGTGTGTGTGTGTGGAAAGGAGGGGTTAAGGAGGACAGTCACTTTTGATTTGGCCTCAGAAGGGTGACAGGGACTTGGAGCTCTGGTGGCATGCTTTACTGAAACAATCGTCTCTGGCCACAAATAAGCGCTCACAGACTGTCAGCCTGCCTCTTGATGACTTTCCTTGCTTTTTTTTTTTTTTTCTTATATTTTTTTTTTTTGTGGTGAAATTTCATCGAGGGATGAAAAGCTTCTTTTTTCTTTTTTCTGCTGTGTGACATCCTGAAAGCAGGCTTTAGTTTCTGTAGCCTTGGTGAGACTGCTAATGCTTTGGATGAGACACAAAAGTCTCTGCTTCTTCTCTCTGTAGTTGATTGTTTGACAAGTTCATTTTACCTTACTTTCCCATCTTGTGTCAAGTGTATATTTGAAAAAAAAAGCGTGCTTTAAATCAAGGCTGTACTCACATGGTAGAGGGAATAGCTTTTGGTCGCGCTGATGGTCTAAGCTGGGGTAAAATGGAGTAGCTCTCAGGGGAAAAGAAAAGAATGAGCACTGGAGAGTTATTTTTTTTTTTTTTTTTGTGTGGGTGTTTATGCATCGCAGTCGGGGTAGCTTGGGAATGATTCCACTGCAAAAGGGGTCTTTGACTGGAGGGAATTGGACATGCTGAAATTAAACAAGCCAATTATGCAAGCAAAGAGTTTAGAGGTCAAAGCGCACTCCATTAAAGCTCCTCATCTCTACCTAACTCCTAACTCAGTATGTCTCCGAGTCTGTTGAAGCAATAAATCTGATTAGAGCTCTCCCTCTCTTTCTCTTCATCTCTCAGTCCCTGCTGTTGTTTTACCCTCCACTGATCATTGTTTTTGTGAAATTTGAGGCACCATTTAACATGTCTTTGGGTGCAATCATAGCTGCATGCTCACATCACGTTCACACAAACTCACACAGATTTTTGTATCAGAGTGCAGTACTACACTGACATTATCATTAATCCTTTAGAAATGCATTAGTATGAAAAGTATCTCTTTTGAATTAAATTAAAGTTATTCCTAAATAAGGATTGTGCTGAACTGCATGAAAAATTACATGGAAATATATTTTCTGATTTACATTTTGTAGTGTGCAGTCATGCAGATTTTGTGTTTTTTGGTCTAAGATCTGATATTTCTATCGTCTGACTATTTGCCTCCGCTCCTATTACAAAAGATAAATGGATCTTTTTTGGGCCGTTTTCTAATCCACATTTTCATAATCTGCCAATGTACTCGTTTTCTCAAGTAATTGATTGATTATCTTGCCTATGAAATGTAAAAAAAAAAAAAAAAAAATATTGAACTGCAGTTTCATTGTCTTTTGTCCAAAAAACATTTCAAAACTCAGAGTTTCAATTTACTTTCATTCATGTCAAAGAAAAGCATCACATTTTCACATGTGAGAAACTGGAAACAGAATTCGCTGCTGCTTAATTTCTTGAATATAAATGTTCAAATGCTGTGAGAGCCTCAAATTAAATTCCATTCACCTAAATTGCTTTGGTGTGCAGGCAGGAATTTCAGAGATGAATATCTTAACTCATAACACCAAAGGTCTTTTTTTTGTAGTTTCAGGTCAAGGGACTCTTTCACCAGTCCTCCTGCTGAATGTGTTGCTTTGGCTGTAATTAACATACAGCTTATTCAATCGAGAGCTTGTTATTGTTGATTCTGGGACTTTTAAAATGGTAACAGAGGCAGAAACAGAGATTGGGCTGACCCTAAATGCAACACGAGGGATGGGAGTGTTGCTCCAGCTGTTGATTTGGTATAGCCGGCTTTCATTCACCGCCTCGTCTGAGCCACCAACAGACACATGTCTCAAATGGAAGCTGCTGACCGGTGTGTGCTGAACAGTGACCCTTTATTTCATCATCCACATTTTAATGGAAAAAAATAAACGAGGAATAGGAATAGGAGGAATATGTCTCTGTGAATAAATGACTCCTTTTGAGTTTTATGCGGCTCTGAGAGGGAGCCTATCTTATAGACTGGGCTATACAATTGAATGTGCCAGTGGCCCTGAGAGAAGAAGAGCTAAGAGAGGAGGAGCGGGTCTCCTGTCTTTAAAGCCGCTCGGTTTGTCTCCAAAGGTGAGAGGTGAAGACTCTCAATACCTCTATCAGAGCAATGCAGAAAGAAAAGAATATCTCAAGGTTAGACCGCCAATAGATTTTTTTTCTCAGAAATCTGTTAGCCGAAGGATAAAAACCTGTGCATCAAAACTTGCCTTTTGAGACTCTGAGGGACACTGTTATTCTGCATTCACATTCAAGTTTCTTCTTCCCCACAGTTCTTTCTATGACTTAAAGAAACACCAATCAAAGTGAAAGGTTTTGAGCCATGTATTGATCGATTTATTTTTTCCCCCCCCATGAAAGGGAGGCTTCAGCAGTTGTCACCATCACTCCATCCGCTTGTCCACTGCTGTTCATAGGAGGTGTGTTTGTCCAAGTGGACGTGGGAGACACTGTGGATTTATCTGATCTTACAAGCCATCAGGTTGAGCAGAGCTTTGCTAAACATGACCTGAAGTGTGCCGGCCCCCGAGCAAACGCTGCTGTCACCTTGGCCAACCCGAGCTGTCATCTCTCAGAATGGCCCATGAGAGCTGACAGCTGTGGCGTTCCCAAAACAAATCACTGCTGCGTTTGGTAACACTCTGCGTCCCCGCGATTTAGCCCTCACCAAGACAAGAGCAGGAGCGGCGGCTGCTAATGCTCTGGCTAATGTACTGCCTGAGTGTGTGTGTGTGCGCATGTTTATGTTTGCTCTGGCTTATGTGGTTTCTCTTTGTTTTTCCGCCACCTACTTGCATGGTTCAACACAGCGATGTTCACATCTCCCTTTGTCTCATTCTGCTCTCCCCTCGCTGTATCCTTTTCCTGCATCCCTCCTCTTGCATCCCTTTTCTTGTGTGTGAGCACACAATGCGTCTTATATGTATATAACCTCTACACAACGGAAAAAACACAGAGTATAATGTTTTATATACACTCAAGCAAAAACCCACTTACATCTGAGATCAATATTTGAGCGTCCAAAAGCCAGAAAATAGACAAGCTAATAGATTGTAAACGTTCAAATCGTGAGCTTTTCTATGGCTTTTATTTTGTAAAGGTGAACTATGGCAGCATTCCTGTCACGCCGCTATGAATCACGTCAATGAGTACTGAAAGTTGTATCTTCATTCGCTGACAGTTGAACAGCTCCACAAATTGTCATTAAGAGTCCTTTCTCTGTAGTTTTCAGAAAAACTCTGTGTTCACAACTTAGACTGAACTGTGCAAGATCAGAAACACTGAGGTGAAGGTTCAAGAGTAAATTTCCGTCTTAACTAGACAGGTGACTGAATATTCACAGTCGAAGCGAGATGAAAAAAAAAATAACAAGGAACTGGGGCCGTGTTTATTGATAAATCTCATGTTAAAGTGGTCCGTACTAAATGAGGTGTTTTTCTCCCTCAAAACAGTTTTCTGGAAGTGTTACACTTTTTAACTGACATTTTTAATGAGCTTACACACGCTCTGTCTCACACACACGCCCACGCACACATAAACGAACCTGTCAGACACGGTTTAAACACAGATTTTTGACTATTTGTTACTGGGCTGTTTTTAGACATCAAACTACAGCAGTTGAGATGTGGTTTCTATTGATGTCATTGTTTTTATGTCACAGTCATTACTGACATATCCTTACCCTGGCTCATCTTTAAAGGAGTGGCTCAGTCAAATTCACTTATTTTCTCCTCCGTTACATTAAAATGAAATCAAGGATTCGAGCATTGCCTTGGCTATCAGCCAGATATATGGACTCAAAAAAGAAATACCTATGTTATCATATGTTACCATGTTATTTTCCTCTCTAGAAATTTACTGAGATTTCATTGCACTTGTGCTCTACATATCCGCTGCCGTACATCTTTGTCAAATTACAGCAATCAAATGTCCATAGTGTACATTTAATGGCGCAGCGTACTTGTATAATACTTTGATACATGTTACATCTTAAGTTGATTTGTTTGTTGTTTTCTTTCAATTCCCAGCAGACATTTGGAGGAGAGGCTTTTGTTCAGCTACACAGATGAACAACAGGAAGGAGGACATGGAGATCTCGTCTCACTACCGTCAGCTCCTCAGAGAGCTCAATGAGCAGAGGCAGCACGGCATCCTCTGCGACGCCTGTGTCATTGTGGACGGAAAGATCTTCAAAGCCCACAAGAATGTCCTTCTGGGCTCCTCACGCTACTTCAAGACTCTCTACTGCCAGGTGAGGATATTCAGTGGGAAGGACGGGTTGGGAGATTTAGTTATGCACTTGTTTTTCTCTCATATCATAGTTATAAAAAAGCTTTATTCCTATTCGGCATGAGATAAATAAACAACAAAGCACTTCTGTAAACAATTCCTCCTCTTCACCCGCAGGTTAAAAAAGGGGCAGAGCCTCACCACCAGACTACTGTCACTCACCTGGACATTGTCACAGCGACAGGCTTCAAAGCCATCTTGGACTTCATGTACTCAGCGCACCTCGCCCTCACCAGTAAGAACGTGATCGAGGTCATGTCAGCCGCCAGCTACCTGCAGATGACAGACATTGTCCAGGCCTGCCACAGCTTCATCAAGGCTGCGCTGGACATCAGCATCCGCTCCGAGATGGCTGATGAACTGGCCGACTTTGAAATGGGAGCTGTTGCTGCTGCTGGCCTTGGTGGAGGCGGAGGAGTTGGTGGCGGCGGAGGAGGAGTGGGTATAGCGGGAGCAGGGGGTGTGGTGGGAGCAGGTTTAGGAGGCGGAGGAGGAGGGATAGTGGGCATGGCTTCTGAAGCCCTGGCCTCCATCATGTCTGGTCGCAGCACCTCCCCCTGGCTGGCACGCCGCACGAGCCCGGCCAACTCTTCTGGGGACTCAGCCATCGCCAGCTGCCACGAGGGAGGCAGCACGTACGGGAAGGAGGACCAAGAACCCCCGAAGAGCCATGAGAGCCAGGAGGAAGCCTGCCACGACTCCCAGCCCGCCTGGCCACATGACTATAGGCCTGTCACTGTCAAAGAGGAACAGGTGTCCCCTGCCTCCTCCTCCCATCCCCGCGACACTCCCAGGGGTGCAGCCCAAAGCCTGGGGGAGCAAGGGGCTGGTGGGGCAGGTGGAGGAGGTGGAGAAGGACCCTGGCAACCCCTGTCAGGGTCAGGGCGGAGGAAGAACAGGAAAAACAAGGACACAGTCCGACACATAACCCAGCAGGCTGAGAGGAACTGGGAACGAGAACGGGACAGGGAGAGAGACAGGGACAGTAGGCCTGGATCTCCTCTGCCCTCCATGCTGGCTGTAGCTGGATGGAGCTACAGTGGACAGGATATCCCAGGTAAGGCTAACACACCTGTACCAGTCTCCACCGTCTCCCGTCTGTAGAAAGTGCTGTTGCAGCAAAGACGAAAGCAAGCCATATGTTTTGAGGTCAAAAAAGTATTTTTTATAGTGATTTGGTGGTAGATCAGTTTAATGTCATAACAGCAGGTGGGGCTAGCTTGAACTTGATCTCAAAATTGTTAGCATGGAGGGAGGCCAAAAGACAGACCTTCCACGTGGGAAAGGACTTTGCTGTGCTGATTTGACTTTGAGGCTGTGGAGTTTCCTGAAGTAGCTTCAGTTTCGTAAAGCTGTCTCCTATTTGGTTAGTTATCCAGTCATTTTAATTACTGAATGCCTGGTGAGATGATAAGATAAGTTTAGATAATTGGGTGAGAGTGTCATGTCAACTGTTGAAAAATCTACTATCTAAAAGACACCTTCAAACCAACTGGCCCTCAGTTGCATGAAAGAAATCAAATTGCTTTGTTGACTTTTGTTGAACTTGTGTGCGAGAAAGTGTGCATGACACTTAGTACATTACAGTAGTGCTTAATACCATGAGTCTTGCGTGGATATTTCAATGCATGTCAGCCATCCGCGCAGTTTACTAGTATAAAATGACCTCTTTTCCTCCTCCGGGGTTGAGATTAGCGAGCTTATACACACTAACGTGTTAGGCCTAAGGTGATTATCTTAAATCTTGGAGGTGTGAGGTGAAGCCTGGGTAAATGCAGATGGATAATACAATCCTCTCCGTATTGCATTTTATGTAAGCCACACTCCCACATAAACAGGCAAATGCATATACAAACACACGCATGAACACATATTTATTTTGAGAGAGCCTCACTTGATCCTCAGCCTTACAGAATTGTTTAGTGAATTCCTTTACACTAAAACTTATACATGAAAAAACTTACCTGTGTGTGCGTCTACATGTGTGTGTGTCTGTGTGTGTGTGCTGCGGGGCCCAAGGCGTCGATAGGTAGATCATTAAAAGTAAGAGAAGCTAATCCTGGGCGCATTAAGGGAGTTGGCTGTGAAATGGGCACACGCGTCGTGCAGCGAAAGAAAACAGGATAATTGAATTGACCTGGGTCACTGCACGGATTACCAGCGCGTCCTCGCCATGCCTGGCTCCTCCCCCTTCTCTCTGGGGTTTAGGGAAGGACCTTCTGGAAAGGGCGAGAGGAGGGAAAAGGAAAAGAGAGTGTTAGATGAGAGGGGTAATGAGAGAGAGAAGAAAAACAGAGCGACAAAAAAGAAATGCGGATTGGACAGAGCATCCGCTTGGGCTTATGAGGGTTTGTCTTCTTAACTCTAAGTGTCCTAAGTCCCAGATTTTGTGACCTGCAGTCAGACCTTATTACGGTGCCAAAGTACATCTTGTCCTGAGCTTCGGAACACAAACACACACAGATGTATAATCACATGCATTCACATAGAAAATGGCACTATTAAGCACACTGGCTAGGTCCATGGTTTAGTACTGTGGTAGAAAGTAAAGTTTAAGTCTGGCTGTGGTGAAACAGTCATTAATAAGAGAGGTGTTTTTTCACCTAAAGGTTAGAGGAAGTCTAGTGTTGCTGATGGTGTAGACTCACCTGGTGCTAGCCAAAAGACAACCATTACCCTCGCTTTCAACTGGGTTTCGGGACTGGGTTCAAAATGGTGAAGAAAGATAGGATTGGTTCTCCTTCAGAGGGAGGGCCTTGCCATTTAGCAGTAAAACATCATGTTACCAGCGGCCTTACATGACGTTTGAGAGTGGTAGCTGTATCAGGATTTGTTTCACTGTTGTGTGTTGAGTCAGTTTGCACGGGGGTGGTGTCTGTGTGCTTAATAAAGGTTTGGGGGATTGTTGAACAGGTTCAGTGAGGTGATTATTGGTCTCGGAGCATTAGGGGTGAGAGGTGTGATGTTTCAATTCTGGAAGTGGTCTCCTTCTTCGATCATGTCATGTCCATAAGTTATTCTAGTTTCATTAAGTTAGAGTCAAAGATACACAGGATGTCTGTGGGCTTATGTCACCTTAAGTCCAGGATTTTTTTTTTAACCTGCAGTCAAATATCAAAATTTAAATGTATGGACATATGAAAGAGTCATGATGTACATTTGTATTGAAAGTTTCCAATTATAATATTACACAGCATGTGAACATTGGTGAGGTAGACAGCAAAGATCTGCTGAGAAGGTGTGACGCTTGAGATCAGTCGCTTCCATAGACTGTCTATAAAAATGGACGTAGTGAAGCCAGAGTGAAAGTGCATTAAAGTGCAATACCAGTGAAAGCCACTAGGCTGGCTAAAAAAAACAAAAAAAAAAACAAAAAAAAAAAAAAAAAAACCTCCGTCTCCCATTTAAATAGCAAAGCTTCTCATAAAATCCAAAATCCAAAAAACATTTCCACAAGTGATTGTGGTATTATTCGCTATGTTCACTCCTTCCAATCACTGGTGGTCCTTGATAATTAATTCTATATTAGGCCATAAACAGGTATGTTTGGAGGTGTGCCTGATTTGATTGACACTGCAGTGCAGTCAGGTCGCTGATATAGATGGCCAAGCATAGTGTTCTCAATCAGGTCACTCCACCCTCTTGTCCAAATATGGTCACTGTGCCTGCTTGCCTACTGTCATGACTTACTGACACATCTGATAGAATAATCATCATTGTTGAAATTGGGACAAGAATCAAAGCTTCAAACAGCATCTCACAAACCGGTGAATGACTTCATGGTGGGTTGCCGGTGACTTGCTGCTTGAATGCTGAAATACTGAAAGCACTGGCGAACAAATAAAATAAGATTAATTTCATCATTATCACAAATGTAATCAACAATTATAAAGCATGCACATAATACAACATATTGCTGTGATTGTTGCATTTTCCCTGCAAAGAGAAAGCCCAAGCTGCATTATTTAATAATATGACCACTGTATTCTTAAGGCAATAACATCTGTAATTACAGTCATTCAGTCTTTACTTGATTACCTTTACTGGTGTGATGGAAAAGTACCTCCAAGCAAACAAAAATAAGTTCATCCAACTGTCAATTACACAAATTAGATAACATGTTAACATATTAGAGGCTGGAATCTGCAATGTTTACTTTTTAAATGAATTAAAGGAATTATCTATTACCAAAATAGTCATCCAAGTTTCTGCTGAACATTATTGGACTATTTTTATCGCAAACACTGAGTGGTCGGAGCAGGAAGAGCAAATAATAACAACAAGGATGGCTCTATTGTATCAGATGTCCCAGGAAGTCATAGTAGTGGGAAAGTAGTGAAAGCCGGCACGATACCAGACATCTAAATAGGATGCATCCATTATTAATGTAATTAATTACACCTGTGCTTTGTCTGCTATATAACATCTCAAGATATCTGCTGTGAGATCAGAAAAAGATGAATTGACTAATCGTTTCAGCAGTTTTTGTGAAGAAGAAGGTCAGCAGTTTAGTGTTAGTTGTGCCATTACGTTTAGGGGCTGTTGGTGTGTGTGGTGGGGCGGCTGTTTTTCCATGAAGTCCAGTTGTTGGTTTCCATGAAGGGATATGGTTGGTATTAAGGAGAAAGGGCACCTTCAGTCTGAGATTAGCTTAATTGCTTCATTCTTTATTGATGAGAAGTGCCGAGACACTCTCTCTCTCTCTCTCTCTCTCTCATTCATCTGTAATCAGTGTCCCTGCTTTGCTATTTGAAACGCTTGTATGACATACAACACAGGGGCTGCCTGACCAAGGATTTCACTGGATTATACTGTAATATAAGGATAAAATATGGTTGTGTAAAGGCTCAGTGTTTCAGCGCCCAGCCGTTTCTAAGCATCTGAATGAAAATGCCATGTGCCTGTGTTGACATAAACAGCTGCAGGAATTAGGATTTGTTTTCTTTAGATCCCCTTCCCTTGCAAACATCTGCTATGTTCACTTGATGTCATTATTGAGACCAGTAAGCACTCCACATCCTTCTCTCCCTCTGTCTCGCTAACGCTTGATCTCCCTGCCTCTTAGACTCACCTTGTCCCAGCTTGTGAAGCTGGGAAAAGAAATCAGCAGTGTTTGCATTTCACTGATCTGATCATGTGTATATTTTTTTTTCTGCACAATGCTATATTAAAAGTGACAATTTTTTTTTTGAGGAAGAGAGTTTTAAATAGTCTGTACTTCTCCCACCTGCTTATGTTCTGAACCTTTAAATAATTACCTAAAATTATTTTTAGCTTGGCCCCCGCTGCTTTTTCCAGACCCGAATGAAAAAGCACCTGCAAATCTAGATGGAGTGCTAGGAAAGTCAAAAAATTTCTAACAATTCAGTATATTTTTCTTTGACGTCTCATATCAGCCTGACTTTAATCCATGTAGTGTTAAAACAATGAATCTATGAATCAATTTGTTGATTGAAATTAATTGGCAGCAAATCTAATGATAACTATTTATTCATTCATCAAGCAAAATATTCAAATATTTCAATGCTCTAGCTAGTTTTTTTTTCTATTTGTTTGATTGTAAAATGAATATTCTTTGTTTTTGTGTCTGTTGACAAAACAAGCCTAAGAAACGCAACATTGTTTGTTTTGCACTAATTTCTGACATGTTATTGAATGAACAGAAAAATATCAAACAGGTTAGATGAAAGAAGTTGTACCCCAAACACAATCTTAATTATATATATAATAAATATAAACTCATGTATCCATACATATATATTGTAGTTTTTAGGTGTCTCCAAACATCATGGTGAGATCTAAATAGCAATACATGAGAAAATAATAACATCAAAGTTATGACTAAGTATTTCAAAAACAGGTATTTCAGTCTGTAAATGTGTCATTTTGTCCACAAACCTTCTGCCATTTGATATTTTTTAACATTTTCTTTACACTCTGTGCCTTTATTTATTTTATCAAAGTAAGTGTCACCTCTTCAAAAGGTGGATCTGTCATTTTGGAGGCAGAGCTCATTCTCTCTTTGGCACCTTCTCCCTCAGACAGAGAAGAAGCCAGCGCTGGTGAAAACATGAGTTAACGATTGATTTCTTTCCTACTGCCTTTATACTTGGGGCAAACACCAACTTGATCTTTATCCCACATAATAACAGCACTGGAAATACTTTTTGTTTGTGTTTTTTGCTGGTATTAAAACAAACACACACACACACAGACACACACAGACACAGGCAGACGCACACACACATGGTGACCTTTAGTGGCAGCTTGGGGGATTTTGGCAATCCGGTACATGGCCAGTGTGATCTACACACACTCACATACACACAGCTTAGAGCATCTGATTATGTAGACGTGAACAGTTCAATCACACGTGGGCTGTTCTTTCCATTTCCCTCTAGCTGTTGCACATTGATTACATCGAGAATCTTTTTTAAAATCCCAACATCTTTATCTGACTCTCTTCCTCTCCGCTCTGTGGCCTCAGAGTTCCCCTTCTCAACCACTAACACACACACACACACACACACACACACACACACACACACACACACACACACACACACACACACACACACACACAGAGAAAACTCACACACAGAAAACACACAGACAGAAAACACACACATATGCCCACAGAGACAGACCAAAAAAAAAAAAAATGAAATCATTTTTCTGTAGAACCATGTCCTGTTTATTCCGGCGAGCTCAGGAGCGTTGCAGTTAGCGTTGCATGTATTAGCTTGTTTGAATCCAGATCTTCATTCTCTCGAGCTCCGGAGACTCCTGGAGTCACCTGGGACCCGCAGACAGGTGCTCTCAAATCTGCCCTCTAGTTTGCACTTCCGCATAAAACTTTCTCTTTTTTTCTCTCTTTCTCTCCCTGTGCTCCTCTCCCCAAGTCTCGGCAGTCTAAAGGTGAACACTTGAAATAATGAATCGGATCCCCCTTTCGCCCCCTTCCTCTCTGTATTCCAGTTAAGACTCTCCCCATAGTATTTGCACTTCATTAAACTTGAAATAGGTTTAATATTTAAAACACCGTGAACAGATTTCAGCCCCCTCACCCCTCGCACACCTCTCCACTTTTTCTTCTCCCTTCTCCTCGGTCTTGGTTTAATAATCTACTCTCATATTTCCTCCCTAATTCACTCCTCCTTCATTAAAAAACCAAAATAGATTTAATATTTCAGAATGTGGACTTAATTTTTAACCCCTTTTCTTCATGGCTCAGTGTTTGACACACGATGGGTTAGGTAGCTACATCATGTTGAGGCCTCTCCTCCTGTATTTTCTCCTCGCTATATATTTTTCTTTTTTCTTTTTGTGGCTCATCTTTCTCACTTCTCCCAGAGTCAGTCTATTATCAGTTCTGACTCTCGCTGTCTTTGTACTCCGGGCCTTTCTCTGTGCTTCGTTCTGACTCCCCCACCCCCTATTTGCTCTGCTTCTTTGTCCTCTGACTGCATAGATGATTTCAGCCCTTTCCTCCCACCCTATTGACTTTTGTGGCCTGCTCACCCCACCTCCCTCAGTTTCCCCTGCTGCCTCCATCCTCTGCTTCCCCTTTTTGTCCACTTCTACCACACACACACACAAACTCATTTACCCCCCTCATCTCTCACTTGTATGCTTTTTTTTTTTTTTTTTTAATCTTTTGGGAGTTATGACCGACTACTTTAATACTGTTCTTTCCCCCTTTTTCCTCTTCCCTCCCTCATGTGAACCTCCATTTTGGTCCCCACTAAATTAAAAAGAAAAAAAAAGTTCCACTATCACTGTAGTAACCAATCATTTCCCACCACCCACCAGCCATGTTTGTCATATGACCTCACATCCTGCTGGACATTATGGGCAGTCCACCAGCTAAAAGCCCCTTCTCCTACTCCAACACGGCATCACACCACACCACACCACACCACACCACTCCACACACACACACACAAACACACACACACACACATTCACACAATTTTTCACACTCTTGCTGTCTGTCTTTTTCTCTCGCAGCTCTCTCTCTCTCACTCTTTAGTTCTCTATACTGACACCTGCTCTATTTATAATTCTCTGGCTTTAAAAGAATCATTTTGGACAGGAAGCTGCCCCCTCCCCACTCCTGACCGTGGCTTTTTTCCAAAACGTCAGCACCCCCCCACCTCCCTGCCTCCTGCCCCTGGAACAGGCCAGAGAAAGATTGCTGGGTGGAGAAGAGGAGGAGGAGGAGGAGGAAAAAGTGTGTGTGTGTGTGTGTGTGTGTGTGTGTGTGTGTGTGTGTGTTTGGGGGTGTGTGTGTGTGTGTGTGTGTGTGTGTGTGTGTGTTTGGGGGTGTTTAAGATTAGCCATCCTTTCCTGAGTGCACCTGGGTTGGGCCCGTGTGTGTGCTTCAGTCAGCCACAGCCCACACATACTGGACACTCTCACCCTCTAACTTACAAGCAAGTATGTAAACACATACACGCATGACACAAAAGTTCTAAAAAAATATGTGCAATCCTTACATTTCATTTCAACACGTATGTGGTTTAACTCGACGCACTCATTCACACGCTTCTTGGCATTGATAGCTCAGGTCTAAGAATTAAAATACCCAGAATGCACCTTGACAGGATGTCCTGTTGGCACAACGCAGGGGTGGGTTGGGAGGTTTTTGTGGTTGATCACTCACAGCAGCACCCCCACAGAAAAAACTCGACCCAGACACATCAACGCTCCTAAAACTCCATCGCACACCCCTGGTATCTATACATGGATATAGAAATGGTTGCGGTTAACTTTCTAGATCAAACACATGCGCACAGACCTATACATTCAGGCATGAGGATACCCTCCGCATAACTCTCATTATTTATCCTAATCCTCCATTTCATCTTTAAAGGAAGATGATGCTTTAGGGGTTTTGGACCATTTGTCTTTGCTTTTCTGTTTACTTTCTAAAACACACGGAGTACTACACGATTTCAGCTTAATATTGTCAATTTTTTTTTGGGTGTCTACAACATCAATAATGCCAAAATCTGGGTAAAACCAGAGGTTTTATATCATATTTGCATTGCAAACACACTATAATTTAACCATTAATATGTTTTTTTTTTCCTTAAAGGGGTTCAGTATTAAGTTGGTGAATATTCTGCATGACATCTGTGTTTTTCTCCCATTTTCTCTTTACTCTCTATTATAGGAACAAATTGTGTAAACCAGAGGGTTTCAGACAAAATTAACATAGCTCTGTTACCCAAACCTCGACTATAATGTCAAGATATTGAAAGTAAAGAGCGAGATCTCTAAAAAAATGTATTATGTGATTTCTTTTATTATTTGGCCTCCTTTTGTCGAATAATCTTGGTATTAATTTTGGAACCACAGTTCCCATACTGCTTTGGGAGCTTTAAACAGGAAGTAGAATGTGTGTGTGGTATGTGGACTACAACATCATCCTTGTTTCTTTGCCTGTAGTTGCTAACATTTCTGCTGATTGGCACAATTAAATGCATATGCTGAATTAGCTATTAGCTAGTGCGCTCATGGATGTACAGACAACTATCACTCAGTTGCTTGTATATTGAAGAAAACAAAATAATACTTTTGTTGAATAATGTCTAATCAAATTTAAGAACATTTATTCACAATAGATTATTGATAATAATGATATATTCAGAAGAGTAAGGCACTCTGTCTGTGTGTGTACTGACAGATTCGTTAGAACGACCATGACTTTAAACACAAACTGAAGTAATCAAAAAAATAAAGTTTTAAACCCATCTGCTTCACTGAAATAAAATAATTAATCAGGAACCTGTAAAAAAAAAGAAAAAAAGAAAAACAATGAGCTTTACGCACGAGTATAGCCTCCTTCTTTCCTTGTTCGATGGGGGATCTATGACAAGGCTCCTCTTTAAGAGATATCAGATGTGATGTGATGTGAGCTCGGATGCTTCTCTCTCACTCCTCCAGTGATCTGACAGTCAGTAATGGGCCCTGTAGCCGTGAGCCTGGCAGCACTGCTCACTGTGGCTTATGTGTCACACTGTACCCAGCATTCACCAAGAGTTAGTCGAGCGCAAGCAGCCGGGATATTGAGACTAGTAAAGTGTGTGTGTGTGTGTGTGTGTGTGTGTGTGTGTGTGTGTGTGTGTGTGCGCGAGAGAGAGAGAGCGAGAAGGAGAGGCAGACATATCCACTGGCAGACTGACTGACGGGAAGAAGCAGAAGCAGTAACTTTAGTGAAGAGTTTAACCTTAAAATAAAGTACTTTCTGGTAAGCTCATAGTTGGATCTGTGCTCGCCTTCTCTCTCATTTTCAGTCAACCTGAAGTTCCTCTTTCCCACTCTGTTTGTTTTAGAAAGGTGGCTTTGTTCTATTTACTGTACCCACTCCCTCGGCGGCCTCTACCCCCGTCAGACCAGTTAGAAAAGGGGAGCGACAAGGAAGAGGAGGAGGGGAGGGGAGGTGGGGGGGGGGGGGTGCATGATGTTTGGACAAACGGACAACCCGAACAGGATATAAAGGTCTACAGCCTGTGGGTGTGTCGGTTTGGCTGTGACACAGCTCACACACAAACACACATGTGCGTGTAACACAAAGTACACACAATCGTGGGAGTGTTCCCGCTGGAGGGCAAAGTCTCCCGTCCTCTTACACATTCATTCTCTCCTTTCCCCTCCTTCGCTTCATTCCCCCTTTCCGCTGTCACACCCCTCCATACCTCCTTCCTTTAGACCTTTCTTTCTCCTTCATCCCTTATTCCTTCTCTTGTGACAACCCCTACCCCTCCTCCTCCGCCTCCTCCTCCACCTCCTCCTCCGCCTCCTCCTCCTACTCCTCCTCCTTCTCTCTTTCAAAAAAGGAAAAAAGAAAGTGTTAAAGATACAGAAGAGTTGGCCGACAGCAATGAGAAACTAGGAGGGAGAGGCCAAAATCACCACAGGGGACAATTATGGCTTGGGCTGTGGACGTGTGTGTGTGTGTGTGTGTGTGTGTGTGTGTGTGTGTGTGTGTGTGTGTGTGTGTGTGTGTGTGTGTGTGTGTGTGTGTGTGTGTGTTTGTGTGTGTTTCTTTTTGGGTTTGATAGTTACAGAGACACTGAAGACAGTTCTGGAAGCCACTATCTGTCCTTCACAACTATTTGTCCCCTCCTTCTCTCCTCTATCCCTCCTTCCCTCTGTCTGTTTGGACCTTCCTCACCATCCTGTCAATTCACGCTGTCACTTTTGTTTTCAGTCATCTCATACACTGAAGCTACAGCCACTTCTTGTGTGCAGACTGTGAGTGTGTGTGTGGGTGTCTGTGTGTTTAATTTCACATTGTGTACCGCAGGACTGTGGGATAAACTTCCTCCTCATCACTGGGGTCCATTTGTTTGCTTTTGTAAAAAAACAAAACTTCCCGGTTTCAAAAGTTAAACAAAAATAAAAATAAAATAAATAAATAAATAAAAAAAACCGACTTCATAGCCACATTTCTAATTATTTCAAATTACTAAAAAAACTAAAAAAAAAAAAAACTTACATTTCCAGGAAAATTGCCTAAACAAGGCATATCTTAAGTAAACTGAAAGCTGTTATTGAACCATTTGTAGTACACAAGAGTTTGGTAGAAGGAAACAGCGTGAAGTTTTTTCCCCATCAGTCAGAATCAATGTAGGTGCCACCGGTAGTGAGTTATAGAAGTTTGAACAGAACGTTTTTTTTTTATTTCCACCTGAATTCTTTTGTAAACAAATACCTGCATGCAGAGAGTTCTCTTTACGGATGATGCTCTTTGTTTCCAGTATAAACCCACTGAAGCGGCATATCCTCGTGTTCAGGGTCTCATTGGCCATACAAAGTGTTAATCATTGCCAACGAAGCTTCTGACTGGTTGGATCTGTGAAGAACAGAAGGGAGGAAGCTCCCTCTGTTCGACATGGACTCTGGTTGGCTATTGTAGGCTCGGGAAAGGATGTGGAAGGACTAGTAGGTTTTATTGATCAGTTAGCTTTCCAAAGACATCTCACATGATTATGTAAGTTAATTGTAGCAGTGTAGATGTTTAAGCCGAGGACAATAAAACTCTGGTAAACTCCGATGGTCCACCCACGGGCCCCTTAATTTAGGACTTATACCACCTGATTTTATATTCCTCTAGAATATTTGATTCTTTCTTTAAACATACCAAAACGTGACTTATAGCAGTCTTTACAGTTTACATTTCTGTTTTCCAACACTTCTTGTCCACTAGCGTATCAGACTTTGATATGCAAACGTTTAATACACAATGCACACTACCGTAAATTTAGAAGGGGAATTGGTCGATATGTTTATTAATTACAAAAGAACAGTAGTTATAATAAATGTTAAATTTATTAGTTACCACTGATTTAAACCTGCTGAGTTAGTTTGAGTTTGAGCAACTTCAGTCAATTGTAAAATTTCAAAAAAGCAATGTTTGTTGTTTGTGTTGGGTTAAAGGTGACCAGGACAAGCCAGTGTTAGATTTTTTTTCAGGTGTCTATATTCAATATTTTTGTATTGGCAATGTTTATTTTGTGAAAGGGTTACTCTGACCAACTTTTAGAAATATTTCTTCTTTGAGAGCAGCAGCTCGCCCCGACTCCACCTCTCTTATATCCTCTGCTTCTTGTCACGAAACCGTTTTTTAAAAGGAGGCCAGACTCTCCTTTGTTCCCACTGTCTGTTTCTCTTACCCAACCCCTTGCCCCAGATCACCTGCCTGCCCTCACTCCTCATTGTTTCCACCTCTCTCCGAGCAGCAACTCTTCCCTCTCGCTACCCTCATCCTCCAGCAGCAGCATGCAAAGAATAACTTTCATCTGATCCATTTAATCTCCTTTCCACTATCTCTATCTCTCTTCAGCCCCCACTCCGCTTTCTCGTATGTAAGTATCTCTGAATCTGAAATGGGTCATGGACTTGTTTCAGGTGGGACCACACCCCCCCCCACCCCCCACCCCAGCAGGGGTACCTGTATTTTATTTTATTTTTTTCATTAATGCTAATTCCCCAGTTGAGACTACACTTGACCAGAGTGAAGAAAAAGTTTAAGGGACCCTCATGAATTCAGAATGAATGTGAGATTACTGAGGAGGAAGGTGGTGGCTTAATGAATTTGAAGTTTGTTCTGTGTGTGTGCTCGCGTGCGTGCGTGTGTGTGTGTGTGTGTGTGTGTGTGTGTGTGTGTGTGTGTGTGTGTGTGTGTGTGTGTGTGTGTGTGTGTGTGTGTGTGTGTGTGTGTGCGCGCTTGGTTGTTTGGGTGGGCATTGAGAGAAGAGTGTGTGTTTGCATGTGTATATGGTGTAATTGTAATTGTGACCCTGGCAGTTTTTTTCTTTTGTTTGGCCTTCCCATACTTCATCTGGCCTCAGAGACATCCAGCTTCAAGGTTTAGTGTGTGTCTCTGTGTAAATATGTGCGTGTGTGCGCGTGCGTGTGCGTGTGTGTGTGTGTGTGTGTGTGTGTGTGTGTGTGTGTGTGTGTGTGTGTGTGTGTGTGTGTGTGTGTGTGTTTTGCACAGGAGAGGAGAAAGGGAGCGATGAGGGTGAGAGGTGGACTTGATAGCGCAGGACACCCAGACCCGTCTCCCCTTCGCCCCCCCCCCCCCCCCCCCCCCCCACCCATACCCCTCTGTTTAGGCCTTGATAAGTGGAGCCACAGTCTGTGGGGGTTTAGGGATTCCTGTCTGGCACAAACGCACACGTACACATGGAAACGCACATACACACACACTGGGAACCGCCCGCTCTACATTCCTCTGTCCGACTAAGGAAGCAGCCCAGCCGTCTTCCCCTCCACTCCCAAATTATCCCCTTCTCCTAAAGTCACTGCATACTTATCACACGCCTCTCTACCTCTCTCTTCTATTCTGACTCATGCGGACCTCCTCCATCTACCATGTTTTCATCCTCTCTATCCTTCCACTTAGCGCACTGCAAACAGCACTTTTAATCATCAAGCAGCGAGTCGTAAAATGTTTTATTGGAGCGAGTAAAAAAGATCTGCCGGTACAGTGACACAATGTCAATTTTTTTTAGAAGTGTAGATACAGAAATATTCATTGTATGGCCACATATTTCAAGTTCTGGGCAAAACTTGTATCTCACGAGATTTTAGATAATTCTGTTGTTCGTCTGTCCATGTGGATTTTATTCCGTGTGATCTCTCACTGTTCACCTGTTTGGCTCAAACTCTTACACTCTCAACTTTTCCCCCCTTTGCCCCATCTCTTCCTTTCACCATCTTATCACTGCCTCTTCTCTCCCTCCCTCCCTCCCCTTTTGCTATCCGACTCTGTTTATATACTTTGCCCCTTTCTCTCCTTCCCTCCCTCCCTCTGGTCCTCCCTCCCTTTCAGGGGTGTGTTACAGAGGTTAGGAAGGGGTCATGTGGTCTCACGCTGCCCTTCTCTCTAATGGCTTCATAATGAGAGAGCTAGAGAGAGATAGACAGAGAGAGAGAGAGAGAGAGAGAGGAGAGAGGAGCAGTTTTGAGAAGCGGGGTGAGATATCAGCAGTTCTGCTCAGGGCACTGACTGTGTGTGGTGTGTGTGTGTGTGTGTGTGTGTGCGTGCGTGCGTATGCGTGTGCGCCATTTGACTGACCCCTTGCTCCAATTCGAGCCCTTTCCGCGCTCTATGTTCCTCTCTGGGGAAAGAGGAAATGACACGTTTGTAGCCTTGAATAAGCGCTTCGGCTCGTCACACGCAATGTCCACTGGGTCTGGCCCGGGGGTGGGTGGGAGATGTTGTGGAGGTGAGGGAGGAGGAAGGGGGTGGGGGGGGGGGGGGGGAGGGTGGCCCGCTCTTTAATTTGCACAGCTTCTGCTGATTTGATCATAAGCAATTAATCTCAATGGCTCAGCTCGGCTGCAGTGGGGGAAGAGAAGATGAACACAGTCCTCTGTGCAGGCGTCCCTTGCTCTGATTTTCTTTTTTTTTTTTCTTTTTTTGCCTGGCAGTGTGATTTCTACTGTTCTTACCTCTTGTACTCGTATCATAGAGGGAACATGCTGCGGCAATTCTTTCTCTTGTCCCACGGAATTTTCCCCTGCAGATCAACCTGGGTAGCGGGGTTTTTTTTTGGGGGGGGGGGGGCTTTGCGGAACAAACATCTCTTGTCTGATATTATTTTCAGTGTGCCTGAAAGGTTTTGAGTCCCGAGGTCACGAAACAAGTTTAAATTAAGAAAGGAAATCAGGAAGAAAACTTAAGAAAATCAAACTTGGATTTACACAATTTAACGCTCATCGTCAGTTGTTGGCTGCGGCTCCAGGACTACGAAATTAGAGCTGCGTCAAAACGAGGCCGTCCTCTCAGTGGCTGCTTCGCATACTTTTAGACTGCCGAGAGGCTGGCGAAGTGGTGTGAAGTTCGAGTTCCAGATCTGTCCAGCTCGATCTTGAGACCGGTCCAACTTTTTTTTTTTTTTTTTATCAGCTCAGGACTGACACAGATCTCCACTGATCCACTAACACTGAGCTTGGAGCTAGCTAGCAAAAGGTTTTTGGCATCCTCATCCGCCTCTCATCTGTCTCACTTCTGCTATTTAACCCTTCGCTCCGTTCCCTTCGCTTTGACCCGCGCACGTCTGTGCGCGACGAACGAACGCCGCCGCCGCCGCCAGCTCGTTCCTTCACTCTCCCCCTCCGCTCAGCTGCTCTTGCCAGTTTTCTATCTCCCTCTATCTCCCTCGCCCTTGCTTTTCCTCTCCGTGGCACCGTACTCCTCCCATGCTGAGGCCAGAGCTCTCTCTCTCCATTGTTGGAGGCAGGTTGCCAAGGATACAAGCACACAGAGTCACAGTCTTAATGTTATGAGATGGGAGAGATGAGCAGAGAGAGAGAGAGGGGGCAATAGCCTCTCTGGTCACTGGGCAGTCCGACAGCACCGTAATGCTCTCCGGAGAACGCGTAACACCCCTCCTGCTCCCCCCCCCCCCCCACACACACACACACTTTGGGGAGTGTCCCCAGTGTGGACGGAGCACAGTGACACTAACTGCGGAGGAACCTTTTGTACTGGTGGCCTGCTCTCTGCTCGCCTGTAGTATTTGATCGCACCCCAACGTCTTCATATGTTTTTGCATACGTGTGTCAGGCAACCGCTCAACACACCGTTTATTCTTCTTCATACAAGTCTGAAAAGGTGGAATTAACAAAAGAGAGAAATATTTAATGACACTCGAGTTATTACTGCAGAGGTCTTGTTTCTCCTATAGAAGGACACGTGTTTCTTGTTGTTGCAAACATTTCCATTTTAACAAGACATCTATTTTCCTCTAAATCTTATTTTCTTAGGTGAAAGGGTGAAAGAATCTGGCAATGTAATAACTTTAATTTATTGCTTACAACCTAGTATGATAATCCTGACCTACAATGTTTCATATAATACAAATCAAACTGAATGTTTTTTACTTTTAAGTCCATGCACTGATTCTCACACTAATTTTGGTGAAGGTCCTGAATGCCGGGAGACGATCACTACACATAACACAATGCTTAGGTATGAGAAGGTCAAAGCATCATGTATGTACAAAGGAGGGCTCCGCACACTTCAGTAAAATACAAGTGAAAATACAAGTTATTATTTAATGACTTTTCATTAATCCAGTGAAATCCTTAATTAATTTCCTTTTTTTTTTATGATTTAAAAAAGAAAAGCGTGTTTTGTCTGTGACATACTCAAACTGATGCACATGTGTTGGAGGTCTATGTTCAACATGCAGCTGCAGAACTTCACATCCCACAGATCTTTGCAGCTATGCGGACAGTGTTCAAAGGACATAATTTAAGTGAAAAGGGCATTTTCTTTGTTGGATTTAGGTTCAATAACGTGAATTTTAATATGTTCCTTCCCACCTATGTCTGTTTTACTAAACATATGTGAAAGTATGTGTTTTAACACAATGTAATTTATCGAATTTATTGTTCCATTAACTGCTCCAAAGTGTCCAGCTGGAAATATGTTGACATTTTCCAACTTTGTTAGTGTTAAACCCGTCTTAGATTTATTTCCAGGGAGCTGTGAAGAAGTAATTCCAGCTAGTCCGTTGGCCTTGAGCTTTTCAGTTGGTCAGTGTGAGACGTAAGAGTGTGTTAACCCACACACCAATAACCCACAGGCTCAGCACGGCATCCCCACCCAGAGTCTTTGTCGTTTTTCCTCCTCCACTTTCCATTATCCCTCCTCTCAACCTCCCTCCGTCCCACCTCACCCTTCAAATACGACCCCGGACCGGGCCTGGATGGGGCTTTTTGGGCTCGTTCACCAGGTCCTCCCGTGTGCATAAAGCCAAGACATAACCTCTCTCTAACTCACTCTCAATCTCTCGATCTCTCTCGCTCTCTTTGCTCTTAGCACAAAGCCCTGCGTGTCTGCCTTCCTTCCCCACCCAGCATTCTTTCCCCATACAGACCTCTCCCCCGCGCTCTCTTTCGTTCTCTCTCTGTCGACTTCCCTCCTACCCGCCAACTCGCTCAGCCTCACCCTACCTTTCATTAGCCCACTCTTTATCTCGCACAGTCACTCAGCTCTCTCTCTCTCTCTCCCTCTCCCTCCTCGCTCTTGTCTCTCCAGCTTTTACACTCCCCTCTCACTTTTTTTTCCCTCTCTCTCCCCCTTCAGTTGCTTCGGCTTTTGTTTCTGATACATCTTCATTTATTCCTCTCTCCCTCTCTTTCCCTGCTGACCCTATTATTTTTATATTCTTTCTCTCTCTCTGCCATCACTCCCGCTCTCTATCTCCCTCCCACTCCTCTCAGTCCCTCTAAGCTGCATTAACTCCCCAGATTACCTTGAGCCCTGCAATCCTCCATCCCCCACGCACTCACCCGCTCTTCTTTCCCTCCCTTCCTTCACTCATTCACTCGCTCACTCAGACTACGTCCACACGAAGGCGGCTACTTTTGAAAATATGTATAAACATGTGTTGTTGTGTCCTTTTGTAAAAGGTCCTATTCACACTGAAAAACACTTAAACTGTAGAGCAAAATGCATCTCTTGTTCGTTGTCCTCAACAAAACTGTGGATCGCTGCCAACATCTGTTAAAAGAGCAGGACAGACAGCCAAGTTGAGTTTTGTTGCCTCCCGCTCTCCATGATTACCTCTTAAAACTCTTGATAAGTTGTTTTATCTGTTTCTGTGATCGGAAAGCTGAACAAATATAAAACAGCGATCTGATCGTGGGTCATCGAACCCACCTGTTAACCAGGTGAACAGTAATGCTTTCTGTGACATCAATTCAATCAGTATTTTATGATGGCAAATTTTATATGAATTCTAATGACAACCATTATGTTACGTAGAATAATGAATGAGTAGATGAAACATCTCCAGGATGGTTCAGTGTAACTTGAACTTAATTGCGACACAGCCTGCCACCAGACTTACATCATGTTCTAATAGCTTGGTTGTTCTTGCCCACACTAAGGCTTTTGCTGCTTTTAACCAACTCTATGATTTGACAAAACTCAAATGTTAGCACGTTAGTGGATTTGCTGTATTTTCAATGTACACTAACATTTAACAGAAAATGGGAAATCTTTTCATTCCAAATAAATTACACCAAAGAAAAACTAGAATAAATTATTGTTGCTTCTTTGCAGTGTTGTGACATCCACTTTTATTAAACTTCTCCGCAGAAGAAAAATGGTTTGGAGACAGATGTTAAACATCTGCTGCTTTCCCACTGCACGGCTCGACTCTTCTTGACTCTTTTGGTTTTACATTGGACAAAAGTTTCTGGTACACCTGTTACTTTTTCTGTATCACCTGTGTCAAAGTTTCAATTGAGCTGTGGCGACTCTAACGGTAGATGCAAAAACACTGCAAACCACTGATTGGTCAGAGGGGATCGTCACTGGAATTATCTTTGCATCTTCGCGGCACTCTCCACGATGCCCACCATTGTTGTAGCCATGCCAATATAGTGGGTGCAATTTTTGTTTTTTACTTAAGCATTAAATGATGTTCCATTAGTTTTACATGGCATCGCTATGACGACCAGCTACACAGAGGGGGTATTATCAGCAGTAGAAAACAAAATCCAAAAAAACTACCTGGTGGCAAATGTAGATACAGTTGACTCGAGTTGTGCAGTGTTATGCAGTGGAAAAGTGCCCATAGGTACAAATACCTTTACATGTAATTAATGTGCATGCAGTTGCACTGTTTTCCACATTACAGAGCAAAGAAATCCAATTTTTAACCCACAGTCAGAAAGCTCGCTAATTCACAAAACTCTCTTATTTTAGTCTCTCTTAATTGAATGAAATGGTGTACACAACACAGCTGATCCAAAGTGCGTTACTGCACACAGAGGAAAACAAACCACAGTGGAAGAAGACAAAACTAAATCCTGAGACAAAAATACCAGTGAGGAAGTAAACAGCTCAGTACAAAAGAAGCTCAGAGAGTAATTGTGGCCGATCGGAGCTAGCCTGGCTGTCTGGCATGTTAGCAATTAGCATGCTGATTAATTTTGCTGTGCGTCTTTCTGGTATAACCACCCTTTAAAAACAGGGACGAATCATACCTGAAACAGAAATGTCTTCCTCGTGAATGTAAACACGATGGAATAAGAACTGAAAAGGTATCTGCGGGCTGTTACTGTCTTATAGTGAGATTAAATTGTATTACAATGGATTTTCTGCCCATGTGTCTTGCGGATGTGTAACGTTGCCGTCTTAACGTGAACGTGGGCAAAAAAAACACAGAGAAAAGGAAGCGTTTTCAAAAATTTAGCTGGCTTACTGTAGACGCACTCTGAAACACTGGCTCGTTCGCCCCCCACCGTCAATACCCAACCCTCCCTCCCACAGCCTCTGTAACCTCCCTCCCTCCCCCCACCTCTCCTCGCTTCCCCTTCACTCACCCACCCACCCACACTCCATCACCCCACCGTCCACCTCTCACCCCACCACTCTTGCAATCGCTGTGCTCCTCTTCTCTTCTCTCCTCTCCTCTCCTCTCCTCCCCTCCACCCACACTCTCTCTTTTCCTCCGAGCCCCCAGCAGTACCACCATCACTACCAGCACCATCATCATCTCTCTCTCTCTCTCCCCTGTCCTTTACCACTCTCTTCCCTCTGTCCCTCCCTCCTCTAAAGCCTTCAGGCTCTGCTTGATTTATGCTTGCCCTCCCTATCCACACACACACACACCCCACCACCACCACCAACACCACCACCACCACCACCACCACCACCCACCCTTCCCTATCTCTCCTGGAGGTTGTGGCCCGGCTAGTCCCTAAAAACAACAGAGAGAGAGAGAGAGAGAGAGAGAGAGAGAGAGAGAATAACAACCTCTTTTACTTTCCATCCTCCCTCCTTTTTAACCCAGCATTTTTTTCATTCCCCTCTCCCACACTGCTTTTTAAATTGCCTCTGAATTCTTGAGCTGTTTTAGTGCCTCACTCCCCCTTCTCGGCTGAAATTACTTTTTTACCCTCTCAAACTCTGGCATGCTGAGAAAGCAAGTTCCACCTTCCCTCCTCTCTTTTGTCCACTCGAGGACAAACACGCTCTAATCACACGTTCGGTGTATGGAGCTGCTCGTGATAAAAGGTGAAGGAGTGACTTTCATTTTCTTGTTTGGAGGCATGACGCTAAAATGTTGCATGGACAACACAGCGAGCAGAGGAATCTTATGACAACACGGCTCTTGTAATGCCATGTCCTTTTCAACCTCAGGCCGGCCAAGCCATTAACCGGGCCGACTTGGGGCAAGTCTTCTTTCTGAGTCTTTCACTGTCACACACACACACACACACACACACACACAGAGATATATACACACAGAGATATACACAGTGAGCGAGTCTTTCTCCTTTGTTTGCACTCTCCCATACTCAAACATGCACACAAGCCCTACTTTCTTCTCTGACAGCTCTCTTGTGGTCGACAAGCCTCAGTAACTCGTTGCTTAACCACCCTGGACTTTTTCTCTCCATTGTGTTTGGCTACTGTCTCTGTTGATTTGAAGGCGTGGTGAGTTATGTGAGTGTGTACGTGTGTACGTGTGTACGTGTGTGTGTGTGTGTGTGTGTGTGTGACTCAAGGTGTTAAAAGAGTATGCCTGGGTCATGTGTGTATGTGAGCAAGAAGTTGATGTGCAGAAATGTGTGTTATTCATCGTTTATCTATCAAAACCTGTATTTTTGGAAAATAGAAACTCCCTCACAACAGTGTTCATTTAGAGAGGAGGGAGGCATTTCTAGAGTGAGATGCACACACACACACACACACACACACACACACACACACACACACACACACACACACACACACACACACACACACACACAATCAGAACAGAAGATCAGAGGTCAAACAGGGTCAGCTGACCCTTCCCTCCCTTTTCAGGCCTTTTCTCTCCTCCTTTTTTACTGCATCAAAAGTGCGCTCCCTAATAACGACTCCCCTTCTGAAACACACACAGATACACACACACACACACACACACACACACACACACACACACACACACACACACACACACACACACACACACACGTGAATCACTCAGATATACAGTACAGCCTCCAACCACAGCACATAAAACGGTATCATCTATCCATTAGCCGTAACTCTCTCAAAGGATAATAAATGCAGTATTCCTCACGACACATTTAAAGTATAGTTCAACACACACATCTTTTATTTCAAGGCGAGTCTTATTCCTCCTCTTTTTTTCCCACTCAAGCCCCTACGTAGCTCGCAGCACCGTCACACACACACACACACACACACACGCACACGCACGCACGCACACACACACGCTTGCGAGCGCACGCACACACATACACACATACACACACACACTCATGAACAAAGAGAACCACCATTTCCACATATTTGTCTCTCCTTTTAAAAGGGGGTTTTATTTAGCATAAATGTTGAAGCCAAGGGTGCCCGGCTACCATGGCAACCAAATTAAACGGAGGATCTCTTCAGAAAGCAGAAATCTAAATTATTCGGACTCTTTTATGAAGGGGAAAATGAAAATTCCCTTCACTGTACAGAGACCGCTGCACTGTAAAAGCAGAAGAAAGGAGGGAAAAGAAGATGAGGAAAATGCTATTGTTTTTGGTATCTGACCACGCAGTTCAAAGGCATATTCCTTGCCATTGAAATTCATAGGTTGTCACATGACAACTGATACGTTAACACTCAGCATATGTGTACAAAGGAATGATGTAACTGCAGTGTCTCTAAAACTCTGGATAAACCTATTGCTTTTGAAAGACACCACAATATGTGTGTCCACAAATCCTCAACCCAACCAGGCACACGTATGATGAAATCCATAAGCTGCATGCATGGGATTAGGTGCGACTGTTTCTGGTGTGGTAAATGATTTTATCTGTCAGAACAGGATGAGGTTTAAGTAACACACCATCTACGCAGGCCTGACAAAGCTTACATAAGTGAAGGAGGATTATGCAGTATATTCCGATTATTTGGTGCAAAAGCCTGTTTGTGGTCAGCTGAATACTAATTTCTAATATCTCACGCTTAGTCTTGGATATATGGATATATCCCCGGGAAACAGGGTACTGTATGTTGCACAAGAGTTTGTCAGCAGGACAGAGAGAGTCATTCACTAATGTGTAAAACACAGGTATTCATTTCACACGATTTTGTCCACGACAGAAGATCCACTTCATCGTTTCTGCGAGGAAATTATGAAGCAATCTCTTTTCCATAACTCTGCCATTTAATCTGCAGTGTGTGACTGACGCATTGTTACTGTGCTACCGAGGGGAGGGCGGACATGTTCCATCTGTAGATGCACATGTCCAGGGGATGCTGGGAAAAAGTGGTCAAGGGTCATTCACTTATCCCATGAACAGATGAGTGGAGGGAGATGGGGGTCAGAGATGACCCTGTTTTTTCTCTCTCCTTCACTTCCTCTCCTTCCATTTGCCTCTCCTTGCTCCATATGTGTGTGTGTGTGTGTGTGTGTGTGTGTGTGTGTGTGTGTGTGTGTGTGTGTGTGTGTGTGTGTGTGTGTGTGTGTGTGTTTGTGCATGCGCGTGTGTGTGTGTGTGTGTGTGTGTGTGTGTGTTGTTGTTGTTGTTGTTGTTGTTGGCCAACAGCAGATCTATGGTATTGATTGACTCCTGTGGCTGCTGGGCTGCCCACTGAAGGAGGGGGGCAGAGCTCTAATGAATTCCTGCACCTCATGCCCCTTGCGCCAACCGCTACACACCCCCACCTTAATTAACTTTGTGTGTGTTTGTGTGAGCGTGTGTGCGGGCAGGACGGAGGTGTGCGTGGATGGATGCGTGTGCGTTTCGTGTGTATCTTCTGTGCTTCCTCCACAGCTCAACACCCCCGCTTTTACACTCCTCTGCCTTTTTTTTTTTTTTTTTTTTTTTTTTTTCTCCTTTATCTTTATTTCTCTTTCTACACGGTCGGTGCTTCCTCTCTTTCTTTCTTCTTGTCTCCTACTTTATTCCCTCCTTTTATATCTTCTGATGTGTCTTGTAGTAGTGTTTAATGGCTGCTGATTACTTCGCATGTATGCCACTCTTATCTGTCGCGCCCCATCTCTTCTCCCCGTCCTCAATATCTCACTCACATCTCTACACCTTTCAGATCTATGTGCGTATGTGCAACCGTGCATGCAGAACGTGTATCCATCCATCTGATCTGTGATCATTTATCTATACTGAGCATGAAAAATTACTGACACCGTATGTGTGTGTGTGTGTGTGTGTGTGTGTGTGTGTGTGTGTGTGTGTGTTTGCGTGTGTGTGAGAGAGAGAGACAGAAACAGAAAGAGAGGGAGGTCAACATTGACCTAGTAGGCTGTGAAAAGGCTGTATACCCATCGGTATTCCAGACGTGGAGGCAAACTCCTGTCTCTGTCACCTTGACTCCTCCTGCAGCAGACGAGCACTGGGCTGCACAGGAAACACTTAGCACTACCCAACTTTACTTAAAATGGACACCTGTTTCTGCTCTGCACCCCTGCATCACCCCGTCTTTACTTTGTTTATTTCTTATTTCTGTGTGTGTGTGTGTGTGTGTGTGTGTGTGTGTGTGTGTGTGTGTGTGTGTGTGTATCTATCTCTCTGGATTAGTAGACTTATATATTAGGATGTCAGAAGGCTTCTGTTCAGAACAATCACACATAATTATGTACCCCCCCCCCCCCCCCCCCCCCCCTTAAGGCAACATGCAAGTCTGCATTAGCGCTCAGAAGTCTGTGTGTGTTTGTTTAAAGTGTAGACAAGCCATTCTTTCAAAGTCTTTAAGCCGGTGATGTGCCTGCCTGGTGTGTATTTTTGTCTAAGTCTTTGTTAGAGAAAGCAACCTGTCATCAGTTAAATGTCAATTAGGAGGCAATGAAAGTGTGTTTGTGTGTTTGTTTGTGTGTGTGTGTGTGCATGCGTGTGTGTGTGTGTGTGTGTGTGTGTGTGTGTGTGTGTGTGTGTGTGTGTATGAGTGTTGAGCGGAGCTGTTGTCAGCAGTGTGGTCTGACAGTCTTGTAGATCTACAGTGGAACCTCCAGCGACATGTCTACTGCTGACAGCTTTGCTCTGCTTTCAATAGCTCTGATGGCTAAACTCACACACGCAGACGTAACACTCACAAACACACACACACCACGTCTGTGTCTGCCTTTTTCTCTCTCTCTGTGTGTGTCTTTATGATCTCCCTGTGTTTTTGTTGACTGGTGATGATGAGGTATGTTAGGGAGTCGAGGAGAGAGGGAGATGAATCAGAGTGGTGACGTGTTGGTAGTCGCTACCGAAAACACTGGGTGTAAACGATGACTTGGCTGAGAGGTTTGAGAGAATTGGTTTAATATGGTGTTCTTTTGTATTTTCACGCGAGTTGTTATCACTGTCAGGTGAAGTCCTCGTGTTGACAACAAATTGTGTTGAGGTTTTTGTTGCTTGACTGTGCTTTTTTATTCCTTTAAAGGCATTTCACAAAGTCGACAGTGATAGGATGTTCATCCCATGGAAGCATGGGCATTTAATCCCTCAAATTAACTAAAACAATGTTTGAGTTGTTTTTCCTGAACACAAACTTAAATTTCTTATTTTGCCATTAAAAAACATTTGAGTGTCACTAATAGCTGCACAAGAACAGAAGAACCTCACCCATCTTCTGTTACTTCTTTTTCAGGGGCCGACGTGACCGAACACAACAGCTCAGACAGCCGCGGCGAGCGCCTCGACTTCTTCCTCAAACAGGAGGAGGCTCTGACCACGGAGCCCGGCTTCCTGGGCAACAACGAATCGGAGGAGGCCGGGGGAGGAGTCGGGGGTGGAACGATCTCATCGGTAGCCAATCTGAAGGCGGCGCTGATGAGTAAGAACAGCCTGCTGTCGCTGCGGGCTGAGATGATGGGAGATGATAACCCCTTGCTGTTTGAGTACCTGCCCAAAGGAGGACACTCCCTGTCTTGTAAGTCACTATTTACTACCACTGATTGTTATCCACGCACACAACCAGCCACACATCTCAATTGAACCCACAATTCAGACATACACAAATTCAAATGCTCTAGTTTATCTCTGAGTACCTGCTTATGTGGTCACCTGTGAGACATAAAACATACAGGCTTGACCGCTGTTGGCATGAGTGTCCTCTGCTGCACAGTATTTTCAATCACTGTATTTGGATAACTCTGAATACGTGTGTGTGTGTGTGTGTGTGTGTGTGTGTGTGTGTGTGTGTGTGTGTGTGTGTGTGTGTGTGTGGTACCACTCAAGTGTGTAACCAGTTTGTGTGGTGATGCCAGTGATGACTCGTCAGCAGTGACTCAGTGAGAGAACATTTTGCTGGGATCGCTCTCGCTGTCTTGAGAACATTTATTTGGTTTTATGTGACAGTTATTTTATGCATATAGGCTGCATTTCACAGAAGCAAAATGACACAACAGAACAGCAAAAAGTGTTCAGATATTACTTACTTACTGCTCTAATGTACTCAATAAGCTTCTGCATGCTGTTTAAAGCACCTTCAAAAGTAACAGGTATTTTCTTAAAATTTTTGACATAAATAAAATTACAGCAAGCATAAAAGAACTAGAGAGAGTAAGTATTTATCTCCCACAAAACATGTTTTGTGTTCCATATATATGACCGTGAAACCTGTATGTGAATTGATTTTTCAGTTTGTATGCTCTTAACAACCTTTGAATGTCTAAAATTTGTAATATATCCAAAGTACAAAAACAAATCATTTGTAACTCCTCCAGTTATTGTGGCATGAAGTATTTTCCAATTATATCAATAGTAGATCAATATGCAGCACCATTTGTCTTTAGTTTGTTATGTTAACAAGAGATTTTTTTTTCTTCGTTCAGTCAGTTTTTTTGCCTCTCAGTGAGGGTGTTAAACTGCCAGTGTGTGGAGATGTGTGTATCTGTGTGTGTGTGCTAGTGTGAGATTATATTTGCTTGAGTCCATGTCCGCGTGGGCACATTTGTGTTTGTTTGTGTGTGTGTGTGTGTGTGTGTGTGTGTGTGTGCTAAACTCGTGTGTTTGTTTCTTTTGCTTTTACTGGCTGGTAATTGGATCTTTTGTCCCGAATTCTGCCTGTTTTTGTGAGCTGAAGAAAAGCAAAGGAAGGGTACAACTCCAAGCCTCGTCGTGTCTTTTGAGTTGAGCCCCACTCACCTACAGAATAAAAGACAGGGCCAAGACTGAATAGACCAAAACACACATTCGCCGTCGCGCGCACTCGCACATTCACGTCACATCACATCACCCCTTTTGTGTAAGTGTTAAGTGTGTGGGATTGAGATGTTTCTGTTGGCTTAAAGAGGAGAATCAGATGCTGTCACAGCACAGATAGACAGCCTAACAAGCCTCAGAAAAGACAAGAAGAGGCTTTTCGATGCACACTCAGACTTTACAGATACACTCAGCCTTGACTACATGAATAGGAAATTTTGAGAATTCAGAGAATGTTAATCATTTGCTCCCTGCAGGGGAAAAAAAAACATGTTGAATGAGCCCTATATCTGTATTTGAGTTGTCACCAAAGAAACCTCAGAGAGGTTTTTGGTTAGCCAGACCCTATTTTCTATTCCCTACACAATAGGGGTCGGGGAAATGGGCTTGTCGAGATGGCCAACAACCTCCCCTCCCACCCCGGGTCTGTCCCTGTGTCTAAATGAGGACAGAAAATAAACAAACACTGTACCTCAGATTACTGGGCGGAGGACAAGTCTGCCTGGTTTGACAGATCACTGCTCCCTGCCTCCCTCCCTCCATTCAGCCTTTTTCCCCTTCTCCTCCCTGCTTCTCCTTCACCCCTGCTTAACATCCTTCCTGTCCTTTTTTTTCCCTCCTGTACTCCCCCTCACGCCATCCCTCCCTCCCTCCTTACTTCCATCTATTTCTCCTTCACCCCTCCTTAACACACATCCCTCACAGTCTCCCTCACTATCCCTCCCCTTCTGGCCAGCTCTTGCAGTTCTTTCCTATTTGTCTCAGTCCGTCTCTTTCCCCCTGTTTTACTCCAACTGTGGTGCATCAAAGCATGTTGGTTTCAAATCCTGGGAAAGTATCGATCTAGGCAGAGAGAAGGTCGAGCAAGGTCACCGGGAGTCCACCGCCTATCAGCAAAAGGCCTCGACACAGAGCTTCTGTCTCCCACTCCTCCTCTCCTCTTCCTCTTTCTCTCATTCTTTCTTTTCTAAATAAATGACATGTTTAATTAAAAGAAAACAACATCCAAATTAGTCAAAACTGAGAATCAGTTTTTCTCAGTTTACTTTAACCACTGAATACCTCTCTCTCCTTATATTTAGTGAGTCAAACTGATTACACCCCCATCTTGTTGGCAGGAAAAGCAATTCAAATGCACAGCTCCTCTCTTTGCTATCCTTTGCATGGGTCACGGGCTACATCCTCCTTGCACGTGGAATGCCAAAATACAGTGGAACCACTCTGTGTGTCAATCAGCCTCCGAAACCCAATTAAGATCATTGGGATTTGGCCCCGTTACCCCTTCTGCATCAGACAGTCAATGCCAGACAATGGATTTTGCCGGATCCTCCCTGCGCACCTGCTCACACTGCCACCACGTACGGGCTGTAAAGAACATCCAATTAACTATAGGGATCATACTGACATTATTGAACTTTTCTCTTCACTGCCAGGTCTCATCACTTCACATCTACTTTTGAAAATTGACTCACCCTGTACAACAGCTCCCAGTGCCTCCGTAGCCACTCTCCAGAGATTGTCTGAAATTATTTATCACTCTGGCAGAAATTTTGTTCCAGATTTAAAATAAGGATCTTATATAGTGATGCCAGGCACAAAGGTAGCACAGTAAGGGTTCATGTAGAGGGAATGTAAAGGTACATTTTGGAATTGCAGGGACTTCTCACATCTTACCTGCTCAGGGACCACAAAGTGACTAAGACATGGATCTGAATCCAGGTTTTTCTTTCATCATATTTTTTTAAACAATGAAAGGAGACTCCAGCAGTCCAGAAGTTATTGCTAACAGGGCCTCATTAAGTCTTTTTAGTGAGAACCCCAGTCCTATCTGGATATTTTCTCCTACCACAAGTTTTAGTTGGCAACTGGTCAGCCACCTTCGACTAATTTCTTCCTTAAAGCCTAAACAGACATAATAAGTCCTGACCCAATTCTGATGGATGGTGGAAGAAAGGAGACAGGTTGTGTTTTAGTTCCTGTACAGTCATTCTGTGTTTAAGTAAATTAATTATTCTACCTTTATTTTTTATTTTTCATTTTGCTCTCGTCGCTGTGCAGTGAGTCAGCCTGCTGTTATTTGTAGTTTTTGCAGCCTGCCAGACAAGACTGCAATATTAAAGTCAGTGAAACAAGATTGCAAAATGTACCCCGGTACTTTGCATTTCTGCAAGAGGCTTGAACCAAAACCCGACCGGGGTTGTTATACCATGACAGACCCTGAGAAGTCTTTACTGACACCATTTGTTAATGAGCTGCTCGCCTCTCACCTGTAGCTCATCCTTTTTACCCTGCGTCTCCACTTCATCCTCACTCTGAATGTTGTTTCTGCTGTCACTGCCGGGGTGGGGAAGAGGAGATGGGGAGTTAAGCATTTGTGTGTGTTCTCAGTAAGTGGGAGTGGGGAGTGTCGGGTGCGGTAGTTTAACATTCCAGGAATCCGTCCATGGTCGAGCCTCATGGTTGTGTGATTCTGTCCGTCGTGCAGAGGAGGGCAATGAATGGCTAACCCACTGCATAACTCTGGAGACATTCCCCAAAATGCTGCCCACACTTGCACACACTCGCATACACACACGGTCTGGAACAACCTGCAATGCATTATGCTTTGATTAATACGCACTATTAATCAAAGTAAAAAAAAAAAAAAAAGAAAAAGAGCCACTCTCGGTATCCGCTAATGGTGATATTAATGTAGCAGAAAAGCTTCTGTGTGAATAGTTTTGGAAAGCTAACGACTCTGGAAGAAATTTTAAATTCTTTATCCAGCGTGCCGTAACTTGTTGCATGTAAACATCTCACGTGGTCCATGTAGTCGTCCTTTACCCTTCGTGTACAAAAAGTCTCCACTTGAGCTGCAAGATGGCACCTTTCCAAAACAATCTCCCTCCACGCTACAGAGGATCCTCAAGCCCTCTCCTTATATGCATTTTACTCTCTCACAAAACACACGCATACTGCCATCCTCTGCGCACGCATGTGGGTGGAAGGAGAAGGAGAGCAGAGGAGCAAAAGAAAAAACAAGAGAGAAAGAGAGAAGAGAAGCCCTAACCCTTTCCCCTTGGCTGGTGGAAAGTGAAACTTCAGAGTTTTTCTTCCTCCCCCTCTCCATAGTGTTTGATAGTGTAGCACTGGCAGCCTCTGTGTGCCCCCCTGCCCACTCTCTCCCGTTGTGTTCTGGTGGCCAGCTGCTAGCAGAGTTGCAGTTGTACGTGAGTGGGTGGGTGAGACTCGTTTCCTGTGCTCCTCAGGGCTCCGCTCCAACAACTACTGCAGCACACTCCGGCCAGGGGCCACGGGGGCCAGTATTCATAACAAACAGGGGGCTGGCTCCTCTCCTCCTCCTCCTCCTCTTCCTCCTCCTCTTTTTCCTCCTCATCTTCCACCATCATCACTACCACTACCACCATCATCATCAACATCAACATCAGCATACTGCCCACCCACTCCACCCACGCCACTGCACCCCTCTGAGCCTCGGCCCCTGGAGGCCCCCGGTCTGCGGGCTGGGGCACCCCTGCTGCGCTCAGAAGGATTGGACATGGAAGTGGAAGAGGCCCCAGAGGGCCCCGAGCCCTCCACCTTGCCTGAGGTAAGCGCACAGAGCCTGGCTCAGCTCCAGGGCGGGAGGCTGCTCTCTGGGTACTGCTCCTCCAGTCAGATAAAAGTTTGTGTGGAGAAAAGCATCCAGGGGCCAGCTTCACCCTGCTTCTACACACACACACACACACACACACACACACACACACACACACACACACACACACAAACACTGAGGGGGGTTGAGAGGTGGTGGAGATGAGAAAGTGACCAGTGACGTGGTTGTAGGTGGGGCTGGGAGTTTTTTACCAGAAGTAGTCAGGGTTAATCGAGTAATTCGTCATCATTGCAGTGTTTTTTTACACGAGGCCATCCTTGCTCAACCCCCCTCTCTATCTCATTCTCTTTGTGGAATCTGGCATATTTCCTGCTACGCTGGAGAAGAAATGCTGTCTGTTTTTTGTTTGTCTTTTCTTTTCTGTATGCTTTGTTTGGTTTCTTTTCCTTTCAGATTGCCAATTCTTCCTTCTTGTCTGCTTTCTCAGATAATCTTTTAATATAGCTAGACCTGAATCACCTCTAAGCCAGGAGTCTCTGCTCAGAGTTAGCACTAATGTAGTTTATTGTAGTTACATTAGAGATGACACATCTGCTCACAATGGCAGCGTGTGCTTAGAGATGGCAGATAACGGGCAAGGTAGTGTGATGAGACTGAGTAGAATCAATACTAGTAGACAATGAGAGGTTTGCTCTCACAGTCCAGGAAATTGTTTGTTCTGCTCGGTGTGTGCCTGTACACGAGAGTGAGCATGCATGTGTGTGAGCATGGCAATATGAGCATGTGTAGACCGGAGTTTTGTGCCAGTCTGTGTGTGTGTACACCGTGTGTGCGGGTGAGCATTTAGGAGCAGCATTTGATTTCAGTGGACCTGCCTCCCAACAAGCCTCTCTATCTCTATGGACAAGCCATCTGTTTGCCCAGTGTATGGTGTTCTGTTCTTAGAGTGGAGGAGGAAGAGGAGGAGGAGGAGGAGTGGAGCAAATGGGCGGGCGGGGGTGAAGGAATGGCAGGAGCATGGAGTAAATGGCGGACGGGTAGAGTTTAGCTGGGGCGTTGACTGGGGATGGGTGTTTGGTGCACCTTGCTAACACCTACAGAGGCGTCGAGTATGCGAGAATCAGGCAGATCATATTAATACTATAGATCAACCAAACTGCTCTGTGTCCCATAAGACAGCTGTGGAAATTGTCGGCTATTTACTTTTTGTATGTTTGCTTGCAAATCTCAAATGTACCTTTAAATCATTATGACCTTGTTTCTCTTCTTTTTCACTTTTCTGTTTTCACATCTTTGTTTCTCTGTGTTTCTTACATATGACAAAAGCTTGTCTTCACAGCTTGTATCATCGTCTTGCCTCTTGCATGCCCAGACAACCTTCCATACAGACTGTATAAACGTGAAATGTGACATAACGGGATGTTTTGTTGCTTACAGGAGGGCGTAAAAGTCCAAGAAGACATGAAAGAGTACAGCACAGGTATGGTTTAGGCTTTAAAAATTCAGGTTTGTCATATTTTGATAACTCAAGAGTTTGTGTCTATACAGTACCTCAACTGTTTCTCTTGCTTCCACTCTGAACCTCCCTGTCACTATTTCAGCTTTGGAAGGTGACCAGTCTCCTGTCGAGAGGGATCAGATGGGCGAGGGGAGCTGTGCTGGAAGCTTAACTGTGCCTGCGTCAGTGTCCGTGGCTGGTGGAGGGACTAAAGGGCTGCTGGTGGTGGGTGAAGAGGCTGGATCTCTGAAAGAGGAAAGAGTCCTGCCAGAGCACGGTGCCTGGCCCTCACAGGGGTTTGCCTGCTCCCTGTGCAAACGGCTGTTCAGCAGCTTGGAGCATCTCAGGCAACACGAGTACCACCACACCCTATCTCTGATGGCCTTGTCCCTGGACTGGCCGAGCATGCAAGGTTCGCACTTCCAGCCTATCCAGGCCCGTCACCAGCCGCCGTCCCAGCCTCCTCGCTTCCACCAGTCTCTCTACCGCCCTACAGTGGGCGAGCCCGTGCCGGCTCGCTACCTTTGCTCTCAGTGCCCCGCCAGCTTCACCCTCAAGTCTAACGCTGACCGACACGAGAAGACCATCCACTTCAAGAAGAAGCTGATGCAGTGTGTGTACTGTCTGAAACACTTTAGAGACCGCACAGACCTGCACAGGCACCTGTCTTCCGTGCACTCCAAGGAGAGAGGGCACACCTGTCCTGCCTGTGCCAAGGCGTTTAGCACCCAGAAAAACCTATCGACACATGTTAAAGTGTGCTGCCAGGTGGGGTCAGTGCCAGGAGCTATACTGGGAGGCAGCACAGGAATGGAAATGTCTCAGGGTGGGGTTATAGACCCACTGTGGCAGCTAAGTCAACAAATCAAAGTTGAAAGTCATAATCGCAGCATCAATGTGGAAAACTGAGAGTGGATCTGTAGACCACACACATTCCTACCCGTCACTTAGCACTATATCCTCACGTGTTTTACATTCATGCCAAAAATGCTCTGTGGTGTCATTGCACTGACAAGGGAACAGTTCCTTTCTAAAATCGAATGTCTATTGACATGATTATAAATACCTATGGACACGTCTTCTTTTTTTACAGCCTGTTAAAAATTTATGTCATTATTTTTTAAGGATGATTTACTGACAAACTATATGTTAAAAATGCACAATTACTATGCAAAACAGATCTGTCTGAAAAAAAAACAACAACTTTTGACTGGAAATTGTACGTGGTCTTTTTAGAGTGTGCAAATAGTTTTAGTGAGCAACTGACTGGACCCATGAGCAGGTGAATTACTTTCCACTGCAGTGCCGGGTGCAGGGGCGGGGACGTGTCTTATGCACCTCCCCAACATAAACCATTTGTCTGGCTCTCTGTCGCCAGTCACCACTCTGACTAAACTCTTCTCTCCTTTTTAGGCAGAGAGATCTTTATCTTTGTGTCCACCCCTGCATTATGGGCACAAAGACATTCAGACACAGTTCATATCTGCCAGGCAGCCCTATGACTCACAGCCCACACAACCACACCATCTGCAGGAACTTTGGGGCATTGCAGAGGGAGTAATCACACTTTGACTGCTGCCTGTGGTAGTGGGCTTCAAAAATTTGGCATAAAAATTGAATTTACAATATATTTAGTTACTTTTCTTTCAAGTCAAAGAGGGGAAAAAAAAAAAAGGAGTGTACAACAGATACACTTCCACTGGACACGCAGAAGCTCGTCCTCAGTCATCAGTCGGACATGACGAACTTCAGTCAGTACTGTCAGATCGGTGCAGATGGAGGGGATGTGCTGCACGAGACAAAGCCAGCTAAAAACAATAGACCAGTATCGGCTAAGGATGGGGGTTGGGTGGTGTCATTTTCTCTTTCTCTGTCCATCTCCTCTGTCCCAGATCTGTAAAATCTTGTAGGGGCTGAGTGTGGCTGGAGCTGGACAGTAATTGGTCCTTCACGGCTCCGGCCCCTCTTAACCCCTGACCCCTCAACTGAAGAGGAAGCTGGGACCGAAGGGCAGATGCCCTTTTAAACCAGATGAGCTTAGTGATGTCACGGCTGCAGACAGATAATGGTGTGGTTGTGAGCACAGGGTAGAAAATGGGGGATCAAGGGAGACAAGTGGGAAAATGCAGGAGAATAATAAGAGAGGTGGTGCGGACCGAGAGCTGGGAGGATGTCGATGAGCGGGAGTAGGGCTGCAGAATATTGGAGTCGGCATGAACACTGGCTTGAAAATCACTGCTAATGTAAATTCACACCGATTTCTGCCAAAATTTTCTCCTTTGAGTTTACAGCAGGCCTTTACCCTGCAACAAGATATTGTCTTAAAAATGCCCATTTCTAAAGGTTTATTGTGCACACCCATACTGTGAATACCCAAAGGGAAGAGATCCACCGGTGTTTACCTCCAATAGTCACCCCGGCACATCGAACTGTAATTTCTATGTGCTCAGCAAAAGCAGAGCTGGTGTCTATTGTCTATCTATCTGTCCCCTCGCTGTCGTGCGTGTACATACACAAGGAACTCCCAACTGCCAAATCCTTTCTACTGCAAAATCCCATTTTTCAGGTAGCACACTCTGTCCTTGCCAGCAGCTGAAACAGACTGGTGGGCTCAGAGAAGTCAGGAACTAATCAGGAACTCTGCGGAGTCAGTCGCTGAGAAGAAGTAGCAAATACAGTATGGCCGTTGTGTGGCAATATTTGAGCTTGAATAAGTGGTGTTGTAAATATTGAAAGATATTTAATCCTAGATTCTACATTTTCTCATTAAAACCCATGTACTGTACAAAGATCTGTACTTTTTTTTTTAAACAAAATGAGATTCTGCGTGTAGATTTTATGTTTTAATTAAACTCTGATGGAGAACGACGAAACTTTGTTGCAGTTTTTCCTCTTTTATGTAGGCTGTTATGTACACATTCACACATATTTCTCTCTCTATTTTTACATTTCAACTCAGAAAACAAATCTAGATGTCCAAATCTGTTGTGCAGTTCATGTGTACTTGCATGTTCTTTTTTTTTTTTGTTTTTAATTGATGTGCTGCCAAATGTTTAATCAGAGCAGAAGTCGATTTGCAGATGGAGGTAATTATATTGTATCACTTAAAGCTCCTCACCCTCAACTGTTTGACCCCCTCCTTTACGTGCAGTAGATGTGTGCAGTGTGTGTCGTGCTGTTGTACTCATAAATCCAGTCCTGATCTTTCATGGTCAGGTACTGTATGCCTCGCCTGTAAAGTTTGTCATTGGCTAGAAACGAGCACACACTTTGCACATGGCCTGTTTACTCGGATGCCCTTCACCTGGCTTAGCTACCATGTAGATTTGACATAATTGGCTTACCAGATCTCTTTTCAAGATTGAGACTTGGTATTGTTGTTTGGTTTTCTTTGTTTTGCTGTAGCCTCCCTTTGTGTGATATTCTTTCCCTTCCTCTGTGTGGGTGACTATATTTTCTCGTCATTGTCTGTGTTTGTCTTTTCTGTTTTTGCTGTCCATAGTAGAGACCTTCTAGAGCAACTAAGGCAGGCTGAATGTTGTGCCATGTGTTTATAGTATCTCTTTGCCTTTATTGCTTTAGTATGGAGGAAAGAGCTGTTGCCAGGGCAACTGTAGCTTTGACTGGGATTGGGGTGGCCATGGGAATTGATGGTACATTTCTAGACCATGCCGCTAATTAAATGTAATAACTGAAAAGTGACGTCTCGGTTTATTTAAACGAGCTTCACTCAGCACTAATCTCTTTTTTTTTTTTCTTCTTCTTCTTCTTCTTCTTCTCTTTCTCGCCTTTCTCTCTCTCTCTCCTTGTCTGTACTTACAGTGAATGACTTCACGGTGATCCGTAAAAAGTTCAAGTGCCCCTACTGCAGTTTCTCTGCTATGCACCAGTGCATCCTAAAGAGGCACATGCGCTCCCACACCGGTGAAAGGCCCTACCCCTGTGAAATCTGTGGCAAGAAGTTCACCAGAAGGGAGCACATGAAGAGGCACACACTGGTGAGTGCAGTGTTACAATCACCTGTATGGGGCAGTAAATTACACCAAAGTGTAAATGAACACTTTGAAATAATGTGTTTCCATCCAACAGGTCCACAGCAAAGACAAGAAGTACGTGTGTAAAGTGTGCAGCCGAGTCTTCATGTCTGCCGCCAGTGTTGGAATCAAGCATGGCTCCCGTCGTCACGGCGTCTGCGCCGACTGCTCGGGCCGGGGCATGGCCGCGCTGCTGGACCATAACGGGGAGGTGGGCGGAGATATCTCTCCGGAGGAGGAGCTGTATCCCGGCGATCGCTTCCACGATGACCAGGCGGAGTGCGACGGTGACGGAGAAGGGGAGGAGGAGATGATGGTCGAAGGGGACGGAGAGATGTTGGGAGAAGGGGAGGAAGAAGGGGGGAAGTGGAAGGACTCAGGGATGACTGCTGAGACACACGGAGCACTGGACAATGAAAAGGAGGAAAGTGACTCCTCGGCACAGGAGGGGGAGCAGCAGAACGGAAGTGAGAGGGACTTTGCCTGGATCTCATAGAATCTGTCGGGCTCCTGTTCGTGGCTTGTCAACCAATCTATGAAGATCTCTTGCGATCTCTCAGGCAGAATCTTCTGCCCTCTTTACCCATTCGTCCCACGGTGGGCAGGCCTTCCTTTGAACGGAAATGCTGTAGGGTGATGCGCGACAATGATCTAATACCATTCTGGTTAACACTCAAAATTCAAATGCGCACACACGCACGCACGCACGCACACACACACGCACGCACGCACGCACACACACACACACACACACACACGCACGCACGCACACACACACACACAGCTATTCTCAACCTTGACTGCCATAGTAGAAGAAGAGTGATCAAGAGATGGCTCGACTGCAAGGCTTTTTCTGCTTACCTCCTTTACTTCTGATGCAGTGTTTTTGTGTTTCTTTTTCTTGAGGGTTCAGGCCAGAGTCCAGTAGTTTTTCTACTCTGTCACAACAGGAATCAAACGAGGACGCTGCCAAGGACACGGCCGACGCTAGGACTGCAACTTTGAAATTTTTTGCCATCACAATCACCATGGAAACCAAGGATCACTGACGGTGTAGGGAAATAGCCAGGAGAAAGGGGGTGTCTTGGTCCCTCCACGGCTGTAATGTTCCTGGGGAAAGTGTCTCTCTTTAAGTGAAGAGAGAGTCTAAATCTATTGCAAAGCGATGTGTGTCAGAGGACGGGGCAGTCCGATGACACATTGTTGATGCAGAGTCCTACTGCCACAGACTTGCACTTTAATGACAACTTGACTCCTATCAAAGCCCTGAACCCGTGGTTTACATTTTTGATCTGATCTTTACTTACCTAAACAACTCGGTGACCGCACCTACCTTTAAGGATATACTTTATGTCCTCTTGACTGTTATCACGACATAGAAATCACTGAATCTTTGTGCAGATTGCTGTTTATATAGCCTATGCCTTTCAGTGTGGCCCTTCAATCTTTTCCTCACCTAAGTTTACCACCTGGTTTCTATCGATCCATTCCAACATATACTGGAGATTTTGACAAAATGTACATACGATTTTTTTTGGAGTTTAAAAAGGGAAATGAAAGCTGTGCGAGACGAAGAGAGACAGAGAGACTGAAAGTTTACAGTGTATGCAAGAGTTTTAACCGTCGTTACAAACAAAGCGGACACAAGTTCCTGTTTCCCGGTTTGGAAAATCAACACAAGCACACAATGGATCCGCATTGAGCTACACTAACAACTCTCTGTCTCTCTCGCTGTCTCTGGCTCAGTTTCTCTCACACTGGAGGTTGTGATGATAGGACCTGAGAGCTAAGTCTCTCACACCTAAAGAGGAGCTGCCTTTGTTAAAAAAAAAAAAAAAAAAAAAGAACTGTTTTCGTTTTCGTTTTCGTTTTCTGTTTATCATTATTTTTCTTTGTCAGTCATGTAATTCCAGTTTCAGGATACAGAATATGCAGACTCTTTCCATGGGTAATCTTTCTTTTGGGGATATACTTTCTCCGGCTTTGTAAGGCTAAAAAGAAAAGGATCAAAAATTGTGCTTGAAATTCTGAGTTTGATATGTGTAGAGAGTGTAATATTAATTTGTTTTGTTTTACAGCTATTTATTGAAAAAAAAAAAAACTGTTTGTGGATTTCTAATTTTTTTTTAGAAGTCATTCCCTCCTCTCTCTCTCTCTTTCTGTGTGCGTTGGGTGGAACAGGATGGCTGTTTGTATGCAAGAATGAGTGTCCAGTGTCCAAAAAGTCTATATTGGTTTCCTGAGATTATTTCCATGTTTTTGGCAAATTTATTGACAATTCAAGTGAGGCAGATGTCTTATTATTATGAATATCAGAACTATGATTACTGTTGTTGATGTTGCTATTATTAATTATTATTAAGTGCTGGATGCTAAGCTTTATTGTGTGTTCTTTTTTGATATTTTATATCTTGTATAAGAAAAAAAGCTTTTATACGTTGCCTTGTTGTGGACAGCAAGCCATGGGGCTTTTTATCAACCTTTTATTGTGCCAGTTTACGCTTTTTCTGTCGTATTTGCTTTTTTTTTTTCTTTTCTTTTTTTTTAAGGGGGGGGATAACACATTCACTGTCCAACTTCTCTGTTAGATATTGATTGAAACTTATACTCAGCACACGCTTTTTGCATCACTAATGTACACTAATTGATTAATATGGAACCAAAAACAATCTAGTACTTTGTATACATCAAGTGCTTTTGTTTCACAGTCTGTGTGTGCAGGTGCTTTTGGATTTATTGTTGTGGTAAAGAGTTTTGTTGTTGGGTTGTTTTTATTTTTGAACCTGTCACTATTTGTCACAGTTTTTAAAAAAAAAAAGTGCACATGTTATGGTATTATTGTGAACATGAAGGGCTGTGTGAAAGGACCAGCTGGCTTTTGAAGACTGCATCTTAAAACCGAACTTATTTTTATTTCGTCTGGTTTTTACTCTCACACTTCAAATGACACACAATCAAGTGGAAATGCAGCATGCAGACAAAACACTCCCCTCAGATAGTGGACTGTTGAGTCTACATGCTGTGTTTCTACATGCCGGTGTTTTACTGGCTTCAGTCGAGTTAATTTAAAGGGAAAGTGAGCGCTGCAGAAGTAACTCTGGGAAACATTTAGTTGCCAGTGCTGGTCGCACTTACAGGCCTCTTCGCTACAGGTGCCGTGGACTGCCCTTCCCATCAACCCCTGCTGAGAAACTGTCGGTGCGGTGCGATTTGTAATGCTCTTCATGTCTGGCAACTGTCTTTATTTTATTTGTATTATTTATTGTGTTTTTGTTTGACCCATTTATCAAATAGTTGTACTTTTCTGGGGTTTAAAAAAAAGAAAAAAAAGAAGACTGACAATGGGTAAAATTTTTATGAATGTCAATGGTGGGTGTGGAAGGAGCCCATGATCAGCGACAAATCTCTGTCCTGTGGCACTGTTGTGGCCACTGAGACATCTGGATGTATGCGTGACTCCCCCGCCCTGCGCTCTTCTCACGACCTGTACTGTATGTCCTCTTCCTCATTCTGGGTTGTACTTCAGGAAAACGTCTGCCATCAACCCCTCAATATGTGCCTCAATGACATTTCACCCGTGTGCTTGTGCGAGTGTCTGTTTCCAAGAGATGACTGAATATTTGTATCAATGGATAGAGATTAAGATGCGACTGATCAGATTAGAGGTGCAAAATGTTTTTCGAGGATTAAAGCTTCAAAGAGACAAATCATGATGGGCGACTAGATTCTCCTTCCCACCGTGTGTTGATGACCTTTTGTGCCCTGATTCTGTGGTCTTAACTGCATGCCTGTGTTCATTTTGTCATACCAAAGCGACATCTTCGACATCTGCACACAACCGTCTCATTCCACATGATGCAAAACTGGAACCGTTTGCTCTACTGCAGATGAATATGGGTATTCCTAGACGTGTACAAATTGCAATCCTCATTTAGCCTGTATAGCTTGATTCACACGTGCAAATCATGAAGCCATAGATATGGGTATATCTATATTATACTATATTTCAAAATTGGCGCTTTTTACTTTAGATTTTGTTCTTCTACTAAGAGTGATGTGTGTATACCTTCATATATATGAATTTATATTACTATTATATATTATTTATTTTCTCTCAAGTTTCAGAGGGTCTTTGATTTGTAAAAGGTCGCACTTGAAGCTTGAGGTTTGTTTATTTTCATTGGGAATATTGTTCAATATGATACTGACTTTATATTGATTATTATCATAATCCTGTGTTTGTAACAAAATGTGCTAAATAATCAAAAAAACCTGTCCTGTTTTCACACCCGTTTTGTTTTTTGGGCAGAATTTAAGTGCTCTTGTGCGGATATCTTTTCGGTTGATAGTACTGATCACAAAACATTTTTACAGTCAACCATGAGCCTCCTGTTTTGATGTTGGGACCGGCCCCACCAGCCGTCCAAGCCTCTTTCTAACTTCATGTTTAGTGGAAGAATTAGCTTGACTATTATTTGCAAAAACCAATCAGTCTCAATAAATTTTGAAATTGCTGCTGTAAAGAAGTGACCGACGTGTGCTTTGTCTTTTGTTTTCCTAATGCCTGCTGGACAGCTGATGGTGCTGTCAAACCTCCCGGTGTCCACAAGGGGGAGGAAGAGACAAGTCAAAGATGGCATACACAGGAGGAATAAATCCAATCTGCTCATCTGACATTGCCATATATTTCCCTTTTTGGAAGATTTGTCTCTAAAAACGTCTCCTAAGGTCAATTATCCACAAGTATTTGTAATCATCTAAATATAAAAGATAAAGAATCTGATGGCAAACATTCTCCATTCAGGTTTATTTTTCTTTCCGTCACATTACATAACATGGATCACATTATCAGCATCATACATGGTCATCCATCTCTTCAAGCCCTAGTCACAGGCTTGACATTCACACAAATACTCTTTGAGTGCACCACTCCTCAGAAAGTGCTTCCTCCATGTGCGTGGGACTGTTGATGAAGACCAGAGGCCGAGCCCACACGCACAGGAGAAATCTTGCCCTCCAGTGAAGATCCAAGGCTGACGTCATGTTTCCAAACGTAACGCTTTTAGCACTGTGCGCGTGTGTGTGTGTGTGTGTGTGTGTGTGCGTGCGTGTGCGTGTGTGTGCGTGTGTGTGTGTGTGTGTGTGTGTCACGCTGCAGTGAGCCTTTCTTTTTACATTTAGAGGAAAACAACCTACATCAGCCTTGGGTTATTGGATACTGAGAGGGGAAACTTAACACATAAAACCCTTCAGTGTTGTATCTCCTAACAAAAAAACCCAAAAAAATAACAAGAAAAAATGAGCAATGCTAGACATGCAAAACAACCTCAAACTCAACCAGACAATCAATCAAAGAGGGAAAGAAAAAAAAAAAAGAGCAAAGGTTGGTTTTTACACCAGCCAGTGTAAGGCTCAGTGAAAACACAACAAGAGGGGGAGGAGGGGGGGGGGGGGGGGAATGGTCATCAAATGAGAGAAGAAGTGACGGACAGGGTGAACACCTGGACAAACAATAAGAGCACAAACAGAAGAAGCAGAGAACTGAGTGGAGCTGCCATTGCAATGCATTACATTTGATTTGGAAGGAGATCTATTGGCTTTGCTGCTGCTGGTTTACACACAAATGAAAACTGACATTCAAGAAAAGCAGCACATTAATCTTGACATATTTGGAAAAAAAAAAAAAAGAAGAAAAAAAAGGCTTTTTTTTTTTAATGCACATTTCAAGGGTTTAGTTTAGCTTAATATACTGGGTAAAAGGCTTGGGTGGGACCACAGTAAAGCTGGATAGCACAAGAAAAGGAAGTGGAAAAGGTGATGGGAGAAGAATCGCTGTAGTGAAAAGGAAATGGCAAGGATATGTCTATTAGGAAACAAGTGGAAGACACTAAAAAGCATGCTGTCTGTTGGAATGTGCAGGGCACGGTAAAGATTCCCACAAGGTTCAAAACTTCCAGGGTGACCAGAGGTCGAAAGTTATCCCGCCTAACAACAACAACTTATCGTCACAACCACAAACATCCATGACAACGATAACCACACGTATTCAGAAAAAAAAAAAAAAAAAAAAAAATGACAGCAACAGTGAGCGAGTGGCCCAGATGTCACCAGAAAGAGAGTTAGTTCTTGTTTCATTGTAAAGCATCTCATTGCACAAAGTGAGAGAGTAAAGCAATACTGCATGGTTGTTGTATTATTCTATGATTAAGCAGTGTGGCATCAGCTGTCTGTGGGTGTTAAGAAATTTGGATACCAAACTCGAGACGCACTACAGGTTCACTACAGGCAGTACAAACTAGCCAGCAACTATGACAACAAAAAGACTTTACTTTTTTTTTTTTATAGGTTTTACATTCAACATGTTTTTGTTTTTCTCCCCTTTGCCTCTAAGCTACAATATACATTGAATCTGTTCACTATAGGTTCTTAATTGAGTTTAAAAAAAAAAAAAAAAATCAAAGAAAAATATTCGGAGCAACTGTATTGTGTGTAAAAAAAAAAAAAAAAAAAAAAAAAAGTTTCCTTTTCATATAACAGAGATACAACAACAAACAAAAACAACAACAATATATGAAAAAGCCTCACGGTTCTCTTTATGTTGCATATGTACAAGAAAGCCCTGAAACTGCAAATCCATCGATATCGTCACTGCGTGTCTGGTGTCCGCTTTCTGTCTACTGTCAATCTGTTCTCTCTCTCTCTCTCTCTCTCTCTCTCACACACACACACACACACACACACACACACACACACACACGGTCAACTTCAATCTCCATGCCTCCTTTTGTGGTTGAAGATCTCTTTTTGAAAGAAAAATTCACCAAACGTTCTCTTGTCCAAGATCTATACACGAGAGCAAAGCTGTACCCACGTTTTTTTTTGTGTTTTTTCGTGAACCGAGCTGCACTCAAAGAACCAAGCGCTCAGTGATACAGGCTGGCGACTTGATCGTCACAGGCCAGCTTAGTGCAACTTGAAAAAAAAGGTGGAATAGTGGCCGGCAGGCACCGGAACCTGTTAGCTTAACGTGTGCTGAAAGTCCCATTCTCTGCCAGCGAAAGCACTGGTTCTCCAACCCTGCTGGTGGAATCTAAAAAGTGCTTACATCGAGGATGGGGAGACACCTAACGGGTTGCATTTTGACACTCTGTATCAACGATCAAACCAAAGATAACATAATCAAAAGTGGTATCCAGCACGAATAACCGTATGTACATGATACTATCTCAGCTTAGTAAAACAGAAAGAAGAAGGAACTTTTTTTTTTTTTTTTTTTTTTTTTTTTTTTAAAGTAGAGGGAGCACAAAGCTGAGCTCTATGACTAACACGTGTGTGAGTATTGTGAGAAAAAAAAACCTCCAAGAAATAAAACATTGTAAAGCATCTGTAATCGCGACGATAATGTATAGCTACTGACTGAAACGGGAGTTTTCCCATCACTGAGACGAGGCTGGTACTGCTTTGGGCCCTTGGCAATTGTCCAAGGAAAGGCAAAGTGACTGACTACTGCGGAGTACCACACTGTACTTTTCCAGTACCACACTCCTAAAACTGCCACCACCACTGTAAGAGTAAGACAATTACTGACAAGACCAATATTAATGGGGAACCCCAGAGGTTCACGACCCCCATCCCTGACACCCCATTTCTTCCAATCGGGCAGTGACGACATCCCTCCTGCACCCACGAAACGAAACACTCTTTCACTTAAAAATGTGTGTATATAAAATGTTCATGTATAAAAACATGTCTTTGCGCAGTGCAACGTAGTGCAACGTAGTGCAATTTCATTAGGTCAGTCTACCTTCTCCTTTTTCTATTTTGTTTTTTTATTGGCACTTGGTGAAGTTTCGGACTGGAAGAGGCCTGCTGACCCAGTTTGTCTGGGAAGCCACTGGAATAAACGCTTTACAGGGATGATCTTAAATTTAAAAAACAAAAACAAAAACAAAAACATCCTCTAACAGGAAACGACTGAGATATTATGAAGTACTATGACAGCGACCGTGAGTGGTTAACGTTTGTTTTTGACTTCATGCAATTCATCGAGAAGCGCTGACCGGGTCCGCCTGTGATGTGGTATCGGCCGACAGCAGACAGCACATGTGACCCCGTGACGACACGGGTGTTTCTATGGCGACAAAAGGTCTGATGTCAGTCGAGGAGCCTGCTAAAAGATGGGACTGCTCATACAGGAAAGGACAGGCACTGTGTGTGTGTGTGTGTGTGTGTGTGTGTGTGTGTGTGTGTGTGTGTGTGTGTGTCATACGTTGCTACTGAGATCAGGTCAGCGTCGGGAGCGCTTAAGAGAGTAGAGGACACGCAGCAGAATGCACATTCACAAAGCTGCCAACGTACAGAGCAGAGGTGAATCTCTTTGAAAATATACATCTAATGCCGTGACTCCATCTCTGACTAAAGCAGAAAATGATCTATTAAAAGGTTTGTTTTCTTTTGTTTGGCCTTATCTCAAATGAGGGTCTAAGGAAAGGGGGGGAATTATAATTTGAATACCTTGTAAAGCTCTTTTCAGGCTAATTCACGAGTTTGGACTGTGGAGATAAATAATTTGACTTGACTCTCAGGTTTACAGGAAGCAGATAATCATCTTGGGAAAAAAAAAAAAAAAAAAATCTGTATTATCAGAAACTGATTGGGTCAATTTAGAGAAAGGTGATGACAACTATACATTACTAGTGAGGGAGATATTTCTTTTTTTTTTTTTTAAGTTAAAAAAAAAAAAAACCAACTAATATGGGTATCTTTGAATGCAGGAATCCTTTAAAACATCCTGAACTAGAATTTATTCTACTTTCATCTTCAACACCAACAATTAGACATGGTCACTAAGTTGTCCATCCATGTCTTTAAGCCAATTTTAAGTGTTTTTCTCCCTGGAGATTTACAATTTGAGGCTGGTCAGTTTTAAAGATTTTTTTTTTTTTTTTTTAAATATTACTATAAAATGTACTTTTGTTTTTCCTTTCCCCTCCTGTTTTATGTATTAGTCAATAAAAAGAAATACCAAAACAGGTAACGAAGTGGGTTTTAAAACGAACTATTTTTCTACAAATGGCCAATATTGCTGAAAAACACATTTGAAAGGGATATATCAAATTAAAGTATCTAACTAGCTTAAAAACTACCACCTATATTTCATCTAAAGCTTGGAGACCTTGGATTACCTTTTACTATTAGAGATCTATTCTAAAAAGTAAGACTCTATTTTGGTAAAACATTTTAAAACTTTTGCTACGCTCCACATGAATCGGTGTACAGTCAACCACCAACTCCCCTGATCTGCACCGACTTGAATTGATTCTCACTATTCATTTTCAAGTGTTACACCAGAGTGAACGATGGTTTAAAAGGAGCAGCGCGTAGGGTTTAGTGGGATCTATTGGCAGAAACGGAATATAATATTGATATTTATGTTTTTGTTAGTGTTTAATCACCTGAAACTAAGAAATGTGTTTGTTATCTTGGAATGAGCCCTTCGTGTCTACACAGGGAGTGGGTACTCTTCCCCAGATTGCACCATGTTTCTACAGGAGCCCAGAAGGGACAAACCAAACACTGGCTCTAAAGAGGGCCTTTTGTGTTTTTTTTACGGCCACCGTAGATTCTCTTACACGCTAGGAAGGGGAGGGTGAGACGAGGGCTGTTAGATGCCACCAAATCTTACACACTGCTCTTTTAAAGGGATGAAACACAACATCTATTAAACACAGGAAAGTCATGGTTCCTGTGAAGGGAGGTTTGGGTATCTACAAATAATGCTGGTAATTGTTCCAAAGACTGCAGATTGGGTAACCTCTCCATTTAAACCTGTAAGAAACGAATTAGAAAGCCTGACTTCTCATCAGGTAGTGATTGTTGGGTTACAATCTGTTACATACACAATTTATACCAGTCAGACTGTCAGTTAAAGTTTCAAAGGGCAGTTATCATTCACGTTCCACGGTAAACAATCTCCAAGAACATTAGCTGTCAAAGGAGAACAAAAAATGAGCCTTTCTTCCTCAACTCATGACTCAATGACAAGCAAATAGCAAGAAAGACAATATTAAATGCTCTAATTCTGCTGATTGCACAGTGCAACTGCTAGTTGCTTCAGCAAGTCGTTGCTGATAATAAACTATGTAAGAAATAGATATCCGCTCTCTCAAGGGGGGTTACAGTGATACTCTAAAAGACGACTTATTTCTTCAAGGTGCATATATCTGGGTAAAATTATAGCGAAGAGGAGAGGGAAATATATTTCACATATTGTGTACATCATTCGAAAATATTTGGAAACATCAAGGGAAAACTTTTTGTACCACTTTGCGTGAAGGGTTTTGTGCAGCTTTGCAAAACTACAAGAAGAAGAACAGCTGGCTGTACTGAATTTGCTTCGTGAATAAGTTATTCGATCGTGAACAATACGTGTTCAGACTTGCAGTCGATATCCAGTAAGACCGCAAGAGAAAATGATGTTAGAGCTTAGACCAAAAATGTTGGCTGTTGAGTGAACAGGCTTTTTGCATTTGGTAGGTTTGAAGTCCAGTGACAATGAGAAACGGATATGCTACAGAGGTCTTATCGAGCACGACCGGTGTTAACCCTCGACCCTCCAAAAAGAGTCATGATCCACCTCATACATAGTAGCTTACATGATGCTCCAATTATTAACAACAGAGTATACCAAAAAAGCTTATCTGTAGTTGTTTAAACACTGCCTTGAGTTGAAGCGAGTGAAAAACAAACAAAAGTCAAATCAGAAGGTTCATAATCTAATATAAAGGTTTCTTATTCATCAACAGAGTGAAAATGTCTCAGTCTTAGAAAAAAACGTCTCCAAACCGGCAAAGAGTTCTTTTTTTTTTTGTTGGTTTTTACCCACCAGTTATATTTTCTGTGTTTGGAAACAGAGAAGAGAGAAGCTGCTATGCTGACGGCAGCAGCGCTGAGAAGTCCATCGTGAGGAAATCTCCCCTAGTTTCCTCAGTGGAAGAGTCCGCCTCGCTGTAGCTCCGAGTGAGGAAGAGCTCATCTCAGAGCGAGGAAGGGGGCTGGATTAGTCGGTGAATCTCTGACAGGCCTTTTTCCAGCGACAGGCTGTGCACCACATGTCTCTCTTCTCCATGCCGTACACCTTTCGGCACTTCTTCGCCTCCCCACGGGGTTTCCTTGGTAACAGCAGATGTGACAGCATAAGGACATGCACATAGACATCCAGACAGCCACATGGGCAAGAAAAAGAAAACACATATGTGCAATGTGCCTGTAGGGCGCAGGAGAACAAACGCATACAAAAACACACTCAACTCATTTTAAACAAGTCAATATAAATGTGATTCGGTACTGAAACAACATCTTTAAAAAGGTTGATGATTTCATACCGCAACATTTGTTTTTTCATTTGATATGAAATTATATAATTCAGCATAACGAGCAGAGCATAATATTTAAATAACTACCTGGTAAAAGAAATCAATAGTGCCGAGCTATCCTCCAGAAATGTTAACATTTACATGACATAAATTAGTCTCCATGTCCTCATTTTACATTCAATGAGTATTATATTATCAACTACAATACATTGCTCTTCTGTGTAACATATTTGTGATTGACCCCAGAGCGAATATTTTTCTTGGGCCTCTCCTCCAACTCCAAACACACAAGCCCACGCTCATGTCAAAAAGAAAGACCCAAAAGAAGGAAACCCGATTTGATATTTCCAATACGGAGTGCTGAATGATATAATGGAAATATAAATATTTATAAAATATTTTATCGCTCAAGATAAGTAGAGCAGTACTCCCCCATTTTCTCGTCTTAACCAATATGTCAACAATCCTAACACGATCTCTCAGAAACGGCACACACAGCAAATGTCTGATGAATACCTGGTTCCTGGTGTTGATTTAGGTGCCGGCGTTATTAAAGCATGGTTCTTGTTGACAGTGGTGTGTGTGCTGGCTGCCGCCGGCTGCCGCTTTTCACCAGTGCTAACTGTGCGGACATGAGTCACAGGCCCCTGCAAAAAAAAATGGAGAGAAGTATAAGTATAGTGCTCAATATTCTACTGACACAGTGACGCATCACAGTCTCTGGTCTATTCTCAAACCTAACTGCATAGGGGGAAATGCTTAGTCATCACACACCGATTAAACACACATACTGGCATGAAGCTTGTGCAGTTACAAACATAAAATGATAAAAGCTGAAATACAGAAAGACAATCTGAATTCTGTCCCTGTCAGAATACTGTATTATACAAATGTAAAGTTTGACCGAGAAATAAATGTGACGGTTTCTCTGCTGTCATCAGTTCTTTATGTGGCGAGTAGTGAATTGTTCATATTGAAGTCTCAGTACCCCTGGGTGAATTACAACGTTTCTTGGTTTTTAAAGTGAAAAGAAATAAATACAACGACTGAAGCAGACGGACATTTAATTCGGAGGCTTTCTTCAAATGTCAATCCACTGCTACGTTTTACTTCATACATTTTGGATTCAGCCATTGTGGTGCTCTGTATTGTACTGTGCAACTTGAAAAATCTTTCTAAGCAATCAGAAGACAGGAAAATGTTATCACAGTTAAACAGATTCCAAGTTTGCATTACAGTGGTTCAGATGTTAGCACATGTATGGCTTTCAACCGTGGCAAAACAGAGGAGCTCGTACCTGGAGCGGACTGCAGATAAAATACCTCCTGTCGGTGTCATCCTGGACTATAATGTAAATTTTTTTTTTTTTGCTCACATAAAGCAAGTATACAAAATATGCTTTTCATCACTTAAAAATATTACTGGAGTGCCCTGTCCTAAAAACACATTTTGAATCAATCGTCTGTACATGTACAACCACGGTCTTTTTGTGTCCTCACAGTGGCTGTTAGTTTTATTATTGATTTTAAGGTCCTTTCATTGTTTTGTAAATCTTTAAACAGTTCTGTACTCAAAGATGTCTGGTGTGCTTTTAAGATGCAATATGTGACTTGTACATCCTGCAGGTTCACTGACTGTCTCCTGGCTCTGATATGAGCTCAGACTCTAATTCATGGCAAGGCAGCTTTCAGTCATTATGGTCCCTGCCAACTACAGGCACTGAGGATTTTTTGTTGTTGTTGTTGTTGTTGCATATTGTACATATTCATCCACATTCAACATATTCCTTCAATCCACACTTTTTTTTTTTTTAATTTCTATTTACTTGCAAAAGTCTAATATATTGCGATATTTTAACCACTTTGAACAGCATCTTTGGATAAACTGTGCTATGAAAAAAGATAACAGTATAAAGAAGCAAAGAGAGTGAAAAAACAGGGTGACAAAAAGCACAAATGGCTTCAAGTGCAAACAGCTGGAGAGAAATTGAGATTACGATAAAAAGGCGTGAGACAAAGTCTCACTCACCGGGACGCCTTTAAAAATGACAGGAGGGGACTGCCACGACATACTGATGCCATTCCCAGTCCCAGTTCCAGGCCCGATCCCATTACCACTGCCTATCCCAGCCAGCTCAGGACCCACTGGGATACTCACTGGAGCAGTGGCCTGGAACATGGACAACCACCCCACATAGCCAGGAGGGGACACGACAGAAACAAGGAGGGACAGAATATATGCAGAGAGAATCAGACATGAAGAGAATAGAGAAGAAATATAATCAGAAGGGAAGTAATTTCTCTAGCTTTTAACCTCAAATAGTGCCTTCAAATCAGTGCTGATCATGCATCCACATCAAAACTGCTTATGACCGTTTATTTTTGTAAGAATTATAGTTGAACAATTTTGTCAGGCACGTGCAGAATATGGCAAAAAAAATATTCCCAAAACAGCAGAGAAAATAGCAGAAACAACATGAGGTTAGCCGTTTTAATCCAGTGCAGTGCAGAGAAAATGAAACATGAGAACCAATCATTGCAGTTTCCCTGCATATGCATAATGTTTATCTATTTTTAAAGTGCATTTTGTGTTGTCATGGCAACGGAAAGTTCAGTACTACCTCAAAACACCACAAAGGACTGAATCCAAAATTGAATACTTGAAATATTTATACTTTAACCAAGTGTGTTTTTCTAGCTGAAACCATTTCATTTGACCTCCAATGGCAAATAAAGGAGGTGCGCTCATGAATGGTGACAGTAAGAAGAGGAAGAAAAAGAGGAAGAAAAAGAGGAAGAAAAAGAGGAAGGACAGGGAGAAGAAAAGGGAGGAGGCATAGATAGCCAAAGTTACCATAGAGCAGTTCAAATAAGGTGATGCAAGTCAAGCCAAATTGAATCCCATAACAACAAAAAAAAGATCAAGAAACATATTCTGACTTTATTCCCCTTGTGAACTTATGTTAACATTTGCAAGAAAGTTTCCTTTCTCCCTTTGTTATATACTCCCACGCTGGCGTAGGAGATAAGTAACTCAAGCTGATCGCTTTTTTTTTTTCTTTCTTTTTTTTTGCACTGATTGCAAACTGCCTTCACAGTTTCCATATGATAAAAAACTGAATTCTGGCTCAGGAACATATTGACTGCCTAATGATTTCTCTTTTTTTTTCCAGTGATACCGCAGTAGCATCAATTTCCAGATATTCAATTTGGTATGTGTCCATCTGTCTGAGGAATTACCTGGTAGGCGTGGTCAGTGCGGATGTGGCAGAGTGTGGAGGGAGCTGATTGACTGAGCAGTGTGGGGGCGTGGCTCTGCGAACTATTCATGTTGATGTGCTCAGAGTGAGGGACGTCGGTGAGCGGTGGAGGGAAGACGGGCGGAGGACCTGCTGTGGTGGGGGAGGTGGGTGTGAGGCTGGACAACCCCTCTGATAGGCTGTCCATGTTGACCTCGATCTCTGAGTAGTAAAAGTCCTCCTCTCCATCACTGTAGTCCGAGTCACTGTTTCGCCTGCAGGGGAGAAATAGCAACTACTTAAAGACGAGATATTCCCAATTTACAACAATTATTTTTTGGAAATGTATCCATGATAAACTTACAATTAATACTTAAAAGAAGTAATGAACAGATTCTCAAAACATTATGGTGCATTTGAAAATACTGATATGTGACAATAGTGGTGCAAGAAACAAAAACTGAGCAGTCATTTATATGACATTAAAAATACAGAGTGTACTCTTCCTACCAGCAGGGGGTAGTAAAAGCCAGTGTGCTGCAGTTCTCAAACATTGAGGATGGGGATTAAACATAAAACCTATGAGCAAACCTTTCATCCATCAGTGTCACGCTCCTTATTATTAATAAGAGATGAACAAAACAATACCATAATTACAACAGTGTGAATTCACTTTCAAAACCGTTCAACCACACAAAATCAAATTTACATTTCACTGGATTGTATTAAGTGTACCCGCTGCAGTGGGCATAAACAGTCACAATATGACTCACTTCTGACTAAACGGACCACATGTGCTACAATATGATACCTCGCATATTATACAGTGGGTGAAGAAACAATATATCAATAAAGCATTGTGATACAGAAGAATGCGCAGTCCTGCTGATGCCAGAAGATGTTAATGGTTCAATTTGTAGATATTGGTGGATTTACAGTTGCGAACATAATTATTGAATACCCCTTAAAGTGCAGGCCTTTTTAGCGATGTGAATAAAATGTAATGAAAACATATTGACTAAAGTCCTGGTAAAAAGTCAAGAAAGTTTGAAAATGCATAGTTCCATGATTTTCTAAAACATAAAGTTGAGCTTATATATATTACTAAAGATAAATAACGTTTTCTTGTAAGGAAACCCAGAAGCAAAATAATTCAACCTCCAAAGTCAATATTGATTAATAATATCTTTTGAGCTTTATGACCTCTCACTACTTCTCTTTTGGATATTTACCCAGTTGCTAATGTGCAAAAATGTCCAGCTCACCACTATCGATTGATTTCCGTGCTGTCACTTGCTTCCTTTAAATCACACCGAAATCCTTCCAGTGAGATCTTAAACCGGGCGCTGAGACGGCCACTTCACGACAATCCAGGAACAATTTCTAAACCAAGCTTTGGATGACTAATGGACTTCAATACGCAGTGAGGACATGACATTCCTCTAAATAATGACTGGGTATTTCAATAAATCCAAGATGTCAGTCACAGTTAAATTTCCATGGATACAAACAATTCCAATTTAGTCTCATCACTTCATAAAACAAACTCCCTCAACGCTACACTTCCATAACATGTAACACGGCTGAAGCAAATTTAGTCATTTTCGAGTTCCCAAAAAATGTTTTTGTATTCTGGAGCAGTTAGGTAAGCTTTCTGGTAACTTAAAAAAAAAATAAATAAATAAATAAATATATATATATATATTACAAAGGGGATGAATAATTATGACATTGCTAGTCAATCAACTCATTAAAGTGTATTTTATCCAAAAATGTTTAGTGTGTAAAACCTTTACAATACTCAGCAGGGTTGATTGATTATATTTGACACTGTGCCTTTAAGAACCTGTGTGTAGACACTGATATACAAGCGGAGTTAATAAGATGTAAAGGCAGGCAGTTGGACGGCAGCCAAACTGTGACAGGTCAAATGTGTGTCACTTTTCTTATTTTACCAGACCATTATGGAAGCGACAATGTCTGACAGTACTACCCTGAAGCTGCAGAAAGAGATTCTTAAGCTGACACCTCCACAGTAAAGGTCTTTTTTAAAGAACCTGCAGTTTTATAAAACATCATCAGGATCAATGTTCACATAAACAGCATAGATTCTGAAAATAAATAAATATGACAACACACTTTTAAACAATGCCAGCGTCTCAATGAAGAACATCAGCGTGACTCATAAAGATCATATTACTGCCAGGAGGGTGGTATGTGTGTGTGTGTGTGTGTGTGTGTGTGTGTGTGTGTGTGTGTGTGTGTGTGTGTGTGTGTGTGCGCGTGTGTGTGTAGGGGTTTAGCAAAGATACAAACAAGGGAGCATTTCATGTGAGAAAAGAAGTGATGAACCTAAAATATTCCAATTTTTCTCAAACACTTTAGAGCACATTAAGTAAGAAGAGATGTAAATATGCATATATAATATTCGCTCAAACCCAAGGGACATGTACTGAACACGGTGGGTTTAGGTTTCCGGTGATGACATCACATAGCAAACTCACCCGAGATGGACGGTGCGGATGTGTCGCTGAATCCCTGAGGAGGTGCTGAGGACCTTTTCACAGTTCTTCCACAAGCACTTGAACATCACTTTCATCGAGTTCTGGAGGAGACATTTACCACAAAACCAACAAGAGTTAGGGGATTACGTGTTCCTACAAACACAAGCGAGTACCTCACAGAAACAGTGCCAACGAATTCACGTAAACATATAAATCATGCACATAATAACTGAGTCCCCTTGACACCTGTGCATTTATGCCATTACATCCATCTTTGGCTGAGTCATGTTCTCAACAACAGAAAAAGATCAGCTGTCAGCAGTGAACGAACAAAAGTAAACACATTTTCTGCAGTTATCCATGTCATGGGAACGGACGTTTTTTTGTGGAGGACTAACACTCAACAATAATTCACTGGTGTGACACTTTAAACGTCCAGGAGTAAGCGAGGGTCTGCGTGATGTCAATTTCATCATCATCAGTGGGCGAATGAATGCGCTCATTGCTGTTGACGGTGAATTTAATGAAAGGCTGTGTGAAAACGCCTGTTGCTCCCTGCTTCTCAACAATTCATCTTGAAAACAATATCAAGACAATCAAGCGTGCAATTGGTGGAGGGAAATTGCCAATAGTTTATAATACAGAACGTCTTCCTGTTGACGCAGATCTACCGGGCATGTGTGAAATGCGGCCTCCTACTACTAGGCTACAGAAAACAGTACAACTGCAGCTATCAGTGTACGTGTCCGCCAGGGAGTTTATTCAGGCCCTCGGAGAGTTATCAGAGCAGTGAGCCTATAAAAATAGAAACCCAATATGAGACCATTTTAGACTCATACAGAGTAACACACAATGAAACTACGGTGCGAGATTGATGAACAGATAAATGTACTATTATGATCCCCCCCACCCCCCTTCTAACTGTTCATGCTCTGTGATACAGTAAAGACCTATAGCACTGATCATAGGCCGGGGGTGCCTTTATTGTTTACCACCAACCTTGCATGCTTTTTCAACTGTAAGGCGTTACTACAAAATGATGAACACCACCGCGGAAATGTAACATGACACAATAATCACAACGAACGCAAACCATGCGCCGTTTCTCCACCTGCAGCAGCTGAATGGAGCCGGCAGCGCGACTGCGTCTCCTCTCTGCTCTGTCCTCCGGTTTCTGTGCCGTCTGTGTTTGACCACAGACAGCAGAGCGACCACAGTGGAGACAGTGAGGTGAAAGATAACCGTTTACTCGAGTTGACGACAACTAAACTCGTCACTGCAAGCGCAATAAAAGCCGATAAGTATTTTCTCAAAAGAATAAACATGTCGAAAAGGGATAGTTTCATCAGCTTATACAACAACAGCACACTGGTTAAGCTAATTGAAAATTGTTATGGATATGCTATAACAAAAGCTGTCTGTATGTAGTCGACACCGCCCCTGATTGTATTGAGGCTATTTTGGTTTCAAAACAAGTAGTCGAGTAGTTTTAAGTTCGTCTGCTGCTGGAGTGCAAAATCTCTGATCCTGGCAACGTGAGCTCTGCACACGCACAACAACATTCAAAGCCTCTCACTAAAATACAACTAAATATACAAGCATTCTAAGAACAGAAGCATAAACAAGCGCAACCTCTTTTGAACATCCGATCATCGAAAGTAGCATTTGGAAATGCTTATCGTAGCTGATCCTCTTAAAATCTGATTTAACAGGAACCCAGGTCTTTGGTTCATGGGCAGGGCATGGAGAGTTATATAGATGGGAGGCCTGTATTTTGATTTCAGTTCATTTTCACATATCAGGAGCTGGCAGCTGTCCCTCAAGCAGGCAGGGACCTGCATCACTGCTAATGAAAAACCGTGGGTGTGTACTTTCATTACCTTTCAACAGCCTCTGGAGAAAAAAAGGTCAAGAAGAAAAAAAAAAAAAAAGACGGGGAGGGAGGTAGCAGGAGAGACAGAGCAAAGCAGAGCAAGAGAAGTGAGAGTAGGACAGGTTTTTAATCAATGGTTATGTTAACTCTCTCCTCCACTACTATTCCTTTAAACCATTCCTAATGGACTGTCAGCATGCGATTAGACTCCTTGAGTGTCGCTGGCTATGAGAAAGTACCCTACCATGTCTTTTAAAATGACACTCCTAATAAACATTACACAGCAAAGCTAGTCTTAAATCCCACAAACAATCACGAATCACTTAATTCCTTAAGCGTTCCTCTTGATTCTTTACACAGTTACAATAAGACTGGCGATTGCCATGTTTATTAATCCTCTTAACTCGCTGCCTGTACTAAATCAGAGAGCCTCCAATCTAACGGCTAGCTGCTCATAGAAGGTTTAGACCTTTGGAGTTCGTGTCAGCTGTATTACAACTCGAAGCTAACCAGCAAGTTAGCTCACCTTTTCGCCTTTGTCCACACAACTTGCTTGTTTGTATTTGTTTGATCTCTCAGTATCATGCCGTTTAATTTCCTGTCTCCTTATCTATAGAATGGCATGACTTTTTGGCAGCATTGTCCTTGGAGTTTTTATGGTTTCATACATTCAAGAGCCCAATAATCTTCACTGCTGCCTCAGTCCGGGGAGGTTGAATTGCAAACTCCCACATATACAACATATGAGCTCTCTTCTCTCACTGTATGGCTTAAGGAAATATTGAGACTCATTTCTCCTCCTGCTGCTACCTTCTCCTTCCCTTCTTTACACCCTCCAACTGCCCTCATTTCTATGCATCCCTTGAACCTTTACTTCCTGTTGTTCATCCCTAACCTCTCTGCTCTTCTTAATTTTTACTCAGCCTTCTCACATTTCCCCCTGAAAGGACTGAAAAGTGGATGTAAAGCTTCTTGACAGAGAAAACTCTGTCGATCTGGACTATTGCTGTAGTCGAAAGATGAGCGGAAGAGAGGTGAAAGAGAGAACGTAAGCCATCATCCACACAAGCAGAGAGCAACAGGTCTCATGCCAGGGGCTGGTGGCATGTTGCTTACATTCATGAATGTTTAGAGAGGATACTGAAAGACTAAAGTAGTCTAAATCTAGGATTGTGAATTTTGTCATTTTCACCCTGTCTTTTCTGTTGTCGGTTTAGCTATAAATACATTTACTATTAAAACGTCACTGATTGTAGTTGCATAAAAAATACTCAAAATGGGATATAATGTTAAAAAAAAACTTCTGTACTCTGCTTCTTGCTATGGGAAAACCCCATCTTCACCTTTCGCTTCCGAGGTATGGGGTCCTCAAACATGAAGTGCGTGCTCTCTGTGACGTCCTCATTGACGTCATCACCCTGGGACGAGAGCAGAAAGTTCTTGTTGGCATCATTGGAAAGTGGTGGGGACGGTGTGGAGGGCACTGATTGGTCACTGGCATCCCAACTCCAGTTTCCACTGGTTGAACTGCTGTAGCTTGCTGACAGCACCTCTTTCCAAGACTTGCTGGCTGGTTCCAAGGCTGCAGTTTAAAGAACACTCACAGTTAACTTCAGATTGACGGCTAGAAATGTCTAAAGAGAAGATGTTTCATGGTTGAAAACAAGCAAATATGAACACAAGCTAAGAGCCAAACGTGAACACTAGTAAAAGTGCAGATTACTTTAAAAGGGCCCGAAACAAAAACATATTGGCAACATAATGTTCTGGTATTATGTGGTAAGATAATGTTGGGACAGTGTGCAAAACAATCATGACCTCAATCCGAACTATGTAATGGAAATAAAAATGTAATATCTCTAAAGCCCTAAACCATGGCAGCCTATTTGGTGCATAAATTCTAATATCTTCTATATAGTGCATAATTTACAGTCTTAACATATTTCATTAAGCTATATTTTATTCTGCCTATTAAGCCAAAGCAACTTTAATTTCCCAGATAACGTTCGATACTATTTCTCTAAGTCTTGGCCTACAAACCCTTTCTATGCACTCTGGCCTTTTAACCAATCCAATATTGCTTAACCTGACCTTAACCCAAAGCTTGATAATCATGCCGGCTTCATCTGACTTTCCCTGCGGCAAATATCAGCAAAACCCCAAAATAGAGCAAAGTTTAATGTCATGTATGTTGGGGATAAACTATTTAAACAAATAACTACTTTCTACAGAAATATATGGAGCTGAACCCCAGTTCATTTGAATATGTAGCATACATCAATTTGTGTAGGAGGAATATGTCACCGTATTACTAGGGCACTGGAGTGAACTGTGTCATCCCCATTAGAGAGAAACAAATCATAACAGGCCAAGTCCTAAATCCAAGAAAGATACTATAGGGAAATGATGTTTTAATCACAAAAAACAACTGTAAATGTCAAGCTCCATACATCATAAAAAAAAAAGTAATTCACATTTTTAAGCTCGCATTATAGATATGGTGGTTGGGTTATATAACAGAACATTTACCTAAACTCTTATATGACATCCACGGATAGATTGTTTCATAGAGCTCCACCACACTGTGATGAATCAGAAATATCAAACAATATCCCCTTTCTGCAAAATGTTGTGTCAAGGAAGCATTTTATTGTTCCTAGCTCCTTACAAACCCACAGCTTCTTCTGATGAGATCAAATGACAATCTTACAGTACTTGCTTTTTTTTTCTACTTTGTCCCAATTGGTAGAGCAGTGTTAAACAGGGAACCACTGGCCTTTTAGGAAATTAATTTCCACATGATTTAATGCCGAATTAAAAAAAAAAAAAAAAAAAAGAAGAAGAAGCTGACAGGACTTTGACCGTCTGGTGGAGTTGGCATGGTAATGGCAACCACAATGATGCAGGAAACAGCTAAAGGAGCTTTGCTCATAGGGTCATGGCTAAGCAGTTGGAAATGAGTGCTGGCCTTGGGTAAACATGCATGCATCCAAAGATAAGGGAATAGTGCTAATTACACTGTAAGACTACCTGCCAGTGGATAAATACAGGTTAACAGCTCAGCAGGGTGTCAGGGTAAACTAACATTTGGTGATTTGTGATGAGAAATTTATTTCCCCAGCTTCACTTAACTGAGAGTGAGAAACTCTTGACATGATTTAAATCTGAGGGTGCAGTAGGTGCGAGTTCGAATGCAGCTGACGCCGAGGCAGTGGTGTTACCTGTGGATGCCGAGGAAGGGTAGCGCACCAAAGGGGATGTGGAAAGTGAGGTCAGGACGGTGGCAGCCATCACTTCCTTGTCAGCATGACCTGAGGGCTTCCTGCAAAATACACAAATATTGATTGACCACATGGAGAAAACATCAAGTATAGTTTTTCAAAGGTGCTTTTGTCTCCACATCACCTCCAACCCAAGACATGTTTGAACAAATTGTTTTTCAGCCATAGTTTGTAAAACAGTTGTTTGTTTTGACTGTGTATCAGAGTAACGAAAAAAAAAAAAAAAGGCCGACCTTCTCCCTGGAGAAAACTGCAAGTCTCTGTAGGCCCTCCAAATATCAACAGTGATGTTATAGGAAATTTGGATTATGCATTAAACAAAGCCAACAAGTAGAAAATGCACAGAGATGCATAATTCTATGTAAAGTAAGTATTGAACAACTTGCTGTGTGTGTGTGTGTGTGTGTGTTTTTGAATATGCGCCTGTGTGTGTACAGGAGGATGTAATGGAAAGCCTCTAGAGTGAAACCGTTTTGTGGCCTGTTTCTGCACAGCTCGTGAAACCTCGCTTAGAGAGTTGGAGAAAGATGCTAGTTCCTCCCTTCCTGCTCTGTACGGCCCATGCTGAGCAGTCCACCCTCCCAGCTTAAATCATATTTATACTGCCCACTTGAACTGACATACACAAAGCACACATTCGCAAACACGTGCACAGTGAGCCCAAATAGAGTGCGCTTTGGCATCCAGCTCTCTAATAAAAAGGTGATCGATGATAGAACAGTAATTTGCGTCATCCTGCAAAGACGAACAAACTTATCTGCCTCACACACACTTATTCTCTCAATCGATTCTATTTGGCACTCTTCACCTCCGTTCTTGCTGTTCTGGTAAGAGAAATGTGGGGAAAATTGTTTAAGGCAGGGCCAAGAACTCACCCACACACTCGTGCACATTTGCACACAAACATAAACAGATTTAAATTCTCCTGAAAAGTGAGCTGTCAAAGCCTTTAGAGTGACAAGAGCACCTATATACTACATACTGTGCGTGAGTAATGTACAAATCCAGATGTACAAAGATGTGCTGAATCAAAGCAGACACACACTCATAAGCAAAGAGAAACAGAGTCTGCAGCTTTAAGAGGTCCTTGTCCCGCCCCCGGACTTCTCCACTACACAACCAGAGTAAACTGGTTTGAGGCATTCTCTCAGCCAAGCCCTAAGCCCTGGCAGAGATCCACTCTGAGTCTCGGTGCGCGCACACACACACACACACACACACACACACACACACACACACACACACTTCACTCTGGAGTCAACAGACAGGCGCAAAAGTACGCTTTAAGTCAGTAAACCTAAGTGTACCTTCACACAAACGCACTCCGTCACAAACAACTGCTCTCGCAGCTTTTACAGACACACAAAAAGTACAAAAAATTGGCGAAGCTCCCCCACTGATGAGATTGTGGTGGATGAGGAGCAAACAGATCGCAACGGAATGCACCAGATATGAAGGAATCTGTCCAAGTCAGCCTGAAACACTCCGCAGTCGTGTTGTTCACACAGACGATGTTGCTTGTACTCTCCCAACAGCTCAAAGCACAGGTCAAGTGCGCATCTGTGTGTGTTTGTGAGCTGTGAATACAATGCGGGCAGTTGGCAGAACAGTTGTGTATAATTATGAAATAGCAACATTCAGAGAATCGTGGTATGCAAAGAATTATATCCACACCACCGCTAAAATAGAAGACGTACCCAGGGAAAAGGTGGGTAACACATTCGTTACAAAACTGCACACACACACACACGCATAAACACACACACACACACACACACACACGTAAACACACACACACACACGCATAAACACACACACACACACACACACACAGTCTGGACGAGAGATAAAGCGATAACAAGATTAGTCGTGTCCTGTTTCAGTCATTAGCCTTGTTTTCAGTAACAAACAGGACCAGCCAACGAACCACTTTTGATTTATGGTTCTCCGTCTCTCTCCTAATAAAATGTCTGTGATGTTTTTTTTTCTCATTTTATTGCCAATGTGGACAGCATGTTGTCAACTTGACTATGGAGTCAAAGAAACGGTGCTTTCAATTCTATAAAATGTGTGTTAAGAGTCCTGGTAAAGTCCCATTTGGCCTGACTTTGATGAGTGTTTATTCTCTGGTGTGTGTGTGTGTGTGTGTGTGTGTGTGTGTGTGTAAGTGAGAAAGTTTATAGAAAAAAAACACTAACTGGAAGGACAAGAAGCCTATTAGTTGATGCCAGAGCTAATTCAAACCTTGATATCCCTCTCTCACAGGCATGCATACAAACAAACACACACAGATACCACACACCAGACCCCATTAATACCCCCCCACCCCTCTCACCCACCCTTATTTCCTGACATTGAGCGTTTTCCTTCCTCAGCTTCCCAGAACAACCGTGATACTCCGCCGCAGTTTCACTACATCTGGTACGAGTTTTTGTGTGTGTGTGTGTGTGTGTGTGTGTGTGTGTGTGTGTGTGTGTGTGTGTGCGTGTGTTGAGCAAAATACAACACTAAGGGCATGCTTTCTCAGAGGGGCAATTGCTGATTGACTTTTATTCATGCTGACAGCAGTGAAGCTAATGTACTGCTGCTATCAGACTGACTTTGATATCAATGTTTAAACAAAGTTAAAAGCATACGGCTGCCACATTCTGCGATCATAAAACGCTCCCGGACAGATAACACCCTTGTGTTCACCGCTTACTTCGATGAGCACACGAGCGCCTGCAGACAGTCTAAATGACACGGTGTGCCACTCACTTCTCATCTGCCTCTGAAATAACTATGGAGCCTTTAAACTTGGTGGGAGTGGAGGAGTGGCTAAAGAGTGACAACACTGATGCATAGTAAATCTGCTTGCGTCTTCTTGTGACAAGCTTTATTTTGGACTAGCTAAACTGGGGATGCCTTTATTTAGAGCCCAGAAACAGGCAAACGGATAGCGGAGATTGCTGTCAACAACGTTGGTCTGTGTGTGGTTTACGGGATGGAGGGTTGACTTTCCAAATCTGGATGTTTACGCGAGCTATTCAGTCCAACCGTGGCCCGCATTTATGGGATGTAGTAAATTGAATGATGACATGATAAACATAACACTCCTCCTCCACATATACGGCTTGGCATCTGTAGGTATGCGCACACTATGTGGTAACTCCGGTATTTTTTTAACCTGTCAAATTTACATGCACTGTCAAAGGCAAATGTGTTTTATAAGACAGGTACTATCCTTCAATTGTTAAGTCCTAACCTAGTTTTCCTGTGTGTGTGTGTGTGTGTGTGTGTGTGTGTGTGTGTGTGTGTGTGCGCGCTATGGTTGGAGCATTTGGCAAACATAGGTACATGCACAAAGAAAACCATACATTCACACCCACACCCACACACACACACAAAACAGACACCCTCTTACCTTCCTCCCTCCCTCAACTTGTATTGGCCTTAACTGTGCCAAGAACACTCCCCTCTGGCAGCAGCACAACACATAGGCCAGCTAAAGTCAACAAGCCAGGCCCGGGCACATACGGGGAGAGGGAAAGAAAGAGACTACTGCTTTGAGCAGAGACACAAGCAGCAACAACAAGCTCCGAGTGCAGAAAGGGAGAAAGTAACGTGTCCGTGTATGTGTGCGTCCGTGTATTGTGCGCATGGAACGAATAAGCTCTGTAGATGACCATCATTTCATCCAAGGTGCAGCTAATTACAACGAGTCCCGGCTCAGACACCGTGTTCTTGTGGGATGATTTTCAAGGTTGACTTTATTAGTTGGATACACTTGGAAGAACACTTCCAACGCAGAAGTTTGCCACATCAGCTCTTAAGAGGACACTTGGACTTTGATACTGGAAATGGTGATATGATGCTGCCGTGCTGCTCCCCCCACCGCCCACTACTCTAGTGGGCTCTTTGCTGTTGTTGGGGAGACGACAGGGCCTTCCCTCTATATTTAACACACCACCTCTGCTCTAGTTACCAACCCAATAGAAATGCCCAGGATCTGGCTGGTTCATAGCACACCGCATTTGGAACGAGCCCACGTAAGATCCGGGCCAACTGCCACAAAACAACTTAAAACCCAATAGTCCAAAATTTAACCTTTCTGTTTATTGGTTTTTAAGTTGTTTATCAGTGGAGCATTGGCCTTGCTTGTTTATATTTTTAATCTCAGTCTTTCTGTCTAACCTAATCTCATACCTGCACATGTAACCCACTTATTTGGCAAAGCCAAAATCTCAGTTTACCAGAACAAGACTTCTCACATGACTATTGCACAGCTTTATCTGTTTGTTAATGGGCAAGCTGTCAACACACTTGAGGTGTATCTTGTTTTACCAACAACCATCACGTAGAGTGGATGACACCACTTTTAGAAGGTCAGAAAGAAAGAAGAAGAAGAAGAAGAAGACTATGAGTAGATTTTATTGTTTTGAGTATCAATTGTATCAATTCATCATGACAGGTCTAGTTTTCACTGGGGGCTGTACACTGTCAACAACTATCTCTGCTCTTCCTCTCGACCCGTTGGTGGTCACTTAAAATAGCACTTTATCAACATGATCCCCAAAACAGGCACCAGGGTGTATTTGTGTGTCTCTGTATGTACTGTATGCATGTATGCCGGCTTCTTCATATCCAAAGCAGCTGCATGTGCCTTGAGATTGGCAAGGAGACTGGTGTATGACCTTGGCAGTTAAAAAGTTTGAAAAATACTGTCACACAAACGAAATCGACTTTCAAAAGCCTCTCTGGTTGAGCCCCGGAGAGAACACGCATTCAATACACACAGTCCATGTCTTCATAAGTCTTTTTGAATGTCTGTTCCCCCGTTTTATCTCTCCTGAACACAAAGAAATGCAAATGCACACAGCGATACTGAGATACGCGCACCAAAAATAGGGGTAACGTTTCCAGTCGCGAGACAGACTTTCCCTTAGGCAAAGTCTTTCATGTATTCATGTCACAAACATATGTTTGCATCACTCATCCTCACGCACACTCAGAGGAAGATAATGTGAGAGAAGCTGAAGAGAGAAAGAATTGGTAACTACAAAGCAACAAAGAGTATTGTTAACCCATACATTTTTCTGTCATGTGTTCTGATATGCATCTCTGTGCTTTTTCCATTCAGCCTGTTTAAGGCGCAAATGATTCTGACTACCTCCTTAGAAAATGGGGACTGCGGATTGTTTATGTAGATGAGCCACTAACAAATCAAATATTAAAGATAAAATGAAAGCTTTTCAAAGTGTGACTTTACTGCACAAATAACAAACAAACAAAAAAAAAAAGCAGGGAATGGCGTCGTCAAACTGGTATATCCTGTATAACGAGGTATGGTTGCGACAACTGAGGCTACTGGAACTGACCAGGCTGGTGTTAATGATTGTCTACCCGCTGTGCAACCCGGACAGCTGCCCCTTCCATACCCACTATTAATAGAACACCCACAGCTCTCAATCCCACAATCCCTCTGTCCCCCATCATCCTGCCTCGACTCCACGGTATTACATAATGTCCTCTGTTCCTCTCTCTCAAGCTCGCTTCCCTGCTGCAGGCAGATGGTAATGATTGGCATTAAGCAGTCTACCCCCAGCCCAACATAAGCCTGTGTGTGTCCCCCCCATGTTTACAGCTGTGATCCCTGCTTCTGTCCACTCTGTCTCTTTCCACGCTTCCTGCTGTAATACCTTTGCGTGTATTCTAAATATGCAATGAATAAAAATGTGTTGACATAGACCTGTGGGTAGCCACAAGGAAATGTTGACACTGTGCATCTTCATAATTCACCTATTATTGTGCAGTCTATACACATGTTGCCCCTTACGCAAGTCTCCAGACTCTGAACCCTCTGGAGAAGGAGAGGTTGTTAGGCAGGAGCCATGACTCTTTAATGTGGGCCGTGAGTGTAATGGCTATTCAGCACTGGGACAAAAAGCCCTCTCTTTCTCTCTCTTGATCCTAAAATGCAATCTGTGGCCTTAGGGACACGCACAAACAACAGATAGCTTTGTTCTGGCCAAACAATAGGGGATAGACATGTAGCAAAAGGCATGAGTCCCTCTGTGGTGTCTAATTCAATGTCATAAATTACACAGACAAGGATCATATTTACATACCCATGTTTCACTTACACAGCAAACTCACTGGTCAAACGTCAATGGAAAAGGGTTTGTCCGTGTGCAATAACCTGTATGCACCAACAATCTCACAGCAGATCAGAGTGGTGCTTGTAATGCACAATCCTCAATGGCATAATGTTGACACAGGACAAGCAATTAAATGGCTGATGACAAAGTAGATCATGACGTACGACCTGACTTTCATGTCATGTCCATCTCTGAGGATATTGATATTGTGGGTTATTAAGTTTGCAGTGTAAACCCTACAAAATCCAGGGATGTCAAACACAGGTTAAACACTGTTTGGTTGCTGGTATAAATAAAAGATAGATGGTACACCTGGCTTCAACCAATTAAAAAAAATCTCAAGGGATTTTGTTAATAAACTGTTAGATTAGGCCTGTCTCCACATTTCCTGCACTCTACTGCACTTTACGGCATTAAATCATCAAATTAAATCCTGTAATTTCATGTTCATAAAACATCTAATATTAAAACAAAAAAAACAGTCTACTAGACACCTCTATAATATTTATGTCTGTGGGCAAACGCATGGTCCCTAACTTAATTTCCTCACAGTCATCATACAAGATTAACTTGTAGCTATAGCAACTTCCCTCACAACTTTTGTCAGTCCCCTCTAATAACAACATTGTTGCTAGGGGGATGCAGGGCAGTCTCTTCCAACTAGTGGCCTGAGTTCCCCCCCCCTCCCCCCCTCTTATTCAAAAGGGAAGCAAACAAGACAGGCCCTTCTGCCTGAAAACACAACTTCCTGATCAAAATGCATGTCATTTTTCATTTGAGTTGAAGCATTAAGCCCCAGAAGTCAGCCAAGTAGTTTTTTTTGTGTTTTTTTTTCTTCCTTTTCTTACATTCTTTGTCCTTTCTGACATCCATTCAAATCAAATTGTCATGTATCTAAATAATCCAAACCACCCTGGGCCAGACTGAGGTTTTGATTCTCTAAAATGAAATAGGCATGTCATCTTCCCAGCCTTTACAGCTGAACTACTGGTTTGATCTGTGGATGTTCAGGGAAACCAGATCAAATCAAGTAAAGAAAGTTAAATCTGCATGTTATCAACAAGGCACGTTTCCCTCTCACTTAAATCAGAAAAGGGAGGAAGCAATAGGAAAATGTCACACCACAGACTTTTCTACACAGATCAGAAGTAAAACAGGCAAGTAAAGACAGATAGGACCCAAGATAAACAGAGACATATGTCTTGAAGCTTTGAATAGTGGTCAGTTTTCTCTCTGCAGCCCTCATACTCTTATTTTGTTCCTCATTCTTTACTTCCCACTCCCAGTCTTGCTCACTCCTGAGATTTGCCCTTCTGCCATCACAAGCCAAAGCAGGCCTTTGCCTGGTTTCCTGTGTTTTGCAAAAGCAAACCAATGCTGTTCCAAAGCCACTCTCCTCTACTTACTCCTGTGAAGCCAAATATCTGTAGGGCAGCGTCAGACAGACAAAGACTCCAGCCAGCAAAATAAACTGATCAGTATCTCTTTTTTTTTAGGAAGAGAAACTGAGGGAGCTGAAGCTCAGAAGAAGCACGTGCATTGTTTGAGAGTTACATTGATAACTTAGCCGGATGAGAATCTAAGGAGGCCTTTCAAACCAGCACACATACAGTCTGACACAACTTTCCTAGTGGACTGATGGGTGCAAAATTTGAAATGGTTATTATCATCCCTTTTATTTGGTGAGCACAAGCAGCAACCAACAGTGATGTCATCGATTGCTTTGTGAACGATCGTTATGAGGCCTTGAGTTTGGATTTTGACTGTCAAAATTGCCTTCTTGCTAATTTGGAGCCAGAAACAGTATTCGGACTAGCTGGGGAGAAGTGAGCGGTGGATCCGAGTCAAATCTGATTGGACGCCTGAGAATGCTAAACCCGCCCACCTACAGCAGAAACCTGACTGCACCTCACCGTCAAACAGACGAACCCATGACCATGACGGGATAATTTTCAGACGTAACACCAGAAAACTAATAAAGAGGAGGGACTTTAGCTATACAACACTATAATAACTTGTTGAAATAATTTATTGACTTTGTATTTCATGAGAGAAGTTAAATGGGAGTCTATGGAGCCGGAGACCTTTTGGAACCAACCCCTAGCAGCAAGCAGTGATATTGCAGTTGAATGCACTTCTGAATTGGCCTCACTTTTCAGACCCAGAAGCTACATCCACTTTTATATACAGTCTATGGCTGAACAGTATAAACGTAGCAAAATCTTTCCATATCCAGGACCCAACTGTGAGACTGTCATAGTCAAAATTAATATACTAAAACATAAAATTCAATAATTTACTATATTTTTCAAATATTTTAAATACTAAAACATAGACATTGCACTCCATATACTACAACCATATACATGATCAGAAATTCACACAAAGACATTGGAAAGCTGTGTATTAAAACACCAGTTGATCAATTTGATAAAAGTGTTTGACAGCAGGTTTAAACTTCATTATGTATAGTTTTAAGTGGTGAGTTTGCCTTTAATTTTATGTTACTGCCCCAGCCCTTAAGTAACTGAATATCCTCCCATCCTAAACCCCTCACCGGCCCTGCCAGACTGTACTTGATAGTGACTAATATAGAGGGAAAAAAATGCCATAAACCACATCCTTGAAAATGTATGCATCCCTGTGGATACTCTGGCCCACAAAAGCCATTCACCTCTCCAAATTATCTGAGTTTCGACATCCTACTGGAGAAGGCAGAGACACTGTTGGGAATAAGAAAAGGAAAATAGTCCCTATGTATCGCCTTGCCATGCCAGCAATGGGATAGTTAATAAGATGAATGGAGGCAATAAGAGCACATCATGGAAACACTAGAGAGATGATGATGATAAAACGGAGCCTCTGCCTATAGACAGCTGTGGGGAGGCAGAGAGAGAGAGAGAGAGAGAGCTGTTCCTTCATATCTGAGAGGATATTAAACTCTGGACCAACCTGCAAGTTGTTATTTTTTTTTTACCATTTACAATCACTCTGAAATATGATGGCTGGATTTCATCAAATGGAATGAAAATGACTAGTTGGACGCAAATGGCTGATCCTCCTGTGAGAGTCGTGCATTTTCTAAAAAGGCCAAAACTCAGGCAATGGTCAGAGTGGAACAGACTTTTTCTCCCAAACAAGCAGACAGAAAGGAGAGCTTGCCAGACACAGCTCTGGTCCCGGGAAAGTCATGCCTTGTGTGACTGAAGTGTCTCTCTGTCGAACAGTCAGGGTCTCTTTCAGCCAAGGCTCTTCACTCTCAGATTCCAATACACAACCAAACACACACACACACACACACACACACACACACACACACACACACACTGATTCAATTAATAGAAATGCAAAAGCCACTTGTGTATTAATAACACATGCCAGCAAGCTTTGAGGCAAGAAAGTTTGGGCATCTAGGACTCCATGGCAACTGAGAAAATTCGGTCTGTTGATGAGGACTGCGAGAGGGTCACAACAGACAAGCAGACCTTTACTTGAGATTGCTTTGTCAACTGCTGTTCGAAGGTCAGGTCATACATGAACTGTCAAACTCAATTTTAAAAAAAGGGTCTTCTATCTAAACGTTGAATTAAACTGCTGGATGATGCATTAACCAGCTAACTACATCAGCAGATAGAGTAGTAGGGAATTACAGCAACTACATTAGGTAGGCCGATTTAAAAGCTGTTCGGACAGTAGACGTAAAGCTACCAAGGTTTAAAACAGATCCAGCTTCAGAAATACTAATATACCACAACATTCCCACCTCATTCACTCACACACACTGGACATGCAGGCATACACGTACTTGGCACCTCAAGTGCCCCTTGGTATATGAGCCCTCTGTTAGGGAGAACTGAAGTGACAGAAAGAGCTGCACAGCATACCTATAAAATGGTATGACACTCTTCCATATATTTTTATATGACCTCACTTCTGTTTCATGACCATTTTTTTTTTTAAATCTGACAGTTTTAGAAAGGATAATATTGTTAGCACTCAGTTTTAGGATATTTACTACAAGCTACATATTATTCCTGTTTTGTTCGCTGTAACTGTACCATTACCATATGTGAATAGATTTTTTTTTTCCTTACACTGAGAAACACGTCCAAAAGACTTCCATTGTGTGAAACTAAAGAGGAAGGGGCTTCTGAATGTTGAAAATAAGACCACAAATCAAAAGACTTTGAGGTGATAATTAAGTCTGTAGGGAAACATGAACGAAATGTGCCTGTACTTCAGTGTCTTCATGTGGATATCAAATGACAGATGGCAAGCAGAGAATAAAGTGACGAACTGACATAAAGACACTATCCAAAGTAAAAAAAGAAATTATATTTTAATAAGGCCAAACTAAGTTTGAGGTTCCCCTTCCATTCCTCTCTTCCTCTCTCTTTGTCTTTGCGTCTCTTCCAGGCTTCTTTTTCCATCTTTTCCTCATGGTATAATTATGGTGAACAAAATACAGTGTAAACACAACCCAGTATATATAGTGTGACCATGGTGTTGATTCTTGGTCCAAACCGGATTGGGGCAGATCAGACAGGAACGAGGAAAAGCACAAGCTGTGAGACAAGAGACTGAAGATCACCCTTGCCCTTTGCATAAGTTACAAACAAGACAAAACTCATGAAATATGTCAGCCTCGGAGGGACAGCATTGTCTATTGTACATGAACAAAACAAGAACAAAATGTGAACATTTGTGTCTCTGGATGATAACCAAGTGTGGGTGGAAATGCAGTTGATCAGAGAAGACTGAGAATAACCAGATTGTGAAAATCTCTCAGTATTCCCTAGTCCAGGGACAGCTAAGAAGAGTTCTTGGGGTTATTTGGGCATTAAGGTGCTCCGCTCTGCACCTGACTGAACAGCTTCACACACTCAATGCTTTGTGCCGTGGCATGTTGGTGCTGGAAGCCGCCACCGCTAAGATTAAGCGGGGATACTTTCTACCTCTCCCGGGCCGGAAATCTCCACGTTATCTTGGCAGCAGTGACAGGAGTCCAGGACTACTCAGCTCCAAAAGCCCTCTCTTTAAAAGTCTTTCACATATTTAAATACCCTTATGCTGTAGTTTTAAATATCTTATTAACTACAATTAAACTAAATCAAAATTTGAGACTAGAAAAATAAACTACACCTCCTTATTCTAATTAAACTTAGATTGCTATCATAGTGAAAACACACTTGGATACATGGTGTATGTAAAGTGTATATATTCCATTGTACATCTCAACTAGTAGAAAAGTCCCAAGATGGCTCATGACAGTTTTTATACAGTCATGATATAACAATATTGTGATATCTGGGTATCCTATGGTTGTATTATGGCCCTGGACATAAGGAGTCCTCTAAAATATGTAATAGTGAGGTGTGTGACCATGTGAATATCAATGTAATTGATTTCTGTGTAAATATTGCTGACCGGCTCAGGGGGGCAAACACTTTGATACATGACGCAATACACAGAGGACAACAGCGTTACTGGCAAATCTGTGTTAAATGAAGCCTGACTACCTCACTATGGCTACAGAATGAAAGTGTGAGTGGTATGTGTGTCGAGGAGAGAGAAAAAAACAAAACAGGATTTAAAACAAATTTGTTCATTGATAGAGTTGCTTGATTGCTCGTCTTGTCATCTGCACCATTTGTTAGAGGGCACGAGGATCCATCGTTATCCTGGACTACAAAGCTCTATTGTTCAGGACGTGCGTGCATGTCTACACACACACACACACACACACACACACACACACACACACACACACACACAGATACATACAGACAAACACAGACAGCCCCCCCCCCACCCACACACACAGACAAACACAGACAGACCCACCCACACCCCCCCGACCCTACCCACCCACCACACCCACATCCACACCCACACGCAGAAAGTGTAGGGGGGTTGTAGGAGCCTATGAAGAACTGGGCCCACTGCTTCTTGCAGCCTGGGTGTGGCATGTTTTGTTTTATTTAATCATTTATCTAAGCTGAATCCTTGAAATGTGTTTTAATGCGTTTCTCCCTCTTTGATTTACTGAATCCCTTGAAGGCAACGCTTTACGAGAAGTCACTGCCTACATTACTAAACTGTGTCAACACAAAATCAATCGGAAGGCCGCAAGTTCAGTAAAGCTCCCTTCCCCAACTGAGCCAAAAGACAGGTATGTCAATAATCCTTTAATTACAACTGAGATCCAGACATCTGACGTTTCTCAGGATGCAGCAAGGAACCTCAGCACTGTGTTTTCCCAAGTCCCAGTACTGCCATAGTGAGCCATGATGTTATGTGGCTTATGTGATGCAGCAAAATGGAGAGAAAAGGAAATGATGGAGCAGAGGAGAAAAGGGTGGGGGGGAGGCACCCAAATTGTTGACATAAGTGAAAATTATAAACATATCATTAATAATGGCTTCAAAGCTAATTGGGAAAAGCAACCCAAAGAGAATAAAGCATTGTAGTAAGTTATTAGCAGAGAAAGAAAAACTAAAATAAACCTCCTACCAAAGAAAGAGAAATAGATGTTGAGCACTAACACAAAAGTACTGATATTAATACAGATTATGTCATATTATATGTATTTTAGCCCTGGACAGTACAAAGTGTTAGCCTTTCCTCAGACTTCTCTCTGTTTGCAGTCTGGACTGAATTTCACTCCTTGTCATCGGCAGACTGGGGCGACTTATGATAGTTGCGCAAGGCGCTCTCTCTGTGTGTGTGTGTGAGGATATTTATAAGTTCAGTGATTGAGAACAGGGGAAGGTAAAACCAATGAAACCAAGAGCATACAGAACATGATAAAGATAAAAAAAAAAAAAAAAAAACAGTTCCTTCAGACTTTAGATGTTTTACTCTCAGCCACCATGGATCTGGTTTTGGAAGCCATTTGCAAACGCACTGGAGCAAGACTCAATACATTCAGAACATGTTCCTGCTGTGTTGTGCTGATTAATCTTTTTTTTACAGTAAGAAGCAATCAAAAGAGGCAAGATTGGCTTTATCATTGGAATGTATAATCAAAATATGTAATTAAATTATTAAACCTGTCTGTATTAGTCTAAGAAAAATTTAACTTTGTTGTTGCATAACAACGAAGAAATATTTCCATCCAAAATAGTGCCAATTGAAACATTGTGGATTTGACTGAGATTTAGACGGTCCCCTTTCAGACAAAGAGGAAGGGGGAAGAAGGCCAAGAGAAACGGAAAAAAGGATATACGGAGCAGATAAAAAGGGAGGCAGGGAAATTTCCCAAATCAGAAAAATTGTGACATCTCAGCCTTAGCTGTAAATAGTATGATATAGATGATTAGGACTGTGAACAAAACTATGTTGGAGCTCAACTAAAGAGGCAGCTTTAAAAACAACACCAGAGTAGTAATCTCTTAACTTCTCTGTAATGGACTTTTGAGGCACTTTTATACACATGTCACTGACTCCGAAACAGAGGGAGAAATAACAGCTGCACGAAAGATAAAGAAAAGCTGAGATGGGAAAGGTGGCAGAGGCTGGTGTACTGAGGGGACATGGCGCAGAGTAGCTGGTGGTTGGTATGAAGAGTCTGGTAGAAGGACAGAAAGATTGATTGAAGAGGAGAGAAGGACAGTTGACTGTGGCATCTCTAAACGTTACTGAGGCAGAACAGGATGCCTTATGTAAGTGTCCATTAGTGTGGGTGAGCAAGTGATAAAGCATTCTCCTGCAGCAGCGCCAGAGCTGCGCAATAAGAGTTTCCTTCCCTCTTGATAAGTGACTCTTTCTCTCCCCGTCTTTAAGGCATCCAGCCAGAGGCCATGTACAGTGTCATATACATATATACATATGAATACAAAATTAGCCATTAAGATTTATAATGGATCATGTACTTGATGCATGATATGTTAAGCTTCTTCTGACTTTGTCTATGGGGCTGTTTCCATTTGGCTATTTCCATCCAGACATCTGGCCGTGAGCGGATCGAATAGTGGCCAGCTTTAGGCAGAGTGTTTCCACCTTGCATCAACATGCATCCTGGGTGACCACCTGAGGTTGGATCTCACTTCCCCCGCTGTTTATCCAAATGAACACTCAGGCTACGTTACGAATATATACAAGTAAATAACCACAAGAACAGGAACCTGAACATCAGAACCACAATGAGTCAGGTCAGATTCATTCATTGTTCCAGCGCGTCTCCGCTGTTGAGGTTGAAAGGGGGCGGGGCCTCACAGCTGTGGGTCTGATGGGTGTTGGAAATTACAGGAGATAAACTACAAGACAAACAGATACATGAGAAGAGAAGTTTAACAGGTCGGATATTTATTGCATTGTCTGTTACAAATATAGGCCTGTGACATATTTCACATTTGTAAATGTCTGAACACTGGAGTTTGTAAATTTAATTCACAGCCTGAAACGTTCGGCTCCTTAGATTAATTCATTATTAATTCATTATTGATCCACAGCACATCTCTCCCAAAGTTGTGGGTCTGATTTTGTGTCCGAAATAATACGATATTAACCAAAAGAAAAAAAGATAAACCCAGAGGAGGCGTTGGTGAAACAAGCATCATGTATTTCAATTCCCTCATCAGCTGCTTCATAACGTCAGCTTGCAGTAAATTTCTCCTGCTGTCAGTCGGCTACAGTTTGGCTGCACTCAGCAGAAACACACAGGCCGTTAAATAAAAATAAAAGAAGAGCAGGCGGAGATCAGATCAGGTGAAAGACTGAATGGAGAAAAAAAAAAAATCTGACTTGAAATAGACAAATGGACATCACTTGTGCAACAGAGCTGGCTGTTTGGCAAAAACATTCCTGTATGCAGCCTACTCTTCTCTTCCCTTGTTGAAATTGAAAATAAATGTTGCCCTTCCTCCTTCACTGCGTAACAGCAGATGATTAATGTCTCATTAGAGCATTATACACACACACAGCACATACTTCCCCACATTAGGCGGCGCTTCTTTAGAGGCCCTCATTAGTGTTAAAGAATGAATGATTCAGAGTCAGCCACAAAGCTGTACGCTGAAAACACAGATTATATAAAAAAAAAAATTAAAAAAAATTCTTTCAGCCTCACTTCTCTGTACACCTTCTAAGTCAGGAGACAGTGAGGCTGCAGTGTTATTTGATGAGCTACAAGCTTCTGCATTTCTAAATTGTCTACGCAGCTCATAACCCGGATCCTGGGGCTGACCTAGCAGACATGCCAGATGCCCATTTGCGTCCTAATCTGACCCTCCCCCCCTCGCATGACTCTATTCAGGGTGACCTTTCACCCCTGCCTGTCAGTGCAAAAGCTTTACCTTCTCGTGGTCTGGAAGAGAGGAAAGAGGCTACAAGTGACGGCGAAAATGTAGCGTTAAACTCAGAAGGAACTTCGCAACTCGTGATAATACTGACATACTAAACACTTATTCAAGGGAAATATAAAAGAAAACAACCACCTGAAAAAGAAGTGGGCTGCTTTACTCGGTCTTTACTCGGTATGTCAGCAGTCTGTGGGTTGCACATCCCAGACTAGAGTGGGGGCGGGTAACTGCTCCTCTGACTTTGACTTTCAACAACCGCCTGTAATGTCTCCTTCGGGAGAAAAGGATTGGTGATGAGGTGGTCGGGGGGGGCGGTAGTGGACTCCGGTCTGTCCTGCCTGCTTGCCTGGCCTAAACCCTGCTGGTAACTGTAATACAGACCGAGTCAAAGGCTGCTCAATAATCATGCGAAAAACAGAGCCGTCTTTTTTCCCCCTCCACAACAGACAACCCGCCTCCCTCCGCTCACTGCAGTTGGTTGCTTTGGTGTCTTGTTTATGCCGACTCAGTGTTTTCCATTCATGTTACCCTACTGTGGTGACAGTGTACCTGACCAAGGACAGATAAGAACGAAAAGCTTTTCACATCAAAACAAAATGTCCCCTCCCCATTTCATTTCGTCAGGACTCTTTTTTCTTTTTCTTCTTCTTCATTGAAACTGGTTTCTGTTCCGTTATCAGTGCAGAGGATCTTATGCTGATGAGTATTGACAGGTCAAACGTGCTCCGCTTTAGAGTGTGTGTGAAATAGAGACTTAAACCGAGCACAGACCAAGCAATACACAGAAAGAGGGACACACACATCGAAGCACAGTGGACAAGACAATGGGGAGTATTTAAAAATATGCTCCAGGTTTGACGGTGTTTAGATGAGTTTGGATTTGAGCTAGTAAATATATTGGTTCTTCCTCTTTCTTCCTGCAAGATCTTTGCCCAGGCTTGTCTGAAGGATAGTGACCTACTTTACAGCATTAGCAAATTAACAAGACATGGTGTGAAGGTACCAAGTTGTACACGAGAAATTATACACAACTGACAAAGCGGTTAATATTAAACACACAGAGGGCTGAGCAACGTCTTGTGAGCTCAGATCGCTTTAAACACATTCAATCCTGTAGCACGGTGACGGTATTAACTGAGCTGGCGGGGAGCAAATGAAAATAAATGGTTTTGTTGACACTATCCAAAGCAGAGCAGAGAAAGCAGCAAATGCACCATGGGTCACACCCACATTTACAGATTATCACACACACACACACACACACACACACACACACACTTACAGATAAACACACACATGTACAGATAAACACACACACACACACACACACACACACACACACACACACACACACACACACACACACACACACACACACACACACATTTACCGAGATATCAAGCACAACCTCCCCCAATGTGACCATTGCGTACAGAAAAATAGGTGTCTTTCACTGTAGCACAACTTTGGGTTCCTTTATGAAATCGTTCAAGTCAAATTTGTCAAAAAAAAAAACAGATTACTGTATGTAGCCTTATGTGGTAACTGGAATCCCTTTTTATTGCTCTTATGATTTGTAATGAACACCACATGCACACACATCTGGAAATCAGACAGAACTGGGATGAGCCCAAGCAAGCATTATCAGTTCAACTACTACACTAGCACAACAATTGTTACAGCTAAAGCTTATATTATAAGTCAATTAAATAGTAAGTTCATTTAACAAAAAAAATAATCAGCAAGTATTTTGGCAATCTATAAATCAGTTTTGTCAGTTTTCAAGCAAAAATACAAAACGTTTGATGGATCGAGCTTATCAATGTGTTACTTTTGGACGAGTACAAAAAGCTATTTAAATAAATCACCTTGGGCAAATTATTTTTATCACTTTTTCCCAGGTCTATTTTCTGATCATTGACAGACCATACAACCAATCAATTAATCGCAGCCCTGATTTCAACTAAAATATGAAACATCAGGAAAAAGAAAAAGGTTTTATAGATGAGAGATTCACTGATTGCAAAACAAAAGCCAATCTGAGCAGGCAGTTAATCTGAAAGGTCAATGGAGCAACAAAGAAGCTGGGTTAATATATTCATGCAATTATATAATGTTCCGCAACCTCTTATAGTGGCTGTGTAGTAGTCAATTCAGAGTTTTCTATTGATGCAGCAGTGTATTGAGCTAGCCATCAACATGTGGTGGAAAAGGGATGTTTCAAATCTGGTCAACATGCCGCCTAAGAGGCGAGAATTGCCGTTTTATTGTCTGTGGTAGAAAAAAAATGTCATACTCAAACACACAGAGAAGTAGGCACAAGATCACTCTGCTTTAAGAGCCCGATCAGTCTTGCATGCTCTCCAGAGACACTCCCTCACATCATACATGACCAGCAGCACGTAACATTCACGTGATGAGAGGAGGGAAAAAAAAAAAAGGAGTAAGTGTGGTATTTAACCCTCTATACAACCCACGCCTACTGTCAAGCACACTCTGAGCAGTTCCAGCCTGTTGTGCTAATGGACTTTAAATGAGCATACTATCTGTCTGTTTAGCAAAGTGTAATATTCTAACATTTCTAAAAATCAAGTTTTATGCAAATTTAGCAAAGAATCGCTCAGTTTTTACACTTTACTGTACTGTAACCAGACATTTAGATCATGTGTAACTGCCGTCTGACAGAGGCAGCGACTTCACACAGACAGTAACCAATAGCTGCGGAAAGAAAAGGAGAGAGTGCTCAGGCACCACCTCCAGCCTCTCCCAGTCCTCTTTACTATTACATAATCACTTATCAGTGCTTGTCCCTGAATGCATGTTCTGCTTGCTCTGTGGGAAACAGCATGTATGTGAATATAAGTTTATCCAAGAACGACGGAAAAATTACCTGGGCTCAGATGTGCATAGTGTGTGTGTGTGTGTGTGTGTGTGTGTGTGTGTGTGCGCGTGTGTGAGAATCAGATGATACAGCAAAAGCAAACTGCACCGAATGTGAAACATCAAACAAAACACCCACGAGAAAATTAATCTTCCTGCCTGACATACAGACAGCACATCACAAACTTGTCTGTCAAGGGGTCAAGAAAGATAGCACTGGGCTCAATCCATACGCTGAGGCATCTCAGTGAAGATTCTCACTAATCCAGGTCACTGTTAATCTAAATATCAGACGCCCGATATTAAAAACTTCCCCAAATGTAGTTAACGGACCCATCAGTAAAACATACTAGAATGATCTCATATTGTCTCTGGTTTTTCCTGATTGGGCAATCCCGGCCCTCATTGCTGGCTCTGGCTCTCTTAAGGCATATTTCGAAACCATTCTGGATGGAACACCAAACATGCGGCCAGTTAACCAGTACGCCCCCGCGCCAGTCATGCCCAAACTACTGTACAGTTGTAGCCAGATGGTGAATTTCCCTTCCAGTCAAGACTTTGTCGAGGAACATAAGCTCGAGTATTCAAACTGCTTACGATGATTATTTTTATCACCTCAAGTTTGGTGCCAAATTAGCTCCTGGACGGAGCTTAACAGACACAAGAGCTACACACACACAAATAGGTCTGATAGTTAACAATGTGATCCAGGAGGTTGATTATGCATCTGCCCAAAGCTTGTGTTTTTAGATGCCAAGCCAAACTCTGACTCGCATCAAATGACTGTATTTCCACACAAAAATCCACAAATAAAACCAAATATAAAAGATACATCAGGTGTTCATGACTGTGGATACCATCAGCCTCTCCATACCTGTTTCTGGGGACGGGGATGTGGGAGGAGGGGTGGGGTTGTGTCTCTATCTGTGGTACATTCTGCCCTTGTGCTGCCCTGAAGTTGCTGGGCAGCTCTGCTTGTTTCCCTGGGTTTCTGATGTCCAGATGCATGAAGCTGCCTGGCAACTGCCCATTTACGGCTGGACAGTGAGTGGGACTGGCCCTCTTCAGGATCCCAGTGGAACCAGTGTCTTTTTGGTCTCCCTGGCCAGTCTAGAAAAAGAAGCAAAAAAAAACAACAACAACAACAACAAAAAAAACATTATAGTCAAGTTTATCCTTGTAAAGGTAAATTATCAGCAAGCCTACACCAGAAACAACAGGTCAAGTGATACCCGAGATTGATAACATGATTAGGCACAGAAAACATGATGTGAATTAATCACTAAGGTAGTGTTTTTGAGAGGGTTAAATTACTGTATTTGTCTTGGGGGAAGGGGGGGGGGGAAGGATGGGGGGCGGGAGGGGGGGGGGGGGAGGCAAAAAAGAAAACAACAATTTGAATCTCTCTTCCTCTCACTTGATAACCCCAAGGTTATTGTCCTTCCCACTGGACATGAACTTCCATGAAGCAACCAGAAAAAAAGACAATCCCAGGTTAAAATACTGTGGCAGTGCATCTCTGTTTCAGCTGTCTGTTCACAGAAGGCGTGGAATAGATGCAAAAAGCATCAGTAAGTAAAAGTATCAAACATTGTTTGTCAGTCAAAGAGCTTAAGATTTGATATTTCCTGTCAAATAAAATATACAACTCCTCACATTTAATGAGCTGAAATCAGATAGTATTTGGCAGCTTTGTTTGAAAAATTAAAGCTAATGAGTTATTAATGTTCCACCAAATGACTAATTAATTAATAGTTGCAGCTTCTAGTAAATACACTCTCAAGTGATCATTCAGAAAACCTACGATTTAAGCTTAGTTTCATGCTGCTGAACTCCCACTATCACACTGCCATGTTAATATGAACAGACACACCAAATGAACTGCACTCATTTAAATAAAATGCTAATTGACCCAAAAAAAATTTTTTTTATTGATGTATTTTTTTAATGTTGCAGGGACAAGAAATGACTGAAACAAACACACATGGAGCCCAAAAAAAAAAATGCTTTAAGTGAAATGCAAAAAAAAAAAAAAAACTCATACAATGTGGCAAAGAAAAAGCTTTAGCATGGGGTGGGGGGAAAAAACAGGAAAACATATCACATGTGTACTGTCACTGGTTCGGCAGCGTACATGGAGCCGGGCCTTGCTGCGCAGCCAGGAAGCCCACGCTGTAGCTCCACCCTGAAGTCATGGGGGAGGGGGTTAAGGCTTGTCGTCCTGGCCCCCTCCCCATCCCCCTCCCCTCCCCCAGTAAACTTTGCACACCGTACGAGCCGCCATTTAAAGCGGTTAAGATACGACGTAATTATTCACCACTGAGCATTGACAGCAGTTGGTGAAATTAGTGTCGCTTTAAAAAAAATAATAAAAAAAAAAAAAAAAATTCTGACGACACAACAAACATCACTTCACACAGCAGTTGTAGTCTCGTGCGAGCGTCACAGTCGCGACCGTTAAAACGTAGTGAGACGGCGTACATCGACAAACTCACAAGAACAAATTAACGTTACACGCTCGATAGTATCTGCGGAGTAACTTTTGAGTGCTCAAGTGACTTTGCCGGCTTAAAGTGAGGCGTGTGCGCGCTCTCTTACCCCGTCTGGACGGTACTTACTTTTTCCATGTCGTTCAATAGTCGACCACCCGGACACAAGCCGTTCCCTTTTAGAGAGATTCTCTCGGTTTTAACCTCCGCCGCCGAGCCGCCGTCCATTACAAATTTGTAAAGGACGTGCCCGTGTGTGTACACCGGCATGCAACCGCTTTTTTCCACCGTGGGGACCCGGGTGTCGCGGAGCACAGAGCGGCCTGTCCGGCAGTTAAAATCCGCACCACCAACCCTAGTCCCAACCGACGACTTCTCCAAAATATATTTGGACTCCATATTCAGACGTGGGGACTAAAGAAAGAAAACCAGCTTTCTATAGATTTTAGTGCAAATTGCTGGAGTAAGATACATTTATCAGGATTGTCGCGAGTTGATAGGAACTGTCTGTGTCTTAACTTCTATTCTAGCCTACATGTAAAGTTTCCCTCCACTGCTGACACCACCACCGCTACCCAGGATATCCAAAAAGCCGCCCGGTCAGGAGGATAAAAGATTGTTTTGCCTCTTTCCTCCAAATGGTTGCCACGCCCCCTCCGCTTCACTCTCATTGGTCCTCCGCATACATAAACATTACACTTTGGCACGCGTCCATAGCGAGGCGGCGTCTGATTGGCTACTTTTACTGTGTCAATCACAATTTGTTTCTAATCCAAATAATGTGGGCGGAAGAGAGGAGGGGGCGTGTTCTACAGTTTACCGGCCGGTGTCTGTCGACGACAAGCCGGTCTGCGAGGCAGGCGGGGGAGGAGGAGGAGGAGGAGGAGGCGCAGAGAAAACAGCCTGCGGGCCTCAGCGGCAAACTACGCATTTATGTTTTCCCAAATCAAATGGTAATTTTGCGGATCATGAAGTGTGAAGCATGAACTATACTTTACAAGTGGATTAGTGTCGATCAAATGAACAGATTGTTTTCCCCAAAAAAGTTTTTAGCTCTTTATTTGGAAAGTGTAAGCTGTTAAAGGAGTTATGCTCATTTCGAAGTTTTTGTATTTTTATTCTGAAACTCTATTAAAGTAGTTTTGCACTATTCACTGCTCACAAAACTAATTATGTATCTTATACTGGCCCTTAATGCAGCCGGTCAGTTTACCCCCGGTTTGAAAAAAGCTTGTTGAAGCCCCTGTCTCTTTAAGGCCCCTTACTGAAGCCCACTTTCTTCTTATTGGACAACTTCCAGGAAGTCTCCAGGAGTGGCAGCACCCAATGCTTGCTTTTGACCTCCCTGCCTCATCCTCTTGAAAAGAAAACTCTAAACCGACTAAAATAATTACTTGTTCTTGTTTGGAAATGGCAATTTATCAAATCCATCTGTACATGTCTGAGCCAACTGTGTTCCAGAGTATGAGAGAGGACAGCATGAACATCTGCAGCAACAAAGAAAATGTTAAAATTGTTATATATCTGCCACTCATAATAGATGTTACCGTGGGAAATGCACTAGATCAGAGGTTCAGACCATGTATTATGTACCAAATTTCCTAGCTACTACCACTTCCCACTGCAGACACCAACACTTTTTTTCACACTATACAATTCACAGACTGAACTTTAGGCTGCTGTTTCAAAATCAAAGAATACATTTACTAATCAGAGCACTCACAAAAGTAAGTCCAAATCAGAAGGTGGAAGTGCACAGAAGTAGCTGTTTTTTGGACCTTCATGCCATTTCAAAATCCCATTCATTCGAAACAAATGAAAATTCAGAATCAAACCTATGTTAGTGTTATAGTATGTCCTAGGTGATGTGACTTCACCAAGCAGCAACCGGCAGTGACGTCCCCCATTGGTGGACTTCACCTTATGGGGCTGAGCATAAGCAAGCTTTATTTTTTAAGTAGCTCTCCAGCTTAACGCACCACAGTTTGGGAATCACTGCGCTAGTTCTTGGTTTGACTGCCTTTTGGCTTTGAATATTTTCACAGGAGCACGAGTGCTATTGGTATCATATATGGATGAGAGGGCGGATGGGTGTTTCCCTCTACTCTGTGGAGTGCTGCACCAAGAGCAGACCACCATATTAATATTATTATGTTGATAAAATGCATTGTAAAGAGTCTAGTCGCAAAATATGTGATGGAATATCAATATCAACAACCGTCTTTACATACAATTTGTAGAAACATGGTATTCGTTAACATTATCAAGTAATCCCTATTAAAAGATACAGTATGAAACCCATAATTTTGTTATATTGCAAAATTTTACACAAACACACTTTCTTGCGAGTTCCATTATTGCAAGCTCCAGTTATGAATATAAACCTGCTGCAGAACAGTAACAACGAGACACTGTAGTGCTGCCTGGTTTAATCCCCTTTACAAACCAATAAGACTACAGGGAAAACAAAGACATGTTATAATGTGCCACTTTATTAGAAAAGTAAAAACTCACTTTAATATTTTATGAAGGTTAATATAAAACATTACAATCTTTTGCATATCTGCACTGTTACACTATATTTTATTATTTTTATTATTTTTAAACTTAACCCTGTGCTTTAAGAACATACAACATTGGCTACAGCTGTCACAGCAGTATTGGCCCATAATTATATCTAAAGACAATTAACAAACAGCATCTGTATCTGCATGGAAAGCATGAAACACTTTGCATCCACAAAGTACAATGTGTCTGGGATAACCATCTTTTTTTTCTTTTTTTTTTAAACAAATATACTGTATACTGTATGTTACATTGGAACAACGTCAGAACAGCAACAGAGTATTTTACACATTTACATCATCATCCTGTATTTGTGCAATGAACATCTGTCTCAGTCAGTGAATAACAGTGTTCAACAAAACATATCAGATCAGTGCTTTTCTCTTAGGATAAAGAAAATGTGACACATTAGGTGACAGCCAGAAAAAAAAGGATTAAGTGTGATAGCGATTTCCAGCCGGCATTGTTTGAGGGAAGCCTCAACACAGGTTGTAAAGCGTCTCAGCTGTTGGCCATTTCTCATTTCAGACAGTAGTTGAGCCATTGGTGCATTGTTGATATCAGGCCTGGGCAGGCCTGACCCACCTCCTCTGCCCCCTCCCCAACCCCCATATCAGTCCCTGAGTCCCTCAGAACTGGACATCAAAGCCCCCTCCCCTGCACAGCGAGGGAGAGAGGTGATGCAAAGAAAAGAGAGGTCTGTGTTGGTTATTGGAGAATGAACACAGCTGGGGGAGGGATATGCAAGGGCTCACCAAGTTGATGCAAAATGTGCTCCCTCCCCTAAACTGGAAATGCACATGGCTGAATGCTGCAGAGTGTGTGTGTGTGTGTGTGTGTGTGTGTGTGTGTGTGTGTGTGTGTGTGTGTGTGTGTGTGTGTGTGCGTGCGCGCACCCAAACACATCAGGAGGAGGAGGGTCCTCTGGGTTTGTGTCCATTTTCAGTGATCCTCATCCAGCTTTATACTAGCTCTGCACCGCCACCCCACCTCTATCACTCCTTCTTGCTCCCCCCAGAGCAGAGAATAAACATCACTCTGCCTCAAACTCCCAGCAGCTCCAGTCTATCTCCGTTTCCTCCCCTGCTCCTCCAAGTTGTCACTTTGGGAAAAAAACTCAATGCTGCTTTGCATCACATGGCCAAAAGTACAACAGAAAAGATTTAACAAACAAGAGATCAATTAAGTACCACAATATTTGTTTTCATCTCCATACATCAAAGCATGCACTTATTTGATCAAGCAGGAAAAATTGCACCGACAACATAAACATACTGTTTTCATGGCAGTGGTATGAGCTATTTAACCAATGGTATTATCAGTAGGTAAGAAAAAAAACAGTGCATTAAAATACAGAGTGCATTTGTTTTTACATACTTTCTGACACAGTAGCATTTATAGATTTATGTTACTAACCATTCTAAACCCATCTTCTCTTTGTATGGTTGTCTCACAGTGAGATCATTCAACTTCATCCTTCATCTGTCAGCCTGTGAGTAATTTGTCTCCCTTGTCACCTCTTATCTGTATGCCCATTTATTAAGCCTCAAACATTTTGTTTTCTTCCTTTGTTCATTGTTGTTTAATGGGCCCCAAAGCTACAGGGAAAAGACATTGTTTATTATGGAAGAGAACTCGGTACAGAGGCTGGAGACAAGGGTGGGGAGAGGGAGAAGGGCAACCTTCCAAAGGACACTCGCTGGTCATTTTTATGCCCAGCTCTTTATTTTCCTTGGAGTCCAAGCCTTCTGTTGCTATTTCAACCACCAGACTTAAGTACGGTGCGCTATGGGGAGCTCTGGCTTTGACTCGAGTCCGAAACGAATCAGAACTGTGCTCGGATACGCCCTTCGCAGCACGTTAATGCACAATTAAGCCTAGTAGTTCTGCAGCTGTCCAGTGCAAAACCACAATGTCATAAAACTGATGTTTACAATGCCCAAAAGTATGGAATATTAACTACCATGGATGACGCATCGTGTATTATTTTGGACACTCTTTCACTTCCATAATTGTTTTTTTTTTAAATATATATATATATATATATATATATATATATATATATATATATATATATTCTTCTGCTGTTTATCCCTGTAATACAGTAAAAAAAAAAAAGAAGAAGTCTCACATTGAGAAATCTGTCACTCATATCATTCTGTGGAAATTCTTGCACAAGCCTCTCAATGCCCCTGACCTTATCACTTTACCCTGCATGACTGCCAAATATGTGTGTATCTGTGTGGGAGTGTGTTGGGGTGTGTCAACATGCCTCTGGCTACAGATGTTTGTCAAAGTTGAGTGTGGATTTTTAACTAATCTCTTAATTGAAGTGAAGGTTTCATTATTGAGCAAAACTTTTTTATAGTCATCATGAGGGCCGTTACTCATAACTGATAATAGGCTTAGGGCACATTGATGAATATTTGTGGTATGAAGACAATAGCCTTCACTTACTCCAGTGTGTAAGCAGGACAGCAAGTCATGTGTGCGCATGGTGACAATAGCTAACAGTGTGCCTCGTACTCCTTTTACAGCCAGGTTCATTGCTACTACAGTCTATTTTCAAGTGTGTGTTTGAGTTTGCACAATGCATGCACATTTATTTTTTCATATATATTAACGTTTGCTCTTCACAGGTTGTGAGTTACACCACAAACTCTTTAAAGAGTAAAGTGTTCATATAAAAATAAAGATATTATGGAAAACGATACACAAACAGGTGAGTATGGTCAGTGAAACAGTAGATTGAAGACGTTTATTCCAGTTGGATTTTTTGTTCCTTTTTTGTTTAAAATGTATTTGGTCCATATTTGGGCTGGATTAGCCTTAGGCTGGTTCTGAAGTACAGACCAATCAAGGGAAGTCTGAACCTGGATTAAGACCCTGTTTGTACCTGATGTCAACACAAAATGGATCCTCATGTTGTTTTACAATAGAGGGCCTTGTGTCTATGTACAGTAACCTGGTAAACAGGAAGATCCCTGGTCTCTGTGCCAGTGGATTCTGGGCCCCTTTCTGCTTGTCAGCCAGCTACAGGCCAGTGACATACATCTCCATCCCATCATTGAAGGTGAAGATGGTGGTAGTGCTGGAGCTGTTGCCCCCTTGTTTCACATCGCTGATGGTCTCATAGAAGTTTTCCCCACCGGGCAGGCCTCTAACAGGAGGGGCGGAGGGTCCTGAGCCTTGAGGTGCCGCTGGTGCTGCCTGCTGCTGTTGTGGCGTCTGTTTCTTTCTCTTCAGAGTGGCATTACCCCCAGCTGTGCTGTTATTGGTTCCCCCCTGCTCACGTTTCCGGTGGGTGTCGATGCTAGCGTACGCGGGGTCTGACTCGATCATTGTGGAGGACCAGGACCTGTCTCCTATGGGCTCATAGCAAGGCTCCTCCTGGGAACGTGCCTGGCCCTGGACGCCTCTGCCTCGGCCCCGAGAACCTGCGTTTCCTCTCTCCCCACCAAAAGAGCGTGGGAGGGTCTTTGCTCCGTTGTGTTCCATAGGAGGTTTCTTTTTCTGGGTTTTACATACGATGGAGTAGGTGTCTGCAATCTGAGAATACAAACAGGGGAAGAGCAGAGTATGGTGTCAGTTAATAACACCGAACTACAGTACAACTCTATCCTGTGGGTGACAGCTACTTAAATAGAAGGTAACTTTTACCTAATTTCCTTGCCTTGTTTATATGGGTGAATGTCTGAAATTACAAGTGATATAAAGCCAACAAATGCTGCACTGTGCTGGGATTTAAATGAATGTTTCACTTTCACGTTCACATTTCACATGTTTCACAATCAAAAATTTCGGACTTCCTATATTTACAGTATGTAAATATTGGGCCTCATTCACCAATATCTTCTTGAGATTTTTCTTAAATTTGTTCTTGCGAAATGTCCTAAGAAAAAGTCTACACTCAGATTCGAGGCGTGTTCTTAAACTCCAGATTTGTTCGCACCTGTGTTCTCATATCGATGAATCCCACGGTCCTCGTAAATTGAAAGCATGTGCCAGTTGTCCCTAATTAGCATAAGTAAACGCCCTGCCAATGCCCAGAAAAGGACATGAGACTGCAGTGCAGTCACAGACAGTGAGGGTGAAGAGAAAAGTTGAGAGAAACGTAAATAATATAAAAAGAATTACACTGTAAAAGTCCAATTAATTTGACTTTACTAACAAGCAATTCATTGCTGTCAAAACCTGGAAGACAAAGCTTTTTTACAGTTGTAAGGGTGTCAGTGTAATGATTATTAAAAACAATGATGCTTTGTAAAATAATGAAAATAATTATTAAAATTAAAAATATAAAAAAATATCATTGTAGATTAAAGACTATAATATTATAGAAGTGCAGAATTGAAGAGAATGCAAAAACGAATTATTTGGCACGAACATTTCGGCACTCAGATGTGCGTAAGAGTCCTCTTCAGTGTGCGTAGTTTCTGTTCTTACCCAAGAAAAAAAAAATCCCAAATAATAAAACATTGGTGAATGCCAGAATCTTTGTAAAATCTGCATAAGTGGGGTTTAAGAAGAAATTTATTTCTTAGGAACGGTTGGTGAATGAGGCCCATTGTTTCTGCATGTATGCCAGATATAGAGGAACAATATGTGGACATGAGAGTAAATGTATAATGTTGCCAATTCGGTGTGTGGAAATGATTGTGTGAGCATGGATTTGGTGTGTGTCTGTGCGGTAGTGTGCGCATGTTTTAACAGAGCTTGCTCTGTGCTGTAACCTGACCTATTTTGACAGGGTAGGATAAGACAGAGTAAACTGTGTTATCAGTCTGTTGAGTTCTAGGCAGAGAAACAGCGTTAGCTTTGCAGTGGATGGACCTGTTAAAATTTCACCACAACGGCTTTGGCAACAACACAGCGAGGTTTGGTGTGAAAGATCTGGATGATAGCCAAGAGCTGAAAAAAAAAAACCACGTTCAGTGTTCACTTTTGGACTTTGCTCGCATCTCATTTGCTCTGACGGATGCATATGCACATGTTTTCAGTGGCTACATGTACTGCAGGTGTGTGCATGTTTCTGCTCGTGCATGCACATACGTACAGTATGTGCTGTATGTGCGGGCTTACATTGAAGCACGTGGAGATTTGATACCCAGGACTCAACCGAAAGGCATGTGTGAGGTCTTGTGGGGAATTATAATAAACTGGTGCTGTGACCTTTAGCATTTATGTGTCAGAATTCCACACGGGGAGCACAAGAGCAGAGGATTGTGGGGCATGGTAATGTTTACCTTCCGTGTTCACACCCAGACCAGCAGCTCTGCTCTACTGGCCCTGAGAAACGCTGGCTATGCAAACTCTCTCTATCCCCGACACACACACACACACACACACACACACACACACACACACACACACTAGACTTGTTTTTGTTCCGCTCCCACAAAAATGAAACCTGAGATCATATAGACAATGAGCAACACCCTCTGGGCATTTCTCTCCGTGTGCTAACCTTTACTTTTGTTGGTTCCTTTACATAATATGTCATACACATTGGTTACGCTGAGGAAATAAAATGAACTAAGTGCAAACCCCTGTGACTTTATCCGTTAATCTCTCTTCCTTTCGCCCCCTCTGTCTCTGACAGCTCTCAGCGACACACATGCCCTGCCACCACAAATCTCTTGTGTGACCTTTTTGCATAAACAAAGACCCTGGCGTATGCTGTAAGTGTGTGCAGACAATGTGCAGTGTGTGTGTGTGTATGTGCAAGGGTATGTATTTGTGTGCACACAGAATCTGCAGCTCTGTGCAGCAGAGGAAGGAAGTCACAAGATGATGGGGATTTCAAAACGGGGCTGCAGCTGTTGAGGAAGCCTGTGCATTGTATGTTTTCTTTTCCCCTCCCCTCACCCTGTAGTCATTTCTGTTATCTTTCTTCTGACATTACTTTTAACTCTTATTTCACTTTGACTTCAGCTTCTATAAGTCACAGTTAATTTCAGTATACAGTCCTTCTGTACGGAAACACAACCATGAGCGATGCATCTGTTTGCGATCAACTTCATGAATAGCAAATATGGCACGAGTTTTCAAATGGTCTTCCAGCAGTTGATTCTCACCTCGTGAGACATGTTTTATGCAACGTGATTGGTTGGGGTGGGCAGCGCCTCCTAATAGCCACAAAGAGAGCAGAGCACGAGAGAGCGCCAGCAGAGAGGAGGAGACTTAGTCGGGAGTCGAAACTCAACACCTTTTGACGGCTGCAACTGACAAACTCCAGAGGATACCGAGTATATGGGCATGTTAGGGCAACCACAAACTCTTGAATGGAAAAACACGGCAAGCAAGGGAGAGAAAAACTTTGGAAAAGAAGGAAAAATAAATGGAGAGATTTAGAGAGTGTAGCTAAGGCCAGCTGCTCTGTGTACCACTCTGATTTGCAGAGGGGGGTTTAACTGAAGCTAAACAGGAGAGAACCCCTTAATCTCCACATACAGCACAGCATCTAAACTCTATAAATCAACACTGGCTCAGACAAAAAACTTACCGAAAGCTTAGAACTTGCCAGGACTGTTGCTCTACTACTATAACATAACTCGCAAAAAAAAAAAAAAAAAAAAACCATTTTGGTTATATTTTAAGTGAGCAAGGGAATCATTGTTCGATATAAAAAAAAAATGTCTCTGTCAAAATTCAGACTTATAAACCAACAAAGTTTCTGTCATAGAAAAATGGCCCAAGGCTGATGAAGATGATAATGGAAAAGAGAAATTTAGTCACATTAATAATAGACAGTAATCTATTTCACACCACCCGTCCATCTACTCAGATCGACTGCCCCAACCCCTACCGGCATGACTAAAGTTCCCAAACTCTTTTGGTGTATTAAACTGTCGAGCAGAGAGCAAATAAACGGGGATTGAGAGTGGTGAAGTAGGGGTGGAGCTACTGCATGTGGAAGAGTATGTGGTGGGGTATGTGACATGATTGGCGACTGCAAACTTCCCCCTCTCACCACAAGATGTGCTCTACCACATATATACATATACTGTATAAATACATCATATTTCTGTCGGTCAGTTTGTAGCCCACATCCCAGTAAAGGCTGATCACATTCTGTCTGCTTTGGCTGACGATGCAAATAACTTTTTACAAGCAGCTCCATGAATGCAGAGTGGTGATCGACAGCAGGCAATACTGATGTCCAATCCGCTTGGTTGTGCGTTGGATAAAGAAAGATGAGTGGGGGGCTGGGAGATTGGGGTCAAAGTTTAGGCAGGGGGTGGAGGTTGCTAGATGGATGTAATGTAACCCCTGGCTGTAAGCAGAAACCCAGTAGGACAGGCAGGTCACAGGGCAGCGCTGTTATGACGTCTTGCCCAATCGAACGGGCGCCCCACCGGTAAACAAAGCAGTAATCAGAGACCTGTCTGTCCATCTGCTTGTGATCCTTAGCTACCAGACACACACACACACACACACACACACACACACACACACACACACACACAAACGCACGCACGCACGCACGCACACACATATCGTACCTCTTTTGCAGTAGGGGGCGATGGGTGCCCCTGTCCATTCTCTCCACGGAGTGGAGGAGGTGGGTGCAAGGTGATGATGTCATCATCCTCTGGAGGCTTCCATATGTATTGCTCCCCGTTGCCCATGAATACTGCTTCCTGGCAAACAAAATTAAATTAGGGGCTCAGACAAGTATTACAATTATATCAAATTTTTTTTTAAAAAGTGTTTTTTTTTTCATGAATGGAAACATGTGTTGGGCCCAACTGCTTGTTTTTGACTTTTTCTTGTTTGTCTTGCTTAACAGGTAAACAGTGACCATGTTGTACAATGTGGGCGAATCGTGTGTGTGTGTGTGTGTGTGTGTGTGTGTGTGTGTGTGTGTGTGTGTGTGTGTGTGTGTGTGTGTGTCTGTGTGTGTGTGTGTGTGTGTGTGTGTGTGTGTGTGTGTGTGTGTGTGTGTGTGTGTGTTTGTGTGTTTGTGTGGGAGAGTGACACGGAGAGAAATACGGAGTGCTTTTATGAAGGTCAGTCATCACAATTTCATGCAGGGATGACACACCTGCACTGAGGGATGAATGTGAACAGTTTTTATTGAGCTTGGTTGGGACTGCTCTTTACACAATTATTAATAAAACATGGTTATGGACACTAAAGTGTCACTTCTCGGCTTTTTTAATGATAGATGTCTCCATTTCTACAATATCTATTTATGTTGTATGTTGTATAATGTAAAATGTGTATTTTTTTTCTTATTTGTTGCACTCTAAGGTAACTTACATGTGAAGTTAAAAACAAACCAGTCAGAAAATGGCACCACCATAGATAGACTGGATGTTGGAAATTGTCCTGTTGGCAGGAAGCTGCTCTGAGACCAATCCTTAAACTTGAATTAGATGCTGCTAGCATCTTATTGCATTATATGTTTCTGTTACAAGAGTTTTATTTCATTCATTAATTTAAAATGCACTGCATATCCCCAAAACCAGAAATTACTAGATGGCTCGTGCTATGCTGGTGCCAAGGAATGACTATTCAGCATTTGAACTGTCAGCAAGTAAGTTAATCAGTTCCTCCGTGCTCTGTGACCACAAGGTTTTATACAAATCTGTTCACTAAAAGATACCCTGCTGACAGACAGGCAGACCAACTGACATCCAGACGATGTTGCCAAAACATAACCTTCATTTAATTCTTCTGCTGGAGATTATTTAAGCAACATTTGAGGGAAGACAGACTATAGAAATCGGTGTTTAACAAAAAAGACATTTAAAAAAAATGCTCAATAACGAGTTACAGCTGACTCATATACACATATATTTTATTATGTGTATATAATATATGATTCTATTCTAAAAAACAAAAGGAGCATGGATAAATAGAAAAATTTAAACAATAGCTGAACAAGTAACTGCTCTTTATCTTCGCTGCTTGTCAAATTCTATTAGTAACCAATTAGAAAACATGTAGTGGTGTGCACACACAACCGAGCATGATTAAACTTTTATATGTTCCTCTTAGCAGTGCGAGTGAGTAATAGAAGCATCGGCAGACTAAATGGCTTCAATATGTGAACAATATTTATCTCCATTATCCCCACACTGACTGCTGGCTACCTGTTAGCCGTTTCTAGATAGACCTACTGGTAGATTCAACAGGAATAGACACACACACACACACACACACACACACACACACACACACACACACACACACAGACAAGCAGCAGCTGGGCAGCCTGCCAAGCTCTTACATAATCCATCCTTACACTCTTTACTCTAATACCGCGCTGCGCGGCACAGTGCAAAGGGGCAGGAGACAGACACGCACAAACACGCACGTACGTACACACACACACACACACACACACAGACACACAGACACACACACAATCAAGGATTTAGCATGGACAGATTAAAAGTACAGGTCAACAACAGCTGAGACAAAATTGTTTCAAAGAACCTTAAGAGTTTCCTTAAATTACAAACAGTCGCTGGTTTTATGCTCTGTCAAGCAATTGTGACCGCAAACCCACAGGAAAGGCTGATCACCAGCCGATCATTGTTCCTCTGTCTTCCTATCAGAGTTGCTTTTGTGAATATTAATACTTCCCAGCTGGGATATTGAACTGTATTATGTGATTAAAATGTTCAAACAAAAGACACAGCCATTAAACACGAGTTATCAAGGTTGGGTTGAGAATAATCTCAATAAAATGTTTGTTTCAAACATTTTTGCTGACTAAGAAGACATCAAGTAACAAAAATGATATGATCCTCAAATCTGAGCCGAGCATAGAGCTGTTTGTTTGTGGACAGTGCCCTCTGGTGGAAAACAGACAGGATTACAGTTTGAAGAGCTGGCTGGTTGGGTAATGTGATGGAAAAGGTTAATACAGGGACTATTTGACCCAGTGATTCCTCTACCTTTGGGAAGGGGTGCATTTGAAATGGCTCCAGTGGTTTGCGCGGAAACTCCTGACTGCGATGTAGTGGAGGAGGAGCAGCAGAGGGTGAATCACTCACGCTTGATTGGCTGTCTGACTGGCTGTCGGCTCCGTTATTTTCCTTCTTGTTTATCTTGTCAACCTTGGGGTTTTGAATCAACATTGAAAACATCACGTTAAAAGCTTTCAGTCAAATAACACAGCAAAACAATTAGTGTTTAGAACTTCTCATGCATGCGAGAAGAGTGTTAGCAGGATTAACGGGACATTCATGGTTGATATTAGTTGACCTCTCCAAATATTTCCCTTGAAGTCAAATATAGGGTGCTGTATGGTATAGTACAGTTTTGGTGGGACGGCCCAAAGGTAAAGCATCAACTCTTACAATGCAGGTTTTACAAGTTGGATCTACAAAATCCTTATAATTACATTAGCATTAAGGCTAATTCCACTAGCCTTTATTCATTTTTGTGTTCTTCCCCCTCTACCAGTAAAAATATTATGCTACAATAATTTTTAACCACCAGCAATGATATCAGTGAAAACCCACTGCTCCTTTTCAGATTACAATCCCTCAGAGACTGGCTTTCACAAAACATGAGAGATTAACATCACCCATCACCCCTGTACACACAGCAAATACATGCTATCAAATCAAATCAAAAAATCTCCAGATATGTCAAAACATTAGTAAATGTAATTAATGTTTTTTTTGACAGGTATACAGATGTATCTTTGCTTCTGTATTAGCTCTGGCTGGAGTTCTTGCTGGAAGTGATACATAATTTTTGCGACGTACAGCTGAGCAGCATCCTAAACTGAACATAAATGAATCGAAAAATACTTTATGAGGGAGCATCACCTCTTTCATTTCACGTTTCCACCTTAATTACTTTGATGAAGATGTATGATGATAATTACCTTCCTGAACTTCCGTATGGAAGCATACTCAGCTAAGGATGGTTCTTGAATGACCAGGGAATTGACAGAAGACATAGGGGACCTGTTGACCCCACTCGCCCCATTGCCTCTTCCTGTCAACGGCCCATTAATGGTGCCGTTCCCTCTGCCGTTCCCTCTTCCACCCTGCAACAAAAATAACATTGAAAATAAAATATATTTTTTTGTAATACTAAATATTTTAGAATGTCAAACAAATAACAGTCAGAAATCAAAGAACACAAAAAACGTTGGTGGAAAGTACCCTGAAACGGGATCAGTCAGTGTCACTCAACTGTAAAATTGCAGCTCTAGTACTTAAGACCTGTAAACAAGCCAACGATGCATTCCATCTATAGACAAACAAATGAATAGCTGTCACAGCTGTTACCCTTATTGCCTCCGCATACTTTTTCTTTTGTTTGGAGAACATTTCATTTTTTGTGTGACATCAACACCTTTGATAGGTGCTCTTACTGCTTTCCTTTCCTGTGGTCCCAAAAGGGTTAGCATGTGTAGAAGTTAATGTCGTAGTTCTTTACATTTAGAACAACACTGTGAGTTTATTACTTTAAATCTGTGTGCATATATACGTACGTTCCCGTTTCCATTACGAGCTCCGTTGCCGTGCGCTGGGGGGCTCTGAGCAGCTCTGATTGTAGACGGAGTGTTGGCTGATGTGGTTGGTGGAGCAGAGGTTGCTTTGGGGCCCGTGTCACCTTCCCGGACACTTACACTTTCATACAGGCCATCATCCAGGTAGTGGGTCGGGGTGGGGTTATTGCGCAGGCCCACTTCGGTGTAGGTGTGGTCTCTGGCTTCCACTGCTCCTCCTCCTCCTCCTCCCCCTCCCCCTCCGCCTCCGCCTCCTCCACCCCCATCTCCTCCTGTTTCCCCTCCTCCCCCCTGGACAGATCCCTGCGGACTGGTGGGGATCTGAGGGAGCTGGCGTCCATGGGAGGGCCTCAGGTCCGTCTGAGAGTGCCGACTGTGGAGGAGCAGGAGGTCCATACTGGCCGGACGGCTCTTGCTAACAGCTGCGCAGATAGAAGGAAGGAGGAGGGAGAGAAAGAAAGCGATGGAGGGGTCAGGATGGAAATAGTGGAGCGGCTCCGGGTGGTATATAATTTATTGTCACATACGAACTGTTAGTCATCACTTACAGTTTCCATTGCAGGGAAAGCGATTGATCTCATGCAGCCTGGTGTCAGATTTACTCATGGAGTTCAGTTTCGGATGACGAAGTGTGCCCTGCTGTCACACACATATGGACTTGTTAACACAGGCATAAAACATGCAAACACATGCATGTGCATCTGTATATACAATCAGCCATTGAGGAAGAAAGATTAGAAGAAAAAGAGCAGAAAATAGATGGAGACATGGGAGAGGGAGGAAAACAGAGAGTAAAATGAAAGCATGTCTTACCATGTTTACAGATGTCCCTTTCTCTCCGGCTGGGGGGTGCTTGCTCTTGCTTTTTCTGACACAACATCAAAGTGAGGAAGGTCATCAGAAGCCGGTGGACAGAAAGAGAACACACACTCAGAGTGGATAGATACTATCAGCATCCAAGTGGGGTTGGGGCATAAAAGTCCTTGGTTGGTGAACAACAGCCCAGTCAAACAATGAGTGGAGCGTGACTCAGGTTTTTGCCAAAGCAGATGATGACCTTCAGTGCAATTTCTTTTCAAGATAAGACTAAGAAAACACACACACACACACACACACACAAATGTTTTTTATCCTGCTTTATGCTAAATCTCAAAGCAACTTTACTTTACTATCTTCTGGTTTAAGTCTTGTGACACAAATGTATGTTAGAGATGTGCTACGCATCATTGTGGATCCCTGAAGGGGGCTGTATCTATAGGGAACAGTTGATATGGTGAGAGAGTGACGAGTTGAAGTACAAAGACAAAAGCTCCAAGGTGCAGGTGTGAATGTGAGATCTGTTCTACCCCTATCTCTTTTCTCTCACTCTTGGAGAAAGGTAAAAATGGCATGAAGGCTCAAAGTCATATGAAATTATTTTGTCATTTTTAGACTGATATTGTACAAGTAAACCTTGGAATTGAAAAAAACATAGTGCAGTGGTGTATTATTAAATCAATAGAGGTAAATCAATAGTGGTAAGAATTGTACAAGACAACATGGATTTGAAGTGGCGAACTACTCAGCTCCTTAACATTGGCAACATCCAGTGGGGAGAACATATATTATTCTTTACATTGTAACAATAATGTGGTTTTATTTTATTTTATGACATAAGCTGGCTTGACATTTCTCTACATCCTTATCTGTGTATCCCATGGCAACAAAGCCACAGCGCAGCCTCTGATTGGTCCCAGAAGGTTCTGGAAAAAAAAGAAAGACATGGGCTGTTCCATTGCTCTTGCCCAGCTCAGAGCCTGATCCTCTTTAAACCGTGGGGTGTCCCATTGCTTTCGCCTGCTGAGGAGTTTGCGTGAGAGGGGTGACGTGAGGCTGCTCTGACTCTGGCCTGTCTCCTCCGTGTGCTGTAAACATCATTTCATCTGATCTGACACTCGCAGCCATTAACATTCATTACTGCCACTCCGCTCAAAGCAGAGGATAAAAGAGACAGAGAGGATGGATGGAGGGAATAGAGAGAAGGGAGGAGAAGAGTTCAGAGGAAGTAGAGACACATAAAAGAAGGAGTGGATGATGAGAGTGATCTGGGAGGGCATGGAAAGTTGGCAGCAATGATGATAAAACTCTGACCGCGCTCTTTTTTTTTTTTTTTTTTCTTCAAATTTCATTCCGCACCCTACTTTTTCCCCATTTCAAGTCACGTGACCATCTTACCTCTGGCAGCCAACGCAGACGAGGACAATGAGGATGGTGACCACGAAGGCGGACGCTGCTGCGATGGCTCCCAGGAGCAGCAGGTTCTGGTAGGTAGGGTCCTCTGGGCTTGGTCCTTTCTCATCCATGACACCCACTCTGTGCAGCTCACTTCCTCACTTTCACTCAGGCTCAAACTCTGCCACTCACACCGTCTGCTCAGGAAAACCTGCAAAGATACAGGAGGAGAAGAACATATAAGTGACATGAGAGATAAGAAGAAGCTAAAGAAATGCTGCATTGAGCAAGGTGAGAAATAGTGTGTGTGTGTGTGTGTGTGGTGAGTTTGCCTCTGGCTTTTTGTCACTGTCTCTTTCTGACATATCAGTTTCTATTTTTGACTCATGAGAATAATGCACAGAAAATAGAACACCTTACAAGGCAACCAGTATGAGCATGCCAAAAACGGTTTCATCACACTCTTTTCTTTTTGTTGTTAAAAAAAGATCAAATGATACCGTAACATTCATTTGACTAGCCAGAGACACTCTTGTGTCAGTTTAGCAGGAAAAACCAACTGAGCTCCCAAGAGTGGCGCCTCGCTGACGGAAGGACCAGACTCGGTGCCGCTACAGCTTTGCTTTTTCTTCAATCAGAGGAGACTCAAACACTGACAGCAAGTTCTTTTAATTTTTCAAATAGTGGTGCAGATTGTGATAATTGTTATACGACATACGAGGTAGCACTTTCACATAAAGTTCTTTTACCTCTCTGACACAAGAGTAAACAACCTCTCTACAACCACCCACTCCACAAACATACTCAGTTCTCATTCATGTCAAATATAATTATCTCTACACAACGAAACTATTTCAAGTACAGTAGATCTGAATAGATAATGTAGAACTTTCCAAGATTCAACTGTGTTAAGATGTATTAATTCCAGGTGTGAGATAATGATGTATATTTACTTTTTAGGTACACTACTTAAATGGGACTGCACCTCAAATTTTTGCAAGTATTACAAGTTTGAATTAAATTAAACTGAAGATATCAAGCTATTCTAAACAAGCCAGCAGTGTAGTATAACGTAAATAATATATATAAAAGTTCAAATGTAAAAGCACATCTTCCAGGTTACGGCAATGTAACACTATGAAAAAAACAATGCTTTACCATTAGGTTTTTATATTTTAGTCAAATATTTTACTGCAAACATCTTTAAACTAAATGAAATATCTGATTGCTATACTTTTCCTTTTTGTGGAGTACATCGCGGTATTGGGACATTTTAAATGGAGGATTTAGATTATTTGTTGTTTGTTGTAAATTCAGAATTAGCTAGTTTTAAACAAGGGGTTTAAAAAAAAATGCCATATACCATTAAATCTTCATGTTTTAGATTGGATAAACCTTAGCAAATGTGTAAATTAGATGCAAGAAAACATCTGGAGGGCTGAGGTCCAAAAGAACTTGTAGGGAGAAATTGTAAAAAAAAAAAGAGTTTGAGGAGGGCAAACAATATCTTAAATTTAACGACATGGAGTTCATGGAGAAACATAAGTTTTAGAGTTAGTGTTCATGTACTTTAGAATTAGTAGTAAACGATTACTTATGCTAACATTAACTGAATTAATACTACTGTATCAGTTGTGTACTGTATTTGGTCAGTTATCGTAACACTACTGGCATTACTTTTTTTTTAATACTTTTTTTTTATGTTATTTAATTATGTATTTTTTTTATAGTCAGTGATGATTTTGTGAAATACTGTCTAACATTTTCTTAGCTTAAGTTATCATTAAAATCCTTTGACCCTATTACACATTGCCTCTTACGCGCTACAGTCTAACTGGGTCATAATTTTGCAAGCTAATGTTCGTTTTACAGTTACAGAGCTCAACCTACCAGAGTAACTGATGTAAATATTTAGCAAAAACTAATCTCTACATAATAACTTGCATGTTTATGCTGTAGTGAAAAAAATGTCCCCTTGTGGGATCAATAAAGATCTATCTATCTATCTATCTATCTATCTATCTATCTATCTATCTATCTATCTATCTATCTATCTATCTATCTATCTATCTATCTATCTATCTATCTATCTATCTATCTATTATAAGTTAAGTTAACATATATGTTGCCTGTGATGGTGGAACGAGCTACTTAAGTACAAAATACAAATTGTCACTTGAACAGAGAATATGTTCATTTTCAAGAACCATCTATCAGCACCAGATATTTGGTATTAGGACCAGTTGTCAATAGCTGCCCTGACTGAAACAGAGACAACGTCAGCAATGTGGTAAACGTATTAGATTAGAGGGGGAAAAAACGAACAACAGGGATCCAAATGACAAAGCAAGCATTGCGCAGAAAGAGGTCATGCCGAGCTGTACAACTGTATATGTTGTGTGTGTGTGTGTGTGTGTGTGTGTGTGTGTGTGTGTGTGTGTGTGTGTGTGTGAGAGAGAGAGATTCTGGAATACACCACCACAGGATCTGGCTCTAGCTTTCTGTTTCTTGGAGATAAAACCGCATCTTTTTTTTTCCCATGTCCTCTTTTCTTGGTCCCTCTCCCTCTCTCTTCCTCCAGATCTCCTTTCCTCCTCTCTCTCTGTCTGTCTGCCTGACCCTGCAGATATGTGAGGCTATGCACAGCGAATGAATTAGCAGAGCAGAGGCCTCAGACAGCCCTTTATGGAACAGAGAGACAGGCAGGCAGGCAGACAGAGTACATCACAGCGGAGGGAGGGAAAATGAGAGGGAGACAGTGAATGAAAGGGAAGGGTAAGAGAGAGAGAGAGAGAGAGAGGTGATCAGACACAGGAGCAGAAGAGTGGGATGAAAGGACAGAAAGGTGGGAGAAGATGCGGGGAAACAGGGGGAGACGTAGGTAGACATGAAGGGGGAACGAGGAGGCAACGGTGTGATAAACCGTGGGGGAGAGAAGAGAGAAAAGAGAGTGATGAGAGCGGGAAGATGAAGACAGTGAGAGAAATAGCGGGGAAGCCTGGGAGAATGTGCGATGAGCGCGGGGAGGAGGCGAACAGAGGGGAGGAAGAAAAAAAAAAAAAAGGAGGCAATGAGAAGGAGGTCATCAGCGGTCTGTTTCTGCCTGCATTTTGTCAGCCCCCTTCTGAAATATTCAGAGGAGAAACACATACAAGGGGGTGCGTTTCTGAACTACCAGCGAACGCAACACAAGACGGGAGCACATGTCTCGCAGCATACTTAACAGTATGTGAAGCTCACAAGTGGTGAACAAGACTCAGGAGGAGGAGAGGCAGTTTCTGCACGACGCACAACGCCCCTGCAGCATGCTCAACAGTGACACAGTCAGGGAGCAAGAATGTTTATTCCGGCATCTGTCTCCATTTCAGAGCATTATGAGTAAAATGATGACAGTGAGAACAACAGCATATTGAGAGTGATGACAATGGTGGTGATAGCCCTAGTGATGCCCGCTGCTGGTGATTATAATAAACATGTCAGTGACAATGGTGATGAAGGGTGCAGTTACTAATACTGATGGTAATGATGGTGATAATGAGGTCAAAGTGAGAGTTGCAAAGGCACACTGAGGGGCGGATGCAGGCAGCAGAACTGGCAGAGCAGCGAGCAGGATGCAGCGGTGCAGCACAACCACAGGGTGGAAGGTTTCCTCTGCCTGTCTCAGAGATCACACACACACACACACACACACACACACACACACACACACACACACACACACACACACACACACACACACAGAGCCTTAAATTCTCAATTTTTCGGAAGCAAATCCAACAGCAATCTTTGGATTACACAATCACTTTGCAATGAAACGTCAAACCAACGTGCTGTTTAACCCTCAAATGTACAACTGGGGTCTAACAGTCTCTGGAGCCTTGTTATTTTGCATTATCTACTCAACTAAAGCTAATTATAGATTCTACTTCCAGGTGCTTAAAATAAATTGTTGAACAGGAAAATCAGCTGAGTTTTCATGTGCACAAATTATTTTTTTTTAAACAAGCTGGGGCTTACAGGACATCTTTAGTTTGCAGCTCTTGTCTTTAACAGAACACAATTACATTTTTTAAAGAAGTGTATTTATCATACCGGTTTCTGACAGGCAACCTTGTCACATTCAGATTGATTTAAAAAAAATATGGCAACATTTCTCTAGTGACATAATTCAACAGCTCCTGAAAATATAATGCTTTTTTTCATGTGCAAATAAATAGATGTAATAGTACTTGTATGTGTTGTCTGTTTAATTCAATATTTAAAGGTACAATTAATAAACAAGAAGCTATTTCACAAACAGTGCTTTTGATGAAAAAAATACCTCACTGAGATCTCTTGGACTGCAGCTCTACTTCCAAAGTGGGACACTTTTTTAAGGTTTAAAAATAAGCATAACCTGATTTAGTTACAGTTCTGGGATGACATTTACATTTCTATTTACATTGTGGATTACATCATGAGTTGTTATAAATTGTTAATGCTTTCAGTAGTCAAGAGATGTTGGTTCAGCTTTCTGTGCAGGGAAGATTTTACTGAAATAGCAGAGCAGCTGAACAGGCCTGACTTCAATTCCAGCAGAGCTACAAGCTGTACGAAGCAGAAACTGGGCAGCTTTGGGGAGGCTGAGTATAAAGAATATTAAGGTTAACCTCAGCATTTCACAGGTGATTCCCTGCAGTCATCTTCGATTAAAAAAAAAAAATCTGTGCAGCTGCTCCTCTTATTCTTGTATACACAAAGGTCCTCTTTATGAAAAAATGTACTGTCAAAATATACTTAATTGACGGAAAAACTTCATAAAACAGAAGTTACCACCCGGAAGCATATGGAAGTATTGTACATTATTTATTCTACATCATGTAACCTACTTAATCTATTAATCACAGAAAACACACCCGCACACACACACTTTCTGTCCACTTTTGGAGCATTGGGAAAGAAATATTCAGACTCAGAGGTCCACATTATACAGTATGTATATACACAGTATATCACTGGTACAATTTAATTCATCCTCAGAAGATGTTTGCTTACTCTCAACTTTAAAATAATTATTTTTGTATCTGTTTCTATAAACTGTCAGTTTGAGAAATTGAACAGTCTTTGCTCCACAAACAAAGCATTTCCTCCAGGAGTGAAATTAACCTTTTCATTAATGCGCAGAACTACAAAGGCAGAGGCTGCATGATACACCAATTTTAGATTCAGTATGACTTACAGTTTCATCTTTATTTTCGATGCACATCACAAACAAACATCCATAAATCTTCTAAAAACATAGACACTCCAGAACTTGCCTGAAAATCATCATGTTGTCGTTAGTATCAAAGTTGTCTGCTGTCTATACACCTGTGGGTACAATGCAATCAGGAATTGCTAATAGCTAACTTGGTTAGCATTTAATGATTCCAATTTACCAAAATGTAAACAAATATAGACTTAAAATGTTGGTTGTTGTCATCCAGAGCAAACCAACTTACTGGTTGACAATAACATACTTCACTTTATTGCCCACTATGGAAACTGTTGTTCCAGAAACCTAGAGCATGATTGTATACTAAAGCTACCAAAGTGACTCTCTTATATAACCCAAAGGCATAGTTTTACATAGCTTTATCTAAAACTATTTACAACCTGAGACATATTGACAACGAAAAGTGTTGACAGTGAAGCTGTAGTTTCTAAAATGACATGCTGTAGTTTTAACTTCCATTGTGTTGTTTGCATTACGGCGGTGGGAGACTTTTCAGATGGATATCTCAAAACCTCAGCACATTATACTGAGACTATCTGCATGGCAAAATAGCATTATGGATAAGAGATAAAATCCTCTTTTTTTAATGGGTGACATTGGCACCTTCTACTATGTATTTACAGAGAGGGTCGATGCATTAGAGATCCACCAAAATGAAAACCTGTTTCTCAGAACTCTAATTTGCAGCGACCACTACATTTATAGTGTTTTAAAAAATTGACAAAGGAGTTTATTTTTCTCTCTGCTGCAGTGTGGTCACATCACATGGTGTATATGCCACAAGTGTGTATATATTTTTCGGGTGTTGTCACTACATTGTCTCTACAGCCCACTTCTTCCAATTCATCCTCACACTTATCTGGTCAGTGTCTCTTGTGTCTCTGAGATGAAGATGCCTGCACTTATCACATAAAGACTCCCTAAAAAAACGACTTTTCCCCTTCCACGTTGGATTAACAAAGCGAGCATCCATGCAATTTTCCTAATTGCAACCAGACATTCACCGGGCCGATATGTCCCTGTCATGATCCTGAGCGCCGCTTTCAGTCTCTGTCATCACATAGGACAAATCCAACTAAGTGATTGTTATCAGCGACGACAATGGAGTGAGCCTCTGAAATATGTGGGTTGCAGAGTGTGCGTATGTTTGTGTGTGAGGGAGTGCAAAGCACTGCTCTTACTCAATAAACCAAGACATCTGTTACAGACCAACAATCCTCACCGGGCGATATGAAATATATTTTCAGTCACTTCAGCGCCAAGTTGTAAAACAGTCGTCCCTCTTTACACCCCACGTCCAAATCAACCAATCACGCTATCTGAAGAAAGGTCATCCATGCACACATAATCTGTGATGGACGGAAATAAATGGTGGTGATGGAAAGAAAGAGCAGAGTGTAGAGGACAACATGTCTTCCAAACATTGCGAGTCAAGTTCATCAGAGGCCTGTAGTACAGCACATTACAGCTGAGAGGAGATGAGAAATCACATCATGTCCATGGCAATCTCCAGCCCCGCGGGACTCCGCCGCACTGTGCATAACAACATGAACTGATGGGGAGGCAGAGAAGTAAAAAAAGAGAGAGAGAGTGGGAGGCAGAGCCAGCGTGTGTGCGTGTGTGCGTGTGTGTGTGTGTGCATGTGTGTGTGTGTGTGTGTTGGGGCGGTGTACAGCTTAACCCTCTGACATTTTTGCCATCAGCAATGCCTATCGCTAAGCCACACACACCGAGGACTTAGACCTTGTACAGGCACTTGGAAACTCCGTTTGCAATTTAATGCCTATCCCAGAGTGACCTGATGCAAGTGGTCACATAACAGATCAAGTGAATATAACCTGCTGAGCTATTTGTCCTGGACCAACGTTCAAATCTCATGCGCAAGAGTAAATGTGATTTGGAGTCTGCTAAAAGCTTTTGGCAGCATCCTTTTCTTAATGCATTAAGTTTAAGATTATTAATGTAAATATGATCATTTCGCAATACTTCTGTGATCAAGTGATTTAGTAGATTCATTGTCATGCACATAATTGTAATTATTATGATTTAATTTTTTGTTTCTGTTCCTTTTATGCCACTATTATAAGAGAAGCCAAATCATATTTTTAATCAAACACGTTCCACAGAAGAAGAGCCATTTTTTGTTACTGTGCTGTTTGGCTTTGCAGCACCATTATGTTAATGTCAATAGATGCTCATCGAAATGGATTCAGTCAAACATTAGAAGTTAAGTGCCTCGAGATAAACAGTTGGTGGCGCTAATTGTCCACTCACGTGCCATTAAACCATAGCGGAAAAAACGGGGCACAATAAAATGACGTCGTTGAAGGAGCGACAGTCAAACCTCAGATGGTGGAAATTGTGACAAAAATATGACATGTCTTTTAGTTTCATCCAGCTGTTTTTATACACATGAACGAAAATGATTCAAACAATTATGCCTATAAATACAGTCAGCTCAAATATTTGCAATCAGGCTAATATGCTATAATTGGGACAGGCCTATGCCCAGTGATATTCTATATATTTTGTATTGTCAACCAATCTTATGAACTAAAAGTTAGTCAGGTATTTTCTGTGTAACAAAGCCTGAACCAGTTTCTTTCTCTGTGCCGTAAACCTCCATTGTCCAAAATCTATCTAAAACACACCAGTAATTCTTAGTGTTGCACGTATACAGCCACTGTATTTGAGTCATGTCGACATTCATCCACTTATTGCGGTAAACACTCACAAGAGCACCAAATGTGCATTAATCTGTGGTTGAAAAATAGTCCCCAACAAAGCGCTGTTTGAACAACACAGGGTCCTCGACTGTCTTGGGAAACTACCGAAAAGCAAGAAACTAAACCCCCCTTCTAAAAGAATTCTCAGAATAGGGACGGACTACGTATGGATGGTCTTAGACTTTTCCTGGAATTTGCTGACAGTTACAAAAATATAGAATAATGTAAGCCTTAATCTTTATCCTTAATGCTGGGATGGCATTAAATATCAATTTAATGCATCACAGAACAAAATTTTAAGTTAGGAATGCATAAAAGAGTAATATTTTTAAATCTGTCTTTTGTACTACCTCATCATACAGTATTATGTAATCTGTATCTAAATAAATTATAGGCTGTAGCCTATATTATGACTGCAGTTGAATATGTAATGTGATTGTGAGGCTATTTTTGGCCCATTCAAAGACCCTCTTTGCTTGTCTGCCATGTTTATTTCTGTCATGACTATGTGTAGTGGAAAAAAGATTCATAATCTTAGGGGCACTTAGTAAGAACTGTTAAATAGACAGACATTTATAAAATCCACTCTTTTCTATTCTCAGCAGAGGACAGTTGGCAGCTCCACTCTGGTTGCTGTTGGGTATAAAGAACTGTTTGTTTTATCTGTTCCACACCCGATCGAGCGCCTGTGATGTTCTGAAATGGCAACCCTTGCGTTGTTTTATTTTTAGAGTTACACACGGTTTTGGCATTTCAGCTGTTTGCCTCATACTCTGTCGCATGGCGAAATCTTTTCACCACAATACAACAAAGAAAATCCCAAAGGTTGCTCAACAGATTTCTTTGAGTTTCGGGGCGGATGTGTGTGTATTTTAACTGCTGAGTGCAGGATGTGCAGAGCAAATAGCATCCTCCATAAATGGGGGCTGAATGATAAAGTGTGATAAATGAATATGTTAGCATACGGAGCCTGAAAGCCAATGCTGAATGGGAGCATTAACTCGTGATGTCTACGACACAGACCTGATGGGAAGTGTGTGTGAGAGATTTTCCCTGTATAAAAAGGCTGAGTGGGTCAAGCTAATAAAAATAGGAGGAATAGACCGAATACAATTTGTTCTATCGCTGCTTTCTGATTGCACAGAGGACAGTTCCAGTGAGAGACTTCATAAGCCGCAAATACAGTATAGTGCTGATCCTACAGACTCAGGGAAGGCAAGACCCCATTTTCCTCTCACTTGACTCGACTTAATTAACCAGAATGAGTCAGAAGCAACATTCAGGATTTAAGATTTATCCTTATGGGATTGGGGATCTCTCGCCCTCCCTCTTTCCCACTCTCCATCTCTAACTCTCAGTTTATGGTGGACTTCGGTGCTAACTTCCTGCTCATTACTTTAATGATGGTTCTCCTGTGAGCGCAGCTTGCTTTTTAACGCTGCAGTTTGGGAAAAGCAAGAAATACACACAGACACGCACGCACGCACAAACACATGCATGCAGCGACAGAGAATCAAATGAAATCAAAATACCACACATGCATTATGTATGTGTGTCGTAGGAAAAAAAAAAAAATCCAGGAATCTTTCACCACATGCATCAGTGTGCAAGTAGCATGATAGCCACAGTGCTCTGTGACCATACATGCTCACCTTTACTGACAATAAAAGAGTTAATGAAAGAAGGAAAAGTAAATGTGAAGCAGGCTAAAGAGCGGCAAACATCTTGCAAACATGTTTCTCCTCTGAAGTATCAGCTGAACTCCCTACATAACGGTAATACAGAGAAAGAGTCTGACAGACAGACATATCCAACCCCAGCTCTCTGCTTTTGCTTTAGATGCATTATTCATCTGTGTGCCAATTTGGAGGAACCCTCCCAATCCCCCAGCTGGCACCAAAAAGACAAGAAGGGCGCGAGCGAGAGAGAGAAAGACAGGCAGACTATAGAGAAAAAGAAGTCACAGCGAGAGTGTCAGAAAAAAAAAAGACAGAAAAAGAGAGAGGAGAGGGAGAGGAAAACACTAGAACAAAAGAATGGGTGAGACAGATGCAGAAAAGCGGGAGCAGGAATGGCTCAATCTCTCAGCTGCAATGTAGTGAAACATCCAAACAGGATTTCAAATGATCCAGGGAGACTTCTCCCTACGTGTTTTGATATTCCCAGTTCTGTCTGACTTGTCTGCACAGAGCAGATTAATGACGATTTCCACACTAAAGACTCTTAACACTGCAGAAAACACGAAGGGGAGCAAAGACCAGGGGCTCACTTCTTACAGCCTGAAACCAAAACTGCACACTGTTGCTAAATCTCTGTCTCACACGCTGCAGTAGAAATGTCAGTGCAAGCATGCTGTGAGACATATGCAAACACTTTTGGAACTGCACGATGACGCCAGGAGCTAACATTTCTGTTCATAGCAGCGCGCTATGCCATCATCTCCCACCATCTCAAGTGTCTTGGTAACATCAGGATCAGTCCAGCATCTCTCCCAGTCTACTCCATCTGAGCTAGCAGCTGTCGAATCTGTCCATCCGGGGACAACCTGCCCCAGATTTAACCCCACACATTCAGCCTCGGTCTCCATCTCGCCCACCTCTCCAGGTTGGTTACCTATTAAGGCAGCGGGCTGTCACCCGCACGGACCGGATCTCTTTAACATTACAGCCTAGCAGAAGATAAAGTGGTCACTCAAATCACCTTCTCACTGTGATGAATGAGGGTGTGCGTGAGGGGGGAGGGGGAGTGCGGATGGTAAGTGTGTGGGCTGGATCAGTGGGATTGCTGTTTAATCTGCCGCTGTCTCCCCATAACGGAGCTCTGAGCTTTTAGACCTAACAGCTGGTTGTGTCTAGCCCCGAGCCCGTGTTTCTGCATCACGTCGACAACTAACAGGCTATTTTTTGTAACCTCACTATTTAACCTCATTTTACACTAATACTGTACAGTAACACCATCTGTATCATATCAGATATGTGATGTAAGATTCATTACTTCATGCCTCTTCCAACTGTGAGATCATTCCTACTGTAGCGTTATGAAATAGCATTAATGAATTGTGCTGCTGCGAAGGGCGTTGGCTCGCGCTCCTCTGCTGAAGGATCTGTCAAACTGCGGAGCTGCTCTGAGGATTCGCCTGTCAGATTTGGCCTTATTTGTCAGTTTGCTGTGATTCTGCTCCCTCAGCTTTGCCATGTCACCGTTCGGATTGCTTCGGCGGGCTCCCGAGAGTCGCTCACATGGAGGGCGTACTGTATGTCAGGCCTTGTAGCTGATTTACATCAGGTCAGTCGTCATCAAGGCAGACGGAATAATAGTTAAGCTCTATAACACTTGTTATGAGGATTTAAACAACTCCCGTAATCTCCAGAGATGCTGTCACCATAATCAATCTGTAAAAAATAGGACTCGCCCCTGTCGACAATTTATGTCAAAATATTTCATATTAAAGATGCACGACAACTTTGCAGGAAAACTGTTAAGAATGAATAGATCGTATGCTTTAATACACTGTACCATTACACAGAGTGACTGCACTGACTTCTTGTAAAATCTAATTTTACATAAATGGATATAAATTAAATAATAGAAACAGCTTTCAGTAGTGCAAACTCATCTGCCTAAAACATTACAGTTGAATCAACAAAGGCATGAATTGTTGCAGACCAGTTGTGATGGATTGGATTAGATTGTACAACTCATTAAATATAAGACACATTTATAAGCTTCAGACTATGTGCGCTGCTGCGTTGTGCTCAATAGGCTTTTTCTGTCACATGCTCCCTAAAATCATTCATGGCAGCCCCACGGGGATCAAAAATCATTCAGCTCAATGAAAAACAAAAAGATTCAATAGGTGACAGGGGGACTCAGTTTGTGTTCTCCAGATTTTAATTCACAAGTACTGGGATTTGTTAAATTGCCACTCAGTAACTTAGATCCCCAAACATCACAAACTCAATGCAACATCTAATGACTTCAGGATTAAGCCCCCTTCTAAAATGTCCATTAAAAAAAACACACACGTTTGTGTGTGTGTGTGTGTGTGTGTTTTTTTTTTTTTATGAACATTTTGAAAGAATGCAAAAAGGAGCACACACGCATACATGTGTAGACCCACATGGCAGCACCAGTTCCCAGGTCTCGGGTGGCAAGTGATGTTTTCACACTTATGTGGGGAGATTGCTATTCCTGCGCGGAGCCAGATAACTCAATTATTCATCGCAGATGCTGGTGCACTCACTTTACCTCGGCAAGGATGGAGGCGGGCGCGTCTTGCTATGAGTGCGTGTTCCACTTGTGCGTGTCTATGTGCGAGTTGGAGTGTGTGTGCATGTGTGAGGAGACCTCCAACAGAAGATGAACTGCTGACATGCCACACCACACAGTGGGAGAGGGAAGAGGGAAGAGGCAAGAGGAGAAAAGGAAAAGGAGCTGTCATAAACATGGCAATCAAAGAGATATGAAGCGGGGAGGTGAGGATCAAAGAGCACAAGGAGAAGAGGCAAGGAATTAGTTCCCCTTATCTTCTCTCTAAGCCAACTGTGCACTCTTCCAATCCTTTCTAGTTCAATCAACGGTTGCAAAGAAAAATACTTTTGGAATTACCACCAACACCGAAATTCAGCCACCGCGGCGTTAAACCTCTCTGCACATGAGCGCTTTTAAAGCACCTTGTGCAGTCTTGCTCCTGTGGTTGTGAAATAAAGAAAGACACTTTCAGTCCGTTATCGATACCAGACCTGATAGTTTTCAATCTGAACTTAATGGGATTGTTGCTTTGTCACCTAGTTTCTGACTTGCTTGGCTGTGGTTGAGAACAGGTCCCGCTAAACTGAAACTAGCAGGGGTTGAAGTGCAGCTGTGTGCTAAACTAAACCTAATTGCTCTGTCAAAACAAGCAGAGATTCAGCTGATCCACAGCTCAACTGTGTCTGTGGCCACCAATCACAATGTCTCAGAACCTCATCATCATGTAACAAACAGGAGGTAGGCTGCTGTGGTGGCTAACCAGCATGCATTGGGGCAATGAAATTATCTTTGTTGCCACTGTGTTGTTGCTCAGTTAATAGTGTTATTGTGATCTGCAATGTGTTCTGAAACTTCTCCACTGTCATTCACATTGCCATATCCTTGTACAATTATTCAATACAGGTGTAACATTACATCTATTCATTTTGAACTGTTCAGTACAGGCCGTCCAGTTTTGCATGAGACTCTTTTTTGTATACCCTGTAATTTAAACAATTAATGTCAGAATAGTATTTATGTTTATATGCTTACACCCCCAGAACTGAAATGATTGTATATGAATGTTATCAAAACCTTTTAGCAGTAAATCAGTTGTCAGCTACAGCATGCTAATATTGTTTGCCTTGAAAGCTATGCAAATCTTGTGTGAATATTTATCTGACACGGCGTGATAACTACATGTTTTATTTGGCCTTGTTACACAGTTAAAACCTGCGACTTCACTGCACACACTGTAGGTCAACTGACTTACCCTTAAATATGAGTGAATGATTACACAACAATTGCTATTGTCCACAGGATTATTGAGATTATGATCTGATGACTGGATGCATTAATAAACCACAATGACAACCAAGTTTTTCCTACCTGACAACCTTCTCTTTACAGGATATGTGTACTTGCACTTATGATGATTCACAAGTTGATGAAGAACTATTCTCCAAATATTTAAATCCCATCATATCACAGCAGATATGCCACTTTGTTTTCTTTTAGCGTACTGCAGCATCAATAATTTGTTAAAAAATACAGCGAAACTGTGGTGGGGATTAGTCTGACAATACATCCATCCTTCCATGATCTATACCTGCTTTATCCTCCTTCACACAAGCTAACTTTGGGCAAAAGCTGAGTACATGCTGGACAGGTCCCCAGTGATAATAAAACATATATGATTTTTTATTTATATATTTTTGGCAGACTGACTGCATATCCCTTTTTTAAGTGTTGCTTCAAAAGAACACTATAAAAGATTTGAAATTGTTAAAGGATCTCAACTGTATAAATCCATTCTAAGCGAACATCAGTGTTAAAGTGGAGCTGCAGCAGGTTCAAGTTCAACTTTAGGTACAGTGACCTCTACATGACACAGCAACTATGATCACATTAAACCACAGATCGAGTTTAAACTGCAGCTGCTGAAGACACTGGAACACAATGTGCCACACAGGTCGCTTTGATCCAACACAATTATACTGTAGCGCCATCCTACACCTTAAACCGCAGCTAGGCTAACGAATGAGCCACAGCTTCAGTTTTGTGATGGTTTCAACAATAAGTACAGACAGACAAATCATAAAGGACCGATGAGGTTTGACCCAAAACTTAGGAGGTATATTGTATGGCAAATGTTGGGCAGACACCCACTCAGCCACAGACACAGTTAAGTATAAAGATCATGGTTCAATGTGTGCTGCTGCGAGTCCACAAACAGCTGCCGAGTGCTGCCCCTAGAGTGCATTTATCACCCCTGACACCATATGGAGTCTCTGGAAGTCCTGAACAAACACACTGCATGCACATAGCCTATAGACACGGACATTCTGTTCACATACGCTCATACATTTTGTATGTACATGCAAAGACACCGCATAAACCCAATCATTATTTTAGATAGGAGAGAGTTACAAGCACATGCATAGACACACACGTACAAATTGAGACACAATACTGCACTTGTATGAGGAATTATTTGTTTTTATTATAAGATATAAATCTGCACATTTGGCACAATTGTTGCATCTCCTGACATCAATCTTCAACTTCAAACACGTGAAAACCTGCACACATAGGACAGACACGTAACTCTTTATCAGTGGCAGTCTATCTCAGCTTGTGCTGCTGCCCTTATTTCCCCGAGGACAACTCCGGCAAACCAATTGGAGCAGTTACACATGTCAACACTTCCATGCAGCGATTTACAGTACCGCAGCACACCCACCCACCCACCAGCTCGTTTCATCACCTTTAAAGCCTGTAACTCTCAAGAAGATTGTATGTAAATGCATTAAATTTAAAGAAACAAAAGAGACATACATGCAGACAAACTTAGATGTCTCATCTAGAGAAATAAAACACACACACACACACACACACACACACACACACACACACACACACACACACACACAACTTTAATCTTTAGGGCAGGCAGAATCTATGATGTGATTTATTTTGAACTATTCCCAGGGGGCTTTACAGGATTGAGCCAGTACTCAACCTAATCACAGCACTCGCTTTCTATGTCAGCAATTTATGAATCCACCCTCTTAGCCTGAGTTTGTCTGGCTGCGCATGTGTGTTTGCAAGTGAGCTAATGAGAGATGGAGAGGGAGGTGGGAAACAGAGATACGGCGACAGAGGGGGAGACACAGAAACAACTACCCGGAACTGTAATGAGTGTATCCTGTAAGTTGGCACACTTTCTGTGACACACACACCCACAGTTTTGGGTGAGTCACCCTCTGCACTTGCAGGCTTGTATCGAATCTTACATACCTCAATATGCGACACAAATTTCTGTTGGTGGTTTTTTTTTGGGTGTGTGCGTGCTATCTAACCCTGAAGAAAGGGCAACATGAACCTCAAATGTTGTGTAAAAGCTAAGCTCTGACAGAACAAAGTCAAAGCGTGACACACCCTCAACCGTTGCACTACTGTCTCCCATTCACTGCCCTGCACTAAGTACCATCCAGATGACTGTGTCTAATTTCACTGGATACTCCATTTCCATTTGAAAGGTGGTTAGTGCCCATTGAGCAGTGTTATCATGGCTGTGCAGACAGAGAGAGATTCCCCTGCTCCTCTCTTCCTCAGACGGAGAAGCCATCGATTTGATTCAGCCTTAAAAGCCAGGTCAGCCTCAACAATGGCAGCTTATGGAAAAACCATTACCCCAGGTGAATCGTGAAATGTTAACCTACATGCGTGTTTCCCATCAGTCTCCCGCTCTCTCTGACTATCCTACACATGACCACAGATGGAGAGGAGACAGGAGAGAGAGCTCTGTGGGTTGCTCGTCAATGGAATATGCAGGCTCCTCTCGAGGTGAGTCATGCTGCCTTTCTTTACACCTCTTGTCCAAGGCCACCTACCTTACACCTCCACTCTAGCACAGCCGCCGCCAACTTACTATGCCTGTTCATCCATTACACTACTCAAAGCCCCTGACAGTGTAGAAAAGTCACAGATGACTAATTTCATCCAACTGAAATGCTGCTACACTGAAAAGAATATGTAGTGTTTAAAACTGAAAGCCTCAACTGTCTGTTATCATCAGTATCATCTCATGTCATGAGATGTTAGGAATCAAACATTTGGATTTTCTAACAACAATATTTAATGTTATTGATTGTCACTACTCTACCTAATACAGCTCAATATTTCTAACCGTCAATGCTAAAAATTGAGTTTAAACTGACCAAACTAGAGCCGCAAAGCAGTTTCATTATCATTGCAGATCACTCATTCAAATCAACAGCGAAGAATGAGCAGTAAATAAATGTTTTAACACTGCACACAGTGCTAGAAAACGGAATTAGATTAAAAATTATGGCACCTCTTCTGATCAGGCAAAAAGTCAGGAGCTAGTTTTTCAGATTATACTGTATATGATACAGTAAACTCATTATGTAGCTGCATATGCACATGCAGTACAGCCTTATCCTTGGTGTTAGCGATTTCACCTTATCTGACAACACATAGAGCTGCATCAGATCATTGTGTAGAGGTTGCAGTCCTTAAACAAATCCATCAGTATAGAGGGATGGGGGACGTTTGGTGTGCCACGTGGTTATACAGCTCCTGCTGAGTGTTCTTAGCAGAAGCTGATGAGTGAAACAACAGTTACAGCTGAATTGATCCCAAATGTTTGAGGCTGATACTTGATGCCAATGTATTGGTTGATAGTATTAATTTTATATAGGCACAAGATAAACAAACATCTTGATACTGAGCAGGTCATTTTACAGTTGAAAAGTACACTTGCCACTGGTAGAAAGGGTACATAATGGAAACTACACCTGAAACATATCTTTGAAATATCTGTTCTGCAACTTCAAACATGTACACCAACACCCTATCGATATATAACTGTCGAGAGAGCAATAATGTTCAAAATCAAACGTACTTCAGCTCAAACATAAATTATGTTAAATACTTTATGGACAAGATAAATGCACAGCAATGACTTACTTCTTTCAACAACAACAAAATTTCATATTCAATAAAAGTCTTTTCTTTAATTTCAATGAACAAAAAAATTAAAGGAAAAAACATCACCGTGCTTCACCATAAAATTATACAGGCATTACTGCTCAATATGGAAGAAGCTAATGAAATGAGAAGTGCTTTCACTGACTGTTTGACCTGCTGGTCTTGCAAGTGCGATACCAGGGAAATGTTTGTGTGTAGCAATGTGAGCCGGGTTAATATAGTGCAGAGGTTCTGCTAATTGGGTTAGTGTACAGTTTGGTTAATTGGGTTAGGATGGAAAGATTCCGTGACAGTCCCGGCTTGCTATCGATCGGATGTGTGAATGAGAGGGGACAAACAGGTGCTTTCATTAACAAGTTCGAGCACATGAAAAAACAATGAGCTGAACATACACACGAATGTGTCACTTTACACAAAGACTCACTGCATCAGCTCAGCAAAGGGAGGGTGGAGGTTTATAGATTCCTGTTAAATAAAATACAAAAAGTGATGATACATATTTACAAAAATGCAACCAAATAGCTGAATAAATATAGATTTGTGCGCGTGCTTGCATGAATAAGAAGGAAAGTGTGTGAGGGAGAAAAAGACAGAGACCACTTGGGACCAGCTCCCTTTCATGTGGAGGTGAATACATAAATAATAAAAATTAAATCATCAAAAACAGCCCAAAATAGTCTCAGCCCCTCTCAATAATGTGCACACACACAAAGCATAATATGTTCCACATTCTTCAAAGTTATATTAGTTGCTAACAGTCTTCAAATTTAATAATCTATGCATTTTAATGGCAATGAGATGACAATAATGTATTTTTGTGCCAGTTACACAAGAATTAAAATGACCTAAGTACAGATAACAGTTTTCCTGATTACAAATTTCATTTTACAATAAAACGTTAAAGAGCAATTGTGATTGTTTATCTTAAATCTTTGTTGTGCTGCTGCTTCCGTAGCTACGCATTATCTGATGGTAACTACATGCAACCTGCAAAGTGTCGGGGAGCAAAGTACTAAATAAAGATATTTTCAAGGATTTCAGACACCAAGAAATGTCAACCCCAGTTGCGTCACTTCACTTCCTCGCTTAGCACAATATGTAGCCTCCTGAAATAGCTCGGTTTCTCTGAAACCAGGCTCTTGACTTAACACCCAGATAGACAGATAGGGTGCGTGCAGCAAAAATAGACTGTCAGTGCAAAAAAACCACACCACCCTTGCTCCGACATGCACACAAACCCCCTGCAAAATCTGGAGAGTCACTTTGTGTGATCTTGTTATGTACTATGTGATAGGCAGACAGACGCATACATTTGTCCGCTTAGGTTTTGATTTGAGAGGATCACATGCCTGTGATAGTGTGCTCAACATCTGGCCCTGTGACAAAAGTTTTAGTTTTTTTAAACAATATTTCCCTTTTGAATACCTGGACAGTTTAATTTACCTCACAGAGAAAGTGTTGAGCCAACATGATTGACATTATGGTGTTAAACAGATATTTCTAAATCCTGACAGTTGTTGATGGCCAAAAACCATAATTTAAATGCATTAGCCCCCTCTTGTTTATGTTTTGATTTTGCTGTGAACTAACTTCTTTAAAGCCGAAGGCAGCCTCTAGAGTGGAGTTCAGATGATGTGATCTCTCTTTCCACAAGCCACTCTTATTAAGAAGCACCACTAAAAGCCTGAGGATTCTCTTACTAAACCAATCAATATAGGATCTGTCTTGCCCTAGTCCCCGGAGCCCTCGACTCCACCCTTCATCCTTCCTCCGGCGTTTACTGTCCCCACAGTCTCACTCATTCATGGTAAGCAGAGGGCAAAGAGGATGCTACTGTGTATGTGTAAATGTGCTTTGTGCAATCCTGCACACCCAAGACAGATCTGATACCAAAAGTACTGCTATCTCAAACCTCAGGAGGTGAAACAGGTGAAACTAGTCCTCCAAGACAGAGCTGAGGAGCAAACCGCCTGTTAATGAATAAATAAACAGAGCAGTCAGCATGAACGCCCCGCTGTCATCGTGTTCTTTGAGTGCAGACGCTGATCCTTCATCGGCAACACCTGTGTGACTGCTAGAGGAATCAATAAACGGCTACAGTTGCAAAGGTGAACTCGCCCACCAGCGTACACTGTGCACCCACTGTCTCTGTCTCTAACAAGAAGAGACAATGATGGCAGTGACACAGCCCCCATTCAAATTAATGCTACAATTGTGCTACTAATTCTAGCAAAATATAAAAATACAATGCATGTGCACAAGAATATACAGAGACACTTGTAGGTACATAAACATAGATGGCTGACCAAACACTCATAGTCTCTGCAGGTGTGTTTGCTAGTCAATTACTGCTCTGGACTAGTCTGGGTAGTTTGACTGATATAAAGCTTTCACAAACACATAGCAGAAGTGTGACAAGGAGGAGCATCCTCGTCCCTGCTAATGAGACCCAGAAGATTCCCTCCTTTTGCGCCAGATTAAACTGTTGTTGGTATAAACACTTCTCCACCCACAAGAAATGACAAACTCTTAACTTTAAGAATGAAAAACAAACCTGTCTCCTCTATTATCAGCATACAGTGGATACAGAGAACCTTGCTGTACTGTAGCTGCAGGAGGCCCTGAATATTGAGTGGAACAATCCAGCAAACAGCAGAAACACTTAGTGTGACATGAAGACAGTGTCGTGTATTCGCAGGGGTGGAAAAGGTCAAGCTCAGTCAAATTTTCTCAGGTCTATAGAAAGGGAAATACATATATATAGTTTTTTTTTTTTTTTTTACTTAAAATAGTAAATTTGCACACTGCACACTGTAGAACTACACAAAGGTCCCGGTAATGCAATTCAAGTACATAAAGAGGAAATATGTGCCAGTTAGCATCCCTGTCTGCTAATGATTTTTGACTTTGACTATTTAAACATGGGACCCATACTCAATATTTTGCCCACCGCAGCTAAACAGAATCACAATAACCATACATACGTTTAAAGTACAGAGGCATACCAACCCAAGTTTGTGTCATAGTTTGTGTTTTCTGTTTTCTGTCCATCTTTGACTCCTCGCTCACTCTTTTTTTTTGCGTTTCCTGTTTTATTTTGAAGTTTTCCCTTGTCTTGTCATTTCAGTTCCTGCCCTTGTGCGTTTCCCGCTCCTTTGATCATTCTCACCTGTTTCCACTTTGCTATCTCTTCCTCCTGTTTCCCATCTCACCATCAGCCCCCTCTGTTAATATACCTTCTGTTCTACTTTACTCTTTTGTCAGGTTATTGTTTCTATTTTCATGTTTGTTTCTGCTCCTTTTACCAGTGATCCTGCTTGTTTTGTACCCTGCCTGGACCGTCAACTCTGCATGGGCCTGCTTGTAGTGTTATTTTTGCTTGTCTAGGTTTGTTATGTAGAACCTTTCTTTCCAGCTCCCTGAGATTGGCTTTCCCATCCTTGCACCTAGAACCATTCGATATCATTCAAAATCGGACTTTGGTCTGTGTCGTGCGTTTGGGTCCTCCCTTTCTTTGAACAAAGACAATTTGTGCATTTCATGTATTACAATCAAATTTTTGAGTTTTTGAAAAGACATAGCTAAGAATCTGATTTTCAAATAAAACCTGTTGATCTTTTAAATTAAAAAAAACACATGGTCATACCTCTGTTTAGGCATTTTTAGCAAAGATTATTTAAGTCAACTGGTGAAAGAAATATTGCATTTGGTGCACAATAAAAAAAATACTTTCCAAGTTTCAACTACAACTGAAAATAGAATTTTGAATTTCAGTTCAAATTAAGTGCGGTAGTATGTCGCATTTCACTTGGATTTTTGTTACCCTCAGGACAGAGGCATACCTTGAAAAAAGTAGAATACTTACAAACAGTGCAATACATTTTAGAAATACCTTCAGCACAGATTAATCTCCATCTTGGTTTCACACAGCTCAACAGTAATGCATTTTTTAGAGAATCAGAGGCTTGAAAAACAACACACACACACGAACATATTTTCCAAGGGTTTTCATACACCGTTACCAGAAGGCTAATAAATCAAGATTCACTGGTAAAACTAAATATGAGTTCAGGGAGGAAGGAATATCTCCTCAAAGCATATTTACATTTATTTTTATTTATGACTTCACCCACTGCTGAGACCAAAAAGGTTTTTTCAAACTTTCCAAAACCGCCAACAGGAAGCTTAAATTAAAAAAATGTCCTTATGACCGCTTTAAATATATTTTTCACTGCCAAATTTTTTTTTACATGCAAACAGATCCACACTATAGCGTTCTACTAAGGGCTCCTTTTCTTCACATGTGATTCCCTGATGAGGGCAGAATCTGAGCTAATAAAGCACCAAAACCTTCAGTAGAGGAGAACATTATCTCTCAGGGCACATGGTTGGCTGCTAAATGGCAGCAGAGGACAAAGTACATTACCTACATGTAATTAGAAGCTACAAGCTCCGAACAAGCATATCATTTCATGTTCTTGTATGATAAGTCTATCACAAAGACATAATGGGGAGTTAACAGCAGGTAAATTACTGCCTTTTCTTCACTTTATGTATTGTGTTTGCTTTCGTGTGTGGTTTTGTTCAGGGACATGTTTCTGTAATGCTGCTGAGACATGAATCAATACTTGTGAATTACAGTGCTCCTACTTTAATGGCAAGCTATTGCCACACAGAGACTGAAATAGATTTAGTGTGTAGTGAGACAGTGGATAATAAACTTGTAGTTTAGTAGTAATCAACAATTAGTGACTATGTTTGTTTGTTAAATGTATGGATTGAAAAATCCAGACGTGCCACAGTGACTACCGTAAGTTTGTAGATGTAATGTAATGTAATGTAACGAAACTAAAAATGTCCTTTTTCTTTCCCTATCTTCTCTCTCATTGCACTGTACAACAGAATTAATAATTGAGAGATTTTTATGCAGACAGTGAGTTTTGGTGCCGTGAGCTGTTTGGTCACAGATCCATGGCAGTAATGCTGGGTGGCAGGCCAGTTTGAAGCCCTGCACTCCAAGTCCAAGCTGGGGCACATCTGTCTGGCTGACTGGCCAATCTACAGCCCCCCAATCCCTGAGCTATTATGCACACAGCTGACATGCACACGTGTGCACATACACACTTTGAAGATTCACGGACCATTTGCGCTGTGAACTGTGCAGCTCACATCACACTTTTGCACCTTTTACCAACAACCAAAGGCCACAGACAATGACTGACATTTTCAAAACCCTCAATACCTGTGATCTGCTGTGCTATCTGTCCTCTCCTCTAAACACTATCATTGTCACTCATAGACTCCCCATCATACATTCTCTATCAAAAAAATATGGAACAGAATGACAAACAATGACTTTTTTTTAAGACAGAATGAGTCTGTGTGTCTGTGTGTCTGTGTGCGTGTGTGTGCGTGTGTGTGTGTGTGTGTGTGTGTGTGTGTGTGTGTGTGTGTGTGTGTGTGTGTGTGTGTGTGTGTGTGTGTGTGTGCGTGTGCGTGTGTGTGCGTGCGTGAGTGAGTGAGTGAGTGAGAGAGAAAGACTATAATTTTGTTTGTGTGTGTGTTACAAGTAAGTCAGTGATGTGACTGTGCATGAGGGGGGATATATTAGTAAGAGGGTGTTTATTGGACAGAGAAAGTAGTTTCATTGAAGAGTAAGGCAGTTTAAATTCTCAGTTCCTGATTGGCTCGCAGCCTTTTTGAAAAAGCTTGTACCTACTTAGTTTCACGGAGGATTTAAATCTAACCAAAGAACAACACAACTTAAAATTCATCAAGTTCTATTGGAGCAGTAGCCAGATGCTTTCAATTCAGTTGAATTACACTTTATGTAGCGCTGCCAAATCAAAGCTTTGTAGTTTTAATCATCTGATTATTTTCAGACAACTTGTTTCCAGGGCTGTGAAATAACTGAGCAATATTATTTACATTTCAGTCAAACTCTCACATACAGCGAATCTAACATATACAGCATGCTATCATCACTGTCTTACATACACTACTCTCTACTCACTGTTCCTGCGCAGCAGTAGGCCTTGCTTTGTTCATGTAAGTTTGCCCACTTTGAGTTTGTGTACTGTGTAGAAAAGCTAAGATAGCATCTGCTAGCTGGCAATGTTCACATCAACTGCCGGAAGAACGTTTGGTGAACCTCTGACTGTGCTTGTGTGAGAACTCAAAGATCTCAAAATGCACCAGAAATCTCTGTTCTTTTGCACCACATCTAAAATGTGCTCGTCTTTCAGTCTGAATACGTTTAGAGCACATGATTTTAAGTGTTGTGTGTAAGAGAGAATAGTGCTGTCTGTAGGAATATATGATGGTCTCTATCCACTGCAAACCTGAAATCTAAAGTTATTTATATATATGTTATTGATATATATTACTTTTTTTTTTTTTTTTTTTTTGTCATGCAAGATATTTCTTCTTACCAGGGATTTCACTTGTTTCAAGCTTTTTAAATCTTAATTATCTTAAGATATTCTAACTTTTTAATGAGATTTTATTACTGGTTTTAAGTAACTCAATAACTATAAAGGTGTTTGATCAACAATGTCAAGTGCAAAACTACTTTGTCTTAGTCAGGCTTTCTTATTTCCAGCATCTTATTATTTTGAGCTGTTCACATATTAAGAACAGATAATGACCAAATGGAATCAGTTAGTCTGTGTTAATGTTTGACTTTGATGGTGTTTTAACACATTGGCCGGGATTTGAACTCATACCAAATTTACACAATAGCACAAACTAAGTAACCAACCGAGGTAGCTGTAGACCAGTAACTCCTGTGTTCAGCGAGGTAAAATGACTGTTTTTATCAAGGGAGTCTGGTGGCTTTGAAGAGAGCGATATAATGTCTTTCTGAATGTATGTTATGAGATTTCTTCTCTGTTACAAAGGGTGTCTGAGAGTCAACTGTGGATGCCTACAATGCAGTAGGTTTGTTTTGTTTTAGTTATTTGTACAATAGGACTGGTTACTGGGATGAAAGCTCTTTCCAGATTTATTTCAAGTGTCAATAAATGTTGACACAAATTTAAGTCCTGTTATGATTTCAGTCAAATTAGTTTCCTGTTTTGAAATGTACGCTCTGGGGCAGCTGTGGCTCAGATGGCACAGTGGTTTAAACAATAATTGGAAGGTTGGCGGTTCGATTCCCTGGTTGCTCCTTTTCACAAGACACTGAACCCCAAGTTGCTCCTGATGGCACAAGAGCTCCTTGCATGGCATCTTTGTCGCTACTGGTGTGTGAAGGGGTGAATGAGAAGCAAAAATTGTGAATGCCGAGGTAAAGAAGTACTGCATTGTAATATTCTGTGTTTCACTTATCATTGGGCTGTAGCAAGTCCGAGCAGAAGGAATTTGATTCTTATTATTATATTATTATTATACACTGTATATATAATCATATAGACTATTTACACTTGTTGACATAGTTTCAAATATTCAATTATATGATTAATATTGAGATCATTGTTAAAGGTAGTGTTGTCGTAGACTACATTACATTGAAAAGTGTTTCTAACTTTTTTGTCCTCCTATCTACGACGGGGTCAGAGTCTTCAAAACTCCACTAGTACAATGCAGTCCAATACAACATCACCACTATGACCTCAGCTTCAAAACATATTTAACTATCAGCTTTCTGACAATGTAAACGTTTTATTGGTATCATAAAAGTAGAATATTTGGCATAATAGTTGTATTGGACTGTATTAGTTTGTACCTAATAAAATGACCACACAGTGTATGTGTCCTGCAAAGAGTAGTAATGTGTGTAAATATGACAGTGAGTACAAGACACCATGATTGTGGATAAGAGGATACATACTGGTCTATATGTGAGAGAATAGTAATGTCGTGTGAGAGCGCAGGTTTAATTTATGACCTAAAGAACCCCTCATAAATATTACTCCATGTCTGCATGTGTGTTTATAGAAGAGAGGGCAAATGTTTAATGTGGGTATGCATGCATGCGAGTGTAGGAGACGGAAGGAAGACAGAAAGGGCGCAGACAGCGCGGTGCAGGTGCAGAGAGTGTGTTTTTCATTTCTGTGAGATGAAGGTGGGAAGGGATGATGGGATGGAGGGTGGATGAGTGGGGAGGGAGGAGGAAGGAGCGCTCCAGTCCTGTCGCCTTGGGTGCATCAGCAGCAGGAATTGTTCTCTGCCCTGTGGGGGCCATCTGACTGTTCTGTCACCCTCAACAGAAGGCTGACTCTGCCTTAAAGTGCTCGGCCCTTTGCTCGCAGTTCGACATGCTTGATGTTTAATACATACACAGGGAGAATATTGAGAACGCCTCGGGAGAAATGCAGCACACAAGCTGTAAGGGAGAGACTTTCTTTTTTTTCCCCGTCAGTTTGTAGAACAACCAAGAATAGAGGAGCTCCTGTACAAAGCACGCGTGGGCTGGCTGCAAACATAATTGCCCGGGATTCGAACCACAGCCGGAGCTCCATCGCGAAATTCTAAATATACGAGATCCAAGAGTTAAGCACCTCTCAACAAAACACACTTGTGAGTGAGTGAGTGAGTGGGGTGGGTGGGTAGAGGGGTGAGAGGGGAGCGACTGCTACATGCTGGGGATTGTGTAATGCACCAACATATCTGTGCCAGGACATATACATCACAGTTGTATACATGATGCTTCAGTCTAAATACCAGTCGTGGACTGAACACATAAGCTGAAATGCCTCTCCCTCTTCTGTAATCCGTGCCAGTGTTAGTGTAATTCAGGGCATCACTCCTCAATAAGGCAGGAGAACGGGCCTCAGGGGTGACCCTCCTGCTTAATTCAACACAATGAGTGTAATGAGGTGAAATACACACACACATAGGCACCCGCACACACATGCACACTGGAGATGGGAACCCTTGCTGCATAGTAAGTGGATTTCATTCATCTACATGGACTGAGCCTGCTGTAGAAGTTCCACTCACACCCACACCCACACATTTATCATCACAGCGAGCGCTTCACTCTGGAGCTTATTACAGGTGAGAAAATCATTTCAGGCTGAATCAGATATGTAGCAGCGGCAAGGACTAATACTGTTTTCTATATCATTTAGAAATCATGCCAGTCCGAGGTACACAGCCTGATTATAAGCCAATAATGTAGCTTAACAGGAAGCATGTATTTTGGTAAAAAAAAATCATCCTCCATGTCACGAATGAATGATGAAAAATAGACATCAATTTGATATTACAGGCCACTAGTTGTGTGTTTGATATGTCAGTATCTCCTCTTGTTCACCTCACACTGAGTGAGTTCAACAGTTCTGAGTCCATAATTAATCAATCCTGGTGTGTAAGTAGGACTGGTGCAGCTCTCTTATCATCACGTACAGCAACCCACGCCCTCCGGGCCATCAGTGGATTAATGATGAGTGCATGTGATAGGAGAGCCCCGTACAAAGGCTTTATTAATTAGCCTTACAGTGGCACTGTGGCCGCACTGTGCAACACATGTTCACTCTAATCAAAACTTTAAAAGGGACACGATCGACCTCCCAATCACCCGCTGAAAGGCACTGCATGGTATTAAACCTTGATGCTTGCATGCATTAAGTTGCGGGTGCGTGCAGGCTGAAAGTGCACCATTTCCAAATTAACAAGGCGACTTTCACACATCGCTGACCAACCGGTTATGCGCACTTTACTAAGAAGCCTATGAATGATTGATCAGACAGGTGGGATCGAGGAGTACGGCACAATTCAGAGGCAATGATGAAGAGGGACATGCATTCAGAACTGTCCAAAAAAAACTGTCCAGATGTCGCCAAAGTAGAAGCAAAACGAAAGAGACAGAGATCGGATGCAGTGTACTCACACGCCCCCGGTGTGTTAGAGGAGCATCCCGGTCTCACACGGCCAGCTCTTCAGATGAGTTCTCCTGGGACAGCGCGCCTTGATCCTCACTACCATTCTTTGCAACGCTCCAGCCTCCTCACAGCCTCCTCTTACTCTTCTTCTTTGACATCACATGAAAAAACCCCGCTGCATGCCAGATGATATTCGCCTTTAATCGCTGTTTCAGGGCAGCTGTCGTCCGTCTCTCAGTGAGCAGGGCAGAAGTGACAGAAGCGGATTCCTATTTGAGGGGATGCTGACGCGCAACCGGAGGGGCTCGCCTCCTGCCTTTTTCATCTGGCTCCATCAACTCTCGGTTATGCAGCACCATGTGACTGAATCTGCTGTCAAGACAGACAGAATAACACCCTTTACTTCCGGTAAAAGCTTTCGAAATAAAACTACATTTAACAGTAGCAATTCATTCATGTTTGATCCCAGAGGCTGAATAATGAAATAAGCTGAATTCAGAATTAAACCAATTAAACCTCAATACCAGCAAGCATGAAAAGGCATAACTCAAAATAGCAAAAAAAGAAAAAGAAAAAAACCCAGCTAAAAACTAAGTTTACTCAGTAGCTTCGTTTAATGTCAGTGTGTTTCACGTTGCAAAAATATCACTGAATTTATGGCAACACTTAGGCTACAGAGAAAAAGGCAAACGTTTTTTGAATTAATTGCTAGTTATGAGTAAAGATTAATACAGCAAATACCAGCAACAATGAACAAAAACTATACATCTCTTAAGTTGTTGTTGACCAAACAGGGGTATAATAGATTACATTTGAAAATCTGGGAAGAAAAGGACACCACCAAGGTATGACTGTGATGCTGTTTTTGCTGGCCTTAAAATTATAATATTATTACATGTCTGCCAAAACTTTAGCTACTATGTTTTAAGCTAAATGTCTTTGAGTTTTCATGCCCTTCAGTAACACAAATCTCATTAAATTGGACCTTTTTTTAGTTGCATGATACTATTTACAAAAAAGTGCATATTTATCAGATATTCTGTTGCACATATCAGATCATTAAGTTATAGAAAGGTGATATAATGGCTATTTTAGGGCGCATTTAAATACCACACAACAGAGAGCCCTACAGATGATCAAAACCTATCCTTAGGTCTTCAGTTATCAACATATATACTGGGTAATAGCCTATAACAGAGCAGAGTTATGGATTAGATGTGATATATAATCTTGTTAAACTCATTGTTAAACTCCTTTTTTGAGCAATTCTTTGCTTAAGAAGATGCATTTTTAGTTTCCCTTCATGATCATTTTAGTTTTCATAGATCAGGTGTTGTCATGTACTTCTGGACGTAGGCCAGGGACGTGGTTCCAATAGACATCAAGTGTGTGATCTTATCAACCTCATAATATCTGCCCAGACATCCCAGCTTCTCTGGTTCAGAGATCTTCTTGCCAACTTAAAAATCTAACACTGTTACTAAGATAGTGCTTTAAATTCAAATACAGATCAAATACAGGAATGAAGAAAACCTTTCACAAAATGCATTTGTACAGCTGTGCAACAAGTTAAAACTAGTAAAGGAGCGTCCAATGGTAATTCATTTATTTTGAAGGAAATGTGCTTTGTTTCCTGTATTTTCGGGCGTACATGTGAATTGACGAATCTGTGAAGGCATCCATTCAATTAAAACCGACCTCATATAGAGTGCCTCCCAGCGGCCGCCATTAAAATAACACCAACTCCTCAAACATTATGCTGGGGACCAGTGCTTCTTAATCAGAGCATAATCCCATTATAAATTATTGACATGCTTCTCATAATAGCCTCTGTATTCATTCTGCATCGAGTCTAGAACTTTCGTCATGGCAAAATAGTGCCGAAAAATCAGATGAGACTCTACCTTCAAGGGCACATGTATAATGTTAAACTTTTATGAGCATGGGCCTAAATAAAAAAAAAAAGCATTATTATGCTTGTTGGAGAGCCAGTGGAGGCTGTAATTTGCCGCTATGTAGGCTAGTTTGTGTTGATAAATGTCTAATAGAGCTGTAAAGAGCAGGTGATTCTGCTTATGATTTGAGGTTAGTTTGTGATGTATTGTTTGCCACAGTAGATTTTAGCACCAATGCACACACGGCAGTTCTCCAGGTGACATACTGTATTTCAGGCTTGGGTAATGGCATCATTTGTAAGCCTTTAGTATAAGAAAACTACTTTCACTGTAATCTTTGGGGGAAATCAAGTTCAGGCTGCTGTGAGTATGAGAATGGATAGAATCTGTTTTGTTCTCATGTCTCTGCCTAAGAAATGACGAATTGCTCCTGGATAACGGTGAAATAGACTTTTGTTGAGTGTGTGTCCGCATGAAGAATTTTCACTAGTGTGTTGGAGCGCCAAAATGTGTGTGAAGAGAAACGGAGAAGGAAAAAGAGAGAAAGAAAGAGAGTGGGAACTAGAAGCGACAGCCTGAGACGCTCTCAAAGAGAGAAAGGCCCTGTCCTTTTGAGGTCTTTTATCTATTGTTGTCCACTATGAACCAGACTCTTGGGTCTCCTCCACAATGCAGGTCCCCTCAGAGCAGCGCACCACTGGCTGTCCTGTCACTTCACATTAGTGTCTTTGTGGAGAACAGCAGCCCCGGAGGGCCGCACTTGTCATGAAAGAAGTGCTCTGGACACACTCACACTCACACACTCACACTCACGCACTCACACGCACGCACGCACGCATGCACGCACGCACGCACGCACACACCCACACACCCACACACACACACACACACACACACACACACACACACACACTCACACACACACATAGAGTGAGTAGACAAGGAGATGTTGGGCAAAATGGGCAAAAATGAGAACACTGGGAGAGCCTCTATAAAGACTTTCTAATAGAACTATAACAGTGACCTTATTTCAGCCTTGCCTCGCCTCTCCTCTCTCAATCTGACCCTGTCTCAGTCTGACCGTCTCTCAGTCTGACCCTCTCCCACCCTACTAACAACCTACATACACACACAGACATATTCATATGGCACACAATCAGAAACTGTGTTCTCATAAGACATGCAGCAGTGAATGAGTGAGCTTCATGCATGCAAAAAGTACGGGACAGTCACTAATGTGTTCTGTTGGTAGCTCTTGTGCTTACTGGCTTGATATGTAACAGTAAAACATGACATCTGTTAAGAACAAACTGGTAAATGCATTTTGACACTTTAACGTTCTGTCAATAACTTTTTAGACCTGCTAACTTGGGTTGTGCAGCTAAACTGGGTTTAAGCCCACATACTTCATATAATGAAATGTAGCAAAGATTAACACATTTCTAAAGATGGCAAATATATCATCCTGATAATATTAATAGTATAATTATCAACTCAAGGCCTACCTAGCCTTAACACAGTCACTGTTTTCATAAAAGCTCTATCTTTAGGTTTCATTGAGTTGCATTTATGACATCGTGTTACTTGTGCAAGTGACCTTGAGTGGACAACTCTGCAAACTCTGTTGATAAAGAAAAAAAAGGGATTAATTGACTGTTGAGTTGGATTTCTTTTGCCCAAAATAATAGCCTATATTATATCTAATATAGGTATTTTATGTGGTTTTAGGTACCGAAAACGATCTCACTGTAGTTGTATATATCATTTCTTAAGTTTCTCTTCAGAGCTCTTACAAAAACAGTCTGTTTTGTGCCTGTCTGTTTAAGGCGCATCGTTATCAATGAACCTCTCTTCTGATTGGCTGATTCCTTTCTGAGTGATGCAACCCTCTGCTCAATTTTCTTCCACACAAGAGATTGGACAGTCGGCCCATAGGGGTCGTTTGTAACGTCACAAACTCCAGGAAGTAGGAATTGCACAGTTGCGGAATAGGAACTGTGAGCATTTCAACTTTTTCACGGGTTCAGGCAGTTGGGAAATGGGAAAATGTACATTTGCCACCTCCTACTTCCTGGTAACAAACATGGCTGTCCACTGGGAATCTGCTCTTTGAGAACTGAAAAGTGACAAACCGTCTCAACATCGTCCGTATTAAGCAACGCTGGGACAAAATGGAGCTTAGTAGGTCAATATTATTTGCACACTACATTCCCACATGTTTGGATGTGCTGTTTTTCGTGGCCAACATTTAGCACGACTAGCAAAATAGGTAGGTTAGGCTCACCAAGTCTGGCAAGTTCACCAGCAATGGAAGTGTAATATTTACAGGCTAAAATAAAGGACATTTAAAAGTCCTTCATAGACCTGTTGTAGGCTACAACACGTGTTAAAATACTCTGTTCAAATTAGAGAGAGTGTGACTAATAATGCTTATCTTGTACATGAAAGTAGGCCTACTATGATAAAAAAAAGGACTGGGGGGTGACATCAGTCACCCATTTGATGACGGAAAACACACACATACATATATATATTAATTTTTTTTTTAGCTTCTAAAGGCCCAATTCGTGCATGTTTGCGGCCTCCATAAATAACCCCAGGTTATTTTCGGCGATGGGGGAGGAGCTCCTCCTGGGCTGACTGGACGCAGGTGGGCAGGACGGAGGAGGAGAAGGAGAGGAGGAGGAGAGGAGAGCTGCTTTAAAGGGGAAGAGCGGAGGAGTGCGTGATGAAATCAGATGTGAAGTGTTCCCTCTCATATTCTGCCCGCAGACGCTTAAAAGATTTATCAAGCTGGTGAGGGGAGAGGTGGGACCTGCCTCCGTGCTCTCCAAGAGGAGGAAGAGGAGGAGGGTGACGGAGCGAGTTGCTTTTAAGATCTTTTCTGTTATAAATCATACCGAACAGTGGCTACCCAAAAGGCTAAACAAAAGGTCTTGTAATGGTCAGTAATTGGGAGACAGGGCAAGAGGATTTAGAGAGAAGAGGGATGAGGCAAAAAGGGGAGGTTGTGTGTAAATGTTCTATGGTACACTTTAAAAAGAAATCACAGTTTAACCGAAAAATGTACTCAATTAGATTAAAAAATAGTGTTTTGAAGGAGTTTAGATCACTAAATTTTAATACGCCATATTTTAGGAACAGTAAAAGCCCCCAATAACGATCGGCTATGTTTTATTACATTTGAAAGGAGACGCCTTAACGCAAATTTGGGGAGATCACATCGGAGTAAAATTTAGCTTCCATTTTGAATAATGACCCTATATTATTAGTTTTTTTTTTTTTTTTTTTTTACTTATCAGTATGTGTCATAATTTAGTCACTAGATGGCGCCTGCTCTCCATCAATTGCATCCTTTATAGCAGTATATTTAACCCGATGTCCCTCCTCATGCTTCGCATCCGAGCATACCAGAGTCATCAAACCAAAAAAAAAAAAAAAAGAAGCTAATATTAATTTCTAACAAAACACCAGCATGAATCTTAAACAATTCCCGACAAACATCTGCCTCAAATTGATCCCTAATCGGCACACACACCTTTTTTTTTGTGTGTGTTTGTTTTTGTTTTAAATTGGCTGAATAAAAATGTATTCCATGTATTGCCATGGTGACAATAAATGCATTGCTTCTGTGAAAAACATTTTTTTTGAATGAAGGAGCGCATGATTTCGCGACTGCCACAGCTTCCAGAGACCAGTTGACGCCCTCAGTCAAGCCCCGGTTGACTGCCCCACCGACACCTCCCACCCCTCCCCCCCTCCCCCCACCACCACCACCTCCTCCTCCTCCTCCTTTTTACACACCGGCTCGCGACCATCCTCCCAGCCAGTCACCTTAACTGCAACCGGCCGGCTGGAGCGCAGGCAAACAAACAAGATCCAGACCAGCCAGAAAGCGAACGCTGTTTGTTCTTCTTCTTCTTCTTTTTTTTTTTTTTTTTTTTCTTCCTCTCTCTTCCCCCCCCCCCCCCCACCCCCTCCCCACCCCCGGCCCCGCAAAGAGACACCGGAGCAGAAGGGGAGAATGGGACACCGGTTCTTGGATCAGGACTGAGTCTGGTCGGCGCACACCGTAGAGCTCCTCGTTTCCCCAAGTCCTTTCCGAAGAGTCACCGCGTTTTCACACACACAATGGGCTGCTGCAGCGGACGATGCACTCTCATCTTTATTTGCACTTTACAGTTGGTGAGTTGACCCGCACTTCTGCACTTTGTTTGTTTTACAAGTTTCTGAGTATGAGAGTAAACCGCTTTAATTACTTTTACAACCGAAGGTCTGTTTTAACTGGGTAGCACTCTCTTCTGTTGGAGGCTGAGTATCACATGTTGAAAACTGATAAGAGGACGTGATGAAGAAATATCAGTCCATCCTCACTATATGTTCAAGGCACATGCTTCAAACAACGTTTCTCTCTTACTCTCCCCTCCTCCCCCCTCCTCCCCCTCCCATGTGTTGATTATATGCTGAATTCTTCTTTGATTTAAAATTCTAATCGTGGATTAACAGATTTAGTTTTTAAGTAGCAGCGTTGTTTGAAATTCACTGTTGTGACGGAAAACATATGGTGCTGTTGGTCAAAAGAAGTCAACTCTTCGCAGCACCAGCAGCCTGCAGTAGCGACACCGACAGACAGTACTGGAGTTGTGTGATGCCCGATGAAAGTGCATCAGTAAATCTGTGGATTTACTCCTCTGAATATTGTAACAAAGTCCTATCCTGTGTTCAAATGAAGTCACCATCATATCAGCGATCTGCATTTTCAGATTAACATCCAGAGTTGCTGCTGCCTCTTGATGTGAGACATCTAAGACACCCACTTATACATGAATTCGTTCTCTGATCTTAAAATATGAAGAATGTGTTCGTCAAGAAGTGACAGTCATATCTTGGGGAGTGTCGATCCACAAAAGAAAAAAAGAAGCGGACCCGGAGATTTACAGCTAGTTTGGAGCATTTCTGTTTCTGATCAGTGAAGTGTGGGTTGTGACATTTTACTGACGGTAACTGTGCCGTCTCAGATGATGCTTCCCATCGACTCACAGGCCAGCTTCCCTTTGCCACCACCCCTGAGTAGAGTTTACTTGACAGGCTGTGACAATGTTATTTATGAAGGCATTAAAACCGAGCTTGCTCACACCGTAAGCCTCTGAGTAAATGCCACTTTTAACAACGAAGGGAGCAATAAAATCGTCTGCAGACAAAGAGACAAATGGGAAAGTTGTGATGTACTGTATCACACATGGGGGAATTCAAAAAGTAAATGGAGCAGTTGAAAAAGGACAGTTTTTAATGGGAAGTAACAGCTGGTATCGGCTATAATTGTATTGAAAAAGTAACCCTAGTTTCATACCACCAAGTACCTACAGATATCTGGGTACTGCTTTGTCTCATGTTTATACAGCTACAAATTTAAGAGGATGCTAATCTAGATTTGAAATGACCCTCTGCCTGAGTTGAAATGCTTTTTCAGAGGAAAAAAAGATGAAAGCAGCATTTGTTTCAGTTCTTTCTTGCTGTCATTTGAATGGCTTTCGACAGCCACGGAGTATCCTCCTGTCCTTTCCCCACTTCATCTTCTAAAAGAGCAGGTGTCTGTTTGTCTTTCACACCTGTTTATCTTTCAGCTTTCAGATAGATGTGTTGTTCACACAGTTAAGTATGGGGAATCTGGATGTTGGATAGATGGTCTGTTCTCATCTGTATGGATTAGGTGACACTGGTTTCAGTATTGCTCCCTCTCTTGTCACACACGCACACACACACGCACACACACACACACACACACACACACACACACACACACACACACACACACACACACACAAATAAATACAGGGGGCTGTGAACCTACCTTCAGCTGCACACCTGTTTTTCCTTCACAGACGTTGGACCTTTTTGCCTCGTTAGAGGAAGGAGGGCGACCATTTGTTATGAGGTTTATAAAGCTGTCAGCTTGCTGCCTGAAAAGTCCCAGAAGACTCCTGGAAACGGCTTAATTTTCCCCTGGCACTATTTCTGGATGACCTGACACTTCCTGTCTGGGGAAGCACACACGCAAACACGCACACCTGCACACAGATGAGTTTAACCTGCAAAGAGGGGGCGCATTAAACCCCGCATGACCTTTCAAAAGGTCATCGGGTTGTGTGTGTGTGTGTGTGTGTGTGTGTGTGTGTGTGTGTGTGTGTGTGTGTGTGTGTGTGTGTACATACGAGTGCCTGTCCACATGAATATACATGTGGGCCTGTGTGTAGAGCAGCACAAGGGACCCCCACTCTTTCCTGGCTGAAACCTATGCATTGACAATGAGCCAGGTTATTCCCAGTCCATTACAAGGTAAAACTACCATTAACAAAACAACATACTCTGCTTCTCAGATGTAAAAATAGCCCTTGTGAACCACTGTGTGTGCTAATTAGCGAAGCAGAGTGCTTTGATCAAACCTCTTTTGGCATCTCGGCCATCCCCTAATTGAATTGTGGTGCGCTTTCCTCATCAACAGGCCGAGCGGTGGGACTCATCTCTCCGGGACAGAAGGCAACAGATAATGAGCCCGTATTGATCGAAACGCCTCTGTTCCCTCTTCCCTTTGCAGGCTAACTACTCCAGACAGTAGGGCTGGATGCTTGTCAGAACCCCCGATCAGCCCCAGAGAATAGCAAGCGTTGGCAGGAAGCCCTTGTCTGTGTAATGATTTGTTTGTACTCTGAGAAACAGGCGAGATCGTTTTTTTGTCTCAAATGTTTGGTTGTTTGAGGTGTTGACCTAAAGTTGACCTGGCAGGGAAGCGTTTCCATTGGTCAGAGGCGGGACCCGGTCTAGACGCATTGTGAATTGTCAGCAACTGGCCGTGACGAGGACGCTGTCCTCAATGGAGCTGATGGTTATTGTGGACGCTCGCTGATAGATGAAGGAGGCCTCTTCAGTGGTCATGGTGGTTTTTCAGGAAAGGGCAGACGGGCACAAGCACACTGAACAAGGGTAATGAGCTCACAATATTGACCCTGGAAATGCCTGGCCATAACCGTGCCGGCAGCACTGACGGATGCAACCCCACAGGCGCACAGGCACTATCCCCCCCACCCCCCACTTTGAAAATCAGACACACCCAGTCACAGCTGCACATTCTGAACCGAGTTGTAGGTTATTAGGTCCAGTGATGGGTAAAGATCACAGCCTGTGCAGAAGCGGAGGAAGTGCCGTTTTCTTGGCCTCTGACAAGATGCGAGAAACGAAGGAAGGAGCTGGATGTTTTTTTTGTTTTTTGTTTTTTTATTTGATCACAGGCGCCGAGAAGAAAAATGTGTCCACGTTGTCAAAGTGACACCGTGATTTGTGCTTATATGCAGAACAAAGTGCTTTCAATGCAGTGAGTCGCAGTACAGAGGCAGGGGAGATCTGCAAGTTTTGCCTGATCTTCCCCCTTAAAACACAACATTCAGACTGCTCACAAGCTCCGTGTGAGTGTGTATGTGTGTGTAATGTATTGCATCACACTGCCCACTTTTCCTTTACTCTTTTGATGCCATAGCTGGAGAATATACTAACTTTGTAGTGGAGGTTTCAGAGAAGAACGACCGGGTTCAACAAAAGTGCTTCCAAGAAAGTTTTAGCGGAAAAGCAGCGCGCCTCATCCTGAGGAGAACTCCCTCTACAAGCGCGACGTTATCCCTTGGCAGGCATCACGTCATCTCCCACATATTACAAAGGATTTAGGTTTTGTTTTTTTTCCTCACTTCAGCTCATTTGCTTTATAGCGGCACTAACATTCACATTTCCTTTTTTAATATGCATGAGCTTAGGGACGCTGGATGTCTATCAACATACTGTTTCCCTCTCCTCACCAATCGACGTGTGCATGTGTGGTTACAGACACGCGCAAACGCCCAAGGTCTTCGCCCTTAGCTTTGATATTAATGCATCACACCGCTGTAATTAAGAATGGTTACTGCATCTGGAAACACTGCACTACATTGTGTGAGTGTTACCGCTACCGCATAGTCCTCTTGTGCCCTGCCAGTTTCCAGTAGAGACGATGTATCAAAACCTGGTTACAACAGAAACGTAAAAGCTGTTCTTGGCAAAAGCTTGAATATTTAAATTTTACCAGCTACAGATGCTTCAGGCATCTGTTCGGGGTAACTTGTTTGGCGGTTGCCTTGTTGAGTATATGTGTGTAACTTCTTTAGAGTGCCCGTGTGAGCCTGGAGTCGAGTGTGATCAATGATAATGAACTGTATTTCCTTGGCACTGCCAGGTTGATGGAGGAGATGGGCCAGCAGGAATAGAGTGGATGGTCGCAGCTTCTCTCTCTCTCTCTCTCTCTCTCTCTCTCTCTCTCTCTCTCTCTCCCCGTAACGTTTTCTTTGTCTTTGCCTCTTTGGGCCTGCTATTAAGTTTTCATAAAGCTTCCCTGGACTGTGATTCATATCACTGGGGGCACAAAAGCATTTTTTTTTTTTTTTTTTTTTTTTTTTTTTTTACTATTTGCTTTTGCTTGCACAGATGGTGGCAGGCTGAGGTAGCATCTCTATCTGAATTATCCATGCAGAAACAAAATGTTGTCTGTATTAGACACAGCTTGCTATACAGAGAAGGACTCCCATAAACTGGGTGTATTCACTGAATACCGGGAGCAGTGTTTGTGTTGGCTGCTCCGGTAATTTAGATTAAATAGAGCTATGCCAGTATGGGCTTAGGCCTTTGAAACGTTATCACTGTTAAGGTACAAGGGATACACATTGATGGCTATGCTTGCCAGATGTTGACTGGGGCCGTATATTGTAATTAGAGCCCGACCCCTATTTTTTTTTTTTTTTTTAATATAATTTAGTGGTGCAAAAACTGCTTCGACATGGGGTACCAGCACTCTAGTCCCGCTCTGCCCCCTTGTTGTTCATGGCTGCAGTCTTCGCCGTGATTATAGTTTGGAAACCCTGTTCGCATGAAGGATTTCTCAGACACTCTGAAGGGCGGACCAATCAGCGGGGGAGTGCGATGACATTAAGGTAGTCGCAAACAATGGTAGAGTTCTGCCACACAACATATTGTATATGGTGTTCAGTGCTGATTGGTTAAAGGCTGTTCCAATACCTTCTATCTTCCCGGAGAGCTTCGCCCATTAGGGACTGGGGTGCTGCTGGAGACTTCTATTCACTCAGTGAATTTGGGTCTGGTAATTCCAGGCTACTAACATGCTGCATCTTCACTAACAATGCTTTGTTAGCTAAATCTACATTTACTGCAGTTGGGAGGACAAAAAAACACAACCGATAGTCTCAGTAAATATTTAATGGAAAACGAAGCAGTAAAATCAGTTGAAGTGATATTAGCTCACTAAATTCCTATCATGTCTCCAAGGCACTGCCTCAGCAGCTTGCACAGACACTTTAGTAATCCAGCTGAAGCCTGGTGGCTGATATGGTTCAACAGCTTAAAATATCTAGGGGCCTGATAATTGGTAGAAACTTTGTTTCTTGTCATAAAAACCTAGTTCAATTAATTCATTACAAATTGCTGTTAAGACAAAAGGAGAAAAGCCAGTTAAACCCTGCTAAAAAGGACTCTGCTTTAGGATAAAATATAAAATCAGCTTCTAGTCGTTTTAAGGGAGACTTGACATGCTTGCTTCATTTGTATTCTTTTTTGAGATGTTGTATTGAAAATGTAGGGGTGAAGGTTGTAACAGTGTGTGATTGTGGGCCTCAGAAGCTCCAATATTTCACCTGATTTAAAAAAAAATGAAGGTCTTAACCTTATCTTAAATTGTCTTTGAGTCCTTATTCATTTCTTCTTTTCGTTTTTGAAGGTCATGCTGGTCAGCAGAATTAGTTATAGTATGTGTGTGTAAGTGCTGTGCTTGTTCTGTCAAATAGACCCCCGGTGTTCAGTGGTGATTGTGGTCTTGACCCGGGCTGTGTTGATTGCTATGCCTGAGCAGCCTTCATCCACAGAAGAGCACACCCTGACAGGTCATGCTTGGCCTGAGCTTCCCGGGCCCCATCACAAAAAGTTGATTAAACAACAGTTAACATTGAGTCAGAGGGCAAGGTGACTCCGTAATACATTCAAACTCACATCTCCGACTTTTTTGGCGCTCCGGTGTGTCATCATCTCACCTACGTGCTTCATGTCACGTGGGTGCAGAGAGATGGGAAACACTGTTTGAATGTGTAATGACGATTCATTGCCCAGCTTTAAAATGTGTTCTTTGTGGAAACACAATAAGGCTGTGTGTTATCTCCTTTTTCCCCAATTCTGTTTTTACTCCTCCCTCACTCCTCCTCATTTTCTCCCCCTGCTGGGATCGCAGGTTGGAATATGTTTGAATTATTGATTACCATCTGATTTATCGGCGGGGCCAGAGCCACTGGAGATTTGGGGGGAGATGCAGATACAAGGTGGAGAGATGCAGAGAGAGAAAAAAAGGGGGGGAAGGGTTCGACCTTGCACTCTGGGCCAATTATGAGTATGACCCTGGAGACCTGAGATCTCTGTTTCCCTTTCCCTTTTTCCTCCTCTCGCTCTTGTTCTTTCCATATCCCGCCCGCTTTCTGGTGCAGCGTTACCACGGAAACCTGCACGTATACAATAAGATGCTGGAGAGCCTGCAGGTAATAAAAAAAAAAAAAACAGCTTGTCAAAAGGAGACCTCTCGGGGCTAGCTTCCCAAGAGCATGGGGCTCAGTACACATCCTGCTCTCAGCACAACTGTCACGCTAAAGATAGCTCAACGTACATGTATAGCCTTTAACCTCACCGCAAAAACGACCCACCCTAAATGCAACATAGCAATCAGTCAGATGCAGCTCAGTAGGTTGTTTGGCACCAACTTTATCTGAAATGTGCTTTTCTTCCACTTCAGTCTGAAAAAAAAAAACGTTTTAACAGATTAAAGCAGTCATGATAATAATCGAGAAAAGGTGGGGAACCTTGTTTCCCTTTGTCGACCTTCGCCAAAGTTTCAGGTCACTGACTCTGCTGTGCGCATGTTGGTTTATAATAATATGTGTGTTCGTGGAAAACCCATCTCCTCTTTGTCCCTCGTGGCCCTTTTTACAACTGTTCACCATTTTAATGTCTTCAATTTAACAGACCATTAATTATGTGGTTATAGTGAAAACCTTGGGCTGGCGAATGTGAGCCTGTGCATGTACCCATCCATTCACAGGCTTGCGTTAGTGTGTCTGCGTGTGTGTGTTCCACATCAGTGACATTGCAATATTAAGCTATAATGGAGATAAAACTAGAACTATTTGCAAGCCCATTTCTCTCTTTCCATTCCAACAGTTCCAGTGGTGTCATTTGTTACAGTGTGGCGGCAAATAAATTGCTTTGGGAGCACCACAGCTGGGATGAATATCTTGACAGATCACATTGAGCTGAATGACTGCGATGCATATTAATCTCGCTAAAACTTTCACCACAGCTTTTGACGTTCAGTCCTTGTTTTACAAGCGGTTGATGACTTCACGGATGTTTTTGCTCTAATTGTGCTGCGTGATCAAATGGCTGGCCGGCAGGGATGCACACAGTCTTCACTTCCTCTGTGGTGGCTAAAAGATTAAGAGTGATGGTATTATGATGAAAAGAGCAACATTACTGACTCAATTATGGAAAGTAGAGCTGGAGGGAGCAAACTGCTGACAGCTGTTTGCCGTTTTTGACTGCATATTCTTGATGGGAATTTTCTCTGTCGCAGCTAAATTGCCTACTTGTTAATTGGGGCGAAACCTAAACAGCTCTTTGTTAAATCTGGGACATGATGAAGCAGAAGTGGGGAGAGGATTGGCTGGTTTAAGCTGCTCTCATTTCATCACTTTTCTTCCATCCTATCTATTGTTGGTGTGTTTTATCCATCGCTGTATTCTTTCCCTGCTATTTGTCTGTCGGCTCCCCTGAGAAACCAAAATATCTGTCTGTGTGTGCTCTACTCTGATTTTGTATTTGTAAATGAACATTTTTACCTCATATGTTTTGTTTGTCTGTCTGCTGCCATCTCTCATTTTCCATATGACACCCACACAACAAACAAAGTTTGGAGCCACAAGAAAAAGCAGACTAAACCTCACAGCTGACATTAATCCCCTGGGCTGAGGCTGAAATCATAACGTGCACTGCTTCTGTATTTCCCTTCAAGATGATGCAGTAAAATCTCAGTTAACCTGTCATAATCTAAACATTGCTGCCACCTTAGTGCAGATAAGCTTAAGAGAAATGTTGGCTGAAGGCAAAGTGGTGAAAGAGAGATAAAGGCAGGAAGGGAGATTGAGCCAGATAAGGATTTTACAATAGATATCTGCCATGTGAGGAAGAGTGTTTGCTGTCACAGTCAACAAATTTGGGTCAAATCTCTGTGAACTGGCTTCATCGTCAAGTCAGCTTGTTGAATTTTGTGCTAAAATCCTCTAAATGCTTGCTGTCCTGTTTTATCCAGGCTCTAAATCAGAAAACAGCAGTCAGACGTTGGCAGCTATAGGACAGAGGTTAACCATTAGCATGTTATGTCACTTGTAAACAATGATTATCCATAAATAGTGTAGCCCATTAAAACATGGCTTAAAAACACACTTAACACTTGACACTTAAAACTCAGCTAATCTGCTTCTTCAGGACTGTGTGGGTGTCGTATTATCAGAGTTCAAATTGTGGTATACGTAGATGATGTTTTCATGTGGGGCTCCATTACTCACCTGAAAAAACTGACTAAGGGAAAAACATTTCTATTTAATGTTCCAGTTATTGGAATTCATCAAATGCTCCTTTACACATGTAGATATTATCCTCTGAGCTACCCTGTTAACACGGGTAACTCGCACATCACAGCTCAACTGTGGCAATCCTATTGATGTAGTTAATAGAGCGTGGCTGCCATATGTGCTCGAATGCATCCTAATAAATGTACCTCAGCACATGTTGGTATATAATTGCAACGAGGGGATATTTTTGATGGGATCTAATATTTTATTTTATTTACAGAGGGACTAAATACTGGAGAAGCTTTTCGGCAGTTGAGACTATAAGAAAACTGAAAAATAAGACTTAGACTTAGAAAGGGGGTGGGGTGTTTTTTTTATGGCTTTGAATGATGTAAGTACCTGCGTTGCTGCATTTGTAGTTTTTGGGAGCTGCAGTTTGATTTTCTACTGTTGATGGTTCTAGTGTTAAGAATTTATTTGACTGTATTCTAGCTTTACTGTTATCTGAGGGAAATTACAGGTAATGTTCATCTAAAATATCCAGAGTGGACTGTAATATTTGTAAGTCAAGTGAGTAAATGGAGACAAAGCAAAGGGGAAGAGATGCGGGATGAGCAGTCTGGGTAGCAGTTGGTGAGAAAGAAAGAAAGAAAGAAAGAAAGAAAGAAAGAAAGAAAGAGAGAAAGAGAGAGAGAGAGAGAGAGAGAGAGAGAGAGAGAGAGAGAGAGAGAGAGAGAAATAAATAAATCAAAGTGACAACTTTAACCCCAGACACGGCCAGTCAACAGATTAGAGCGATCAAGGACTCAATTGATCTGAACATGAACTGAGAAGGAAGGATGAAAGGATGTTAATAGTTTGATCCTAACGCAACTGTAACAACGAAAACATACAACACAGGACAGACCACACAAATGAGAAGTTAAGAGTAGTCTGTCAGAGTCCAGGGGGAGAGTTGGTTCAAAGCACCGGCTTTCATGGTGTTACTTTCAGTGGGGCGGATTTGTGTGTTCCCAATAGCACTGACAGATTAGCATGCCATTAGCACTAAGAGCGCTGGCGGTTTAACATATTTCATCTTAAACAGAGAGCCGTTTGATTCATATAGGCTTTAAATAGCCACTTCGCCCAAAAAAACTCTGCTACAAACACCACTTCCCTCAGTGTCTGTTTGGAACGGCCACCCAAAGCAAGTGGTACTTAAAGGGACTCGCAGCTGTGTGTTTCACTCTGCAGACCATATTTCAAACGGTGAAGAAGAAAGTGCTTTATGAGAGCACCCCACCTCTTAATCCCCGTCTCAGCACTGCTAGACCGGGTACCACCAAGGGCTATCTATCTATCCAACTCTGCATGCCCCCAATGAAAGCCCCCCACATGCACACATCCCATCACACACATACTGAGATTGGCACCATTAGTTACACAGTTACACAAGGACCAGGCAGGCACCACAGTATAATAACTTTACCCAGGCGAGAGGTGAAAAATCGGATTGGAAAAAGTTTTTGAGAAGTACTTTTACTGCCTGCTGGGAGTCACAGAGTAAAGACAAGCCAGGGCAAAGCTTGGCACATTAATAATAATAAAAAAAGAAGCCAGGCAGCCACTTATTCATGGCTCGTCTCTGTTACTGTCTTTCTCGTTAAATTTTTAGAATAGAGCATTTAAGTCGTTTCTTGGAGTAACAGCAGCTCTGTCAGTATGTTTGTAACCCAAACCACTTGATCAAAGCTGATAGTGTGTCTTCTTGGATCCATTGAAGTCACATTTTAGACATATTGACACAGACTCCAGATTTGTGGCAATAAAACAAGACTACCCGTCCTGATTAGAAATAATTAGACTAGACCAGGCAGCAACCCACCCATTGGTTTGTGAACTGCTGTTGTGAAGAGTTTTGAGTCCCATTTTGACACTATGCCCACTCGCTAATACCAGCAACCTGACGGCATCCCAGGCATGTCACTAAAACCTAATATGTAACAAATTATGGAAATATTCAACCCCCAGAAAATTGATCTGAAGGAGTAAATTTAGCTAATGATACCATGTTGACTTTGTGTATTTCGCGAAAGGAGCTGTTGCTTTTTGAACAAGCGGCAACCAACATTGACGTCACCCATTGGTTTGTGAACCGCCATTTAAAAGCCTCGAGGTCATCTTGCTATTTTTGAGCCAGAAGTGACCATATTTGGACGAGCTACGGAGGAGCAAGCGGTGAATCTGACTCGAACGTCTTTGTCCCCTGAGCCCTCAGACTTGTTATGTACTTTGGGGGAGAATTTCAACATCTAAATTGGGAACCGCGATTTAAAAGATTTACTCACAGAACTGGAATTACTGTTCGGTTATTTTTGTATTCAGAGAGGAAAATCCCCCGAAATTATAATAGAGTAAAAGAGACAAGCATGAATCAGAGACTGGCTGGCTTTTTATAACGTACCGTGCTTTGCCCTGACATGTCTTTATCCCTGGTGCGTCCCAGCAGGCTATAAAGTACCAGTTAGAGAGCAAGACGGGCACGAATTGCCCCTGTTGAGTCTTATTTTATCAGGCTCGGCCTTATCGGCCAATGTGTTTCAATATGCAAGTAAAATCAACTCATCAGTGAAGCACTGGGATAAAAAAGCAGGAGATAGAGGAATAAGTAGGAGTTGTCTTTAATTCACCCCTCGCATCTCCTGGCACTCGTCAGTGTCGTCCTCCTGCCCGACCGTCTGAGTCAGAGTGATACGCTTGAACACAGAGGAGACTGACTCATGCAGCCTTAAGTCACACAGAATGGCACACACAGACGCTCACACACATCCTGATGACACATCTACTAACATGTTATCAGAGGACATTTCGCAGAGGACGCACACAGAAAGAGAGACACTGACGTGATTTATAGTATCTGGAGGCTAAGGTGGAGGGGAGCTGAGGAAATGAGAGGGCCACCAGTCACCTCTGTCCACTGCCTCGAGGGGGGAAGAGAGTGGGGGCGGCGGGGGTGGGGAGGAGCATTACACCTAACTCCTTACCAGAAATGTGTCCTACTTCTGCATATCGGCAACTCATGGCAACACAGTCGAGCTTTTAATCATAAACAACGTCAAGACGGCCTGCCACATGTGTAGGTCTGTCTGAAATCCCGCTTCGCTGGTTAGTCTAAGCAAACTGTTTTTCATGCATTTCAGCCACTTATCTCGAGCACACACGCACGTCTTAATTAGCTCTCAAACGATGCAGATCAAACGTTTTTATTCCCCTCTCCAATACGTTCACTCTGATCCTCTCATCACTCTTGCGTGTGGCTTACTTCCCTCTCCTCTACTTCATGGCATGTTAAAGAAGGTGGCGATGATTGAAATGTTTTTGGGGCTTTGATATTTTTGGCTATTTCCATGTAGAGGAAAGGAAGGATTATAGCGCAAGACTGCGTCCACTTTGTGTGTTCGTCATCCCTCTGTTTGTGTTTGCTCTTTCAATGCCCACCTCTAGAGACTGAGTATATGCACCCGGCTCACATCATCCGACAGAAGCAGTGTGACTGAGCTCTGTGATCCTAATCTGGCATCACATGGCTAAAGTATGGAGTAATTGATGGTTTCAGAGAGCTAGAAATAGAGATAAAAAAATAAAAAAAAAAATACCAAATGGAAGGAAGGATGGGCAGTAGAAGAGGTGCAAGAGGGGCTTGTTGCATCTCGCTGTCGTACCCGTCCCCTAATTGCTCAGTATTTATGGTGGGAGGAGTGGTATGCGTGGGCAACATGCTTCTCCACATATACACACCCAAAACCAAAATGCACGCTAAGAGATTCCATCACCCATGGAGGGAGTCATTTATTCTCGCAGGAGGTCGGTGGAAGGCTTTTACGGGCCGTTATGCAGCCGGTTCGCTGTTCCTGGAAGAGCATCGGTATCTTTTGATCAAATTCCACTCCACTCTCCAGTAACCTGCTTCCTATGAATTGTGGGCTAATTGTGCCACATGGGTTGTGTGTGTGTGTGTGTGTGTGTGTGTGTGTGTGTGTGTGTGTGTGTGTGTGTGTGTGTGTGTGTGTGTGTGTGTGTGTGTGCGCGTGCGCGCATGTCCACTGGGTAGGCAGAAGCCTCTCTATCCTGATTGATTGTTGTCATCTTGGTGGATTATTGCGTTAGCAGCATACGTGATAGGTTTACTGCAGCATCTCAGAGGAGAGAACACACACCACGCACATCCCTCATGCTCATACACATCTTTTATTCAATGACTGGTGGAAATGTTTCAGGGAAAGGGTCCATAGCTGTGTGTCATGAATACATCACGGATGGACGGATGGAGGTTTATGCTTATTAACGTGACTGTTGTCCTGCATTAGGGCAACGGGCCATGCCGGAATGCGTGTTCACGAAGGACAAACTATGCGTCTCGGGAAAATGTTTTCACAATTGTGAGCGGGATTGAGTGTTTGATTAAAAATCTGAAAAGAGTGAGCGATTTTTAAGCTTCCCACGTCACAAATCCAACAGTCATGCTAAAGAATTACAGTAAATCTAAATACCTCATTGCAGTTTTATTTTGCTGATTAGATGAAGAAAATATGTTACACAATTGCAAATACCTTGGCTCTATTCAGCTTTTCATTATTGCAGTGGAAAAATTTGTACCAATTACAGCCAGATAAGACCCTGAGGATATTTGCATTTATAGCCAAACAGAGTAAAAGCTGTTAAATAGATTTTGCAAAGCCTGTGGATCTTTTTTTTTTTCCACCAAGATTACCAGAGGACATTCTGAGTGCTCAGCTTCATCATCTTCAACAAAATAAAACTGCATCCTGTCTCCTTCCTGTTATTTCCTTGGTCCTCTCCTTTTTTTTTTTCTTTTTCTTTTTCTTTGACCCCCTCAGATATTGTTAAGATCCAGAGTGGCTGGGAAGTGAGGATTAGCATATAACTAGATGAAGAATATATGAGGGTTCAGTTTGTTTGGTAATTCAAATTTGTATTTCCATATTATACAGTAGAAGCAGAGTTGTTTCTTCTGGAAAAGCCCTGGCCAAACCGACCAGAACAGAACAAACTATAAACCTGCAGAGTGAATTTTTTGTGTCCAATTTCTGCCCGTCGGAGCAATTACAAAAACCTTGTCAACACGTGCTTACATTATATGGCCATAGTAACCTACACTCTACTGTAGAAGCTGTAAACAGTGGATAGATTGTGGTTTTTACCATAACACTTTAATCCATTCAATCTGATAACAATTTTAAAGTAGAAGAGCCTCATGATTGATTTGTTTTATCCCCAGGTTAGCGTAGAGCTAAACCAGAGGTTAGCCACATTGGCCGGTGGAAGTCTCTGATGCACATGCTCTGCCCACAAAGCACGCTGAGTTTGCGGCCAGCGTGGGAATATCCTACCCAAGAGATGTTAAAACTCTGTACACTATGAAATACAGAGATTTATGTGGTGGAAGGTTTAAAACTGCATTGTGTGACCTAATGAACCTACAGCTTTAAGTGAATACTGGATAAACAGACCAGAAAGAAAAGTTAGAGCTGTAACTTCCTGTCAACAGATGAAAAAGGACCGTAAAAGTGGCAACGTTTTGCTGTGGGGCTTCCTGGCAAGGAGGCCTTCACCTGACATCAACATACAGCAGAGTAAGAGTAAAGATTGGCAGCAGGAACCCAGAAGGAGGAACTAGAGGTGATACTTAGAGCCTAACGAGCAATACGGCACATACCAATTCATTTGACTGTTACACAATCACGATTGCAGATTTAAAAGTTGCTTTACAGCAAGACCTTTGAACGAATTTTTGGCCGACTTGCTGACTCTTTGCTTTTAGGTGTAAAACCGCCTCTGTTACGGTAAGACAATTTGATGGAGGCATTGTGCTTGATTCTCATTAACATTTGATTGATGTCTACATGAAATTATATGGGACCAATACAGATGTTTGTGCGAGGATGCATCTAAAAGTCATAGCTGAGTTATAACTCCACAAATGTTGTCAGTTTAAAAGGGTCCGGCCTTGAGACCAACCCCCCCACCCACCCAAATTAACTACGGCCAGGCTGCATCTCATCTTCGCTGTCGTCCTGCTGCATGAGTTTTATTGAGCTCTCTAACCATGACCCAGAGCTCACCAGAAGATGTATGACTCTTGGCTTTATTCATTTCCTGCAGTCCTTTCTTTATCCAGGGGGATAGACAGAGGTTATTAGGAGGGATGGACCTCCAGTGGATTTACGTTAGCATATGTCGTTGGTGATTCTCTTTCTAATTTTTTTTCTCATCCCTCACTGTTTTTGCCACATTTTCTTTTTCACCATTTTCTCTCCATCCATCCCAGTTTTGCTTCCTAACCATCATCCCGCCTTTTCTTTCCCTCCGATTTTAAAGAGAGTTGAAAGGCTTTATCTTTTGATTGCAGAGATATGCCTTGACTTCAGGATGATAGAGCTTTGTGGATGTCGCGGTTCACTCACCTCGCCCCTTTGTGGCTTCACACCCTCCCTGTGGAGCTTTTCCCCCTCGCCCTCTACTCGAAGAAGTGTTCATTTTTAATTATCACTCAGTATTTGATCATCTCCCTCCCCTGCCTGCCACAATGTCTCATCAAGTTGCTGGTAACAGTTCCATTACATTGGGAAGAGCAGCCATTGCTGTGTGTCGTGTGTGTGTGTGTGTCGTGTGTGTGCGTGCGTGACTGTGCTCTGTGGTGTATTCCTATCATTGCGGCAGAGACGAGATTTCTCCCTCCCTCATCCATCTTCAAGCGCTTGGCTGTAAATGACATGTCAACACACAACGAAACACATCGTCGCTTGAGACACACACACACACACACACACACACACACACACACACACACCACACACTGGGAATGAAATGGATTTGGATTGGCAAAGGAATCTTAATTAAATGGTTCGTGCCCCCTCCCTGCATTTTCCTCCCCAAATGGCATGCTAATTGAGTTGATGCAAATAGGGGCTCACGGTCTTAAAGGTTCAAATTGCTTTGTTTTGTTTTGTTTGCTGCGTCCCAAAATGTTGCACACAAAGATCTGGGGTGGAAAGAAAGAAGACAGAGAATGAATCTGTGGATAATGAATAATAATAATAATAATAATAATAATAATAATAAACTGTATTTGTATAGCACCTTTCATACAAGAAATGCAGCTCAAAGTACTTCACAGCAAGAGAATTACATGCAGAATGAATCAGTCAGATAAAAAAGGACATCACGATTAAATCAACCTTTTTGTTAAAAGAACTGGCCTGAAACCAGTTTCGACATGGGAGTGGGAAGGGTGAGCCGGCTCTGGGAAAACTCTGGAATTTGCCTTTTCATTGTAGAAGGTTTAACTTTGCTTCAATGTTTGTGTGCATGCGCACCTTTTACGCGCTGTATGTGAGCACATATTTTATTAAGTGCCTAAGCTCTCTGCAGTGGTATTACTAAGGAAGGGCCTCACCTCCCATAAAGTTCCCAGAGCATTCTCCTTCTTGTCAGCCGTTGGCAGGAAGGTTGGAAATAGTGATCTCCTCTTTAGGCTCAGCAGGGGTTGAACCAATAAATCTGTTATTGTTTATTCTCTAAAACTCCTCTTCTTCACCTCTGGGCGCTCCCACCGTTGGGGGCTAAACACTCATGCTGTTCATGTCCAGCAGCTCAACGTATAGGATCGTTGCGATCCGTTGCGCTGAGGTGAACACGTACTGTCCTCAATAAACCAGAGAGTTTATGTTGAGAAGGGCAGACTTTTTATTTTAATTTTATTTCATTATCACACAGTATTTGATCATCTCCCTCCAGGACATGACCACATTGTCAGTTTGTCTCTGTATGTTGCTGTTTTTCTAGGGATGGACTATGAAGCACTGGCAACCCCACAGCATTCCTGGCAGTTCACTGTCGCAGCAGGAGAGGTCGTTTGCTTCCAGTACATGTTAACCTAATAACATTTTTCCTCTTTTTTTTCCCCCCGTCTCTCTCTCTCTCTCTCTCTCTCTCTCTCTCTCTCTCTCTCTCTCTCTCTCTCTCTCTCTCTCTCTTTCTCTATAGGTGTTGGCTTTAGAAAGACAGGTCTTTGACTTCCTTGGTTACCAGTGGGCCCCCATCCTCTCCAACTTCTTCCACATCATCATCGTCATCCTCGGCCTCTTTGGCACCATCCAGTACCGACCGCGCTACATTATAGCGGTGAGCGCACACCGTTAAATCCCATTTGACTTGCAGTTCACCTGAAACTCTGTACAGTCTGTCACATAATCCTATTCCTCACAGTTTTCCAGTAAGCAGTGTCCCATCACTTCACATTAGTCCCCTGGCTGTGCGTGTACTGTATCTCGGACATGTTGTTGCCTTTCCTTTCTTAATTGCAAACTGGGCTGCGCTCTTTTGTGCATTGTGACACCCTTAAATCACTCTAATCCCTTGGTAATTAGGGCTAATTAAAGGGGGGTGGGATTTTGGGAGGAGGGTGGGCTAAGAAGCTCATCAGATTTATACTCGACTTCCAAGTTTCTGGACAGAGAAGGTCACTCTGTGAAGCACATTGCAAAACATGTGCTGTCTGTTGTTCACTACTTTATTAGAGAGCGCCACAATGAAGCTTCATGAAATGTGCTTTTATGCACTTTAGTTTTTATCTGACACCATAACGTTCGTATGAGGCATTAAAATCCTATTTTGAGCAGCATTAGTGGAGGCACAGATGGTGATGTTAATGACAGGAAAAGATCGGGGGGAGCGAGAAAGACATATAGAGGAAGAGAGTAAATAAAGAGAGACGGGGGAGATGAAGGGGGATAAACAGAAGGCGCACAGGATAAGATGAAGAAACCCAGGAAGCGAGAACTGAAGGGAGGAGAGGACGCAGGGAAAGTTGGAGCTATTGTTTCATGTCAAGTGGAAAATGGGAGAGCGCAAGCTCAGAGGTTTCATGATTCAACGTGCATGTTTTTACAGAGGTGCTATTGTGCCCTTTGCTTTTCCACTGACATTTTAAACTCCCCAAGTCATTGTAAGTTAGAGGATTTCACAACCTTCACTGATGAGTACCACTTAGTCTCACGCTGGGTCTGTCAACAGTTGGCTGTCTCACTCTACAATTTTATAAATGGCTGAGTCAAGAACTTCATTCAGACTCAGCAGTTTAAAAACCTGCAGCTCCCTCGGGGCGCAAAAAGACTCGCTGAACTGACTGGCATCTTTAAAAACAAAAATTAGGTCTTGCATACATATGTGTGTGAGGTGTTTGAATATGTATAGAGTATGTGGCTGTGGAGGGACACTGGCCTCTGCCTTTACTTTGTTTAGGATCTTATTCATTTAGCCGGCCATTTATTCAGTACTCCGTTCAGTTCGGTTCATCCTGTTTGTCATGAGCTAATCTGTATGTGTGTTTTCGCTCCAGTACACAGTATGGGCCGCACTCTGGGTAGCCTGGAACGTCTTCATCATCTGTTTCTATCTGGATGTAGGAGGCCTGTCCAAGGTGAGACATTCAAAATTCCAACCTGCTGTTATCTTTGAATCTCGAGTCATTTATCTGTCAGTGGCTCCATCTGTGCCGTGATGAATGTTCTTTTCTTTCTAAGGTAATGGTTTGCAGGCTAATGGAGGTGTGAAGCCTGAATTACAGTATCTTCCTTTGTCCAAGAGCTGCACCAGCTACATTATGGGTGTCTTTAGGTCAGACTGTCCTCCAAAAAAAAACGACGCATCAATCTCATCGTGCAAGCAGCTTATTACTACGAACAGCTACATCTTAAAGCTAAGCGACCTCTAGCTGTTGTTTAGACAGCGACAATCTGGTGCACCAGACGACTGAAGCAGTTCAGATGACGCCTAAATAATGCGAGTTTTCCTTATTGGGAAGAATCGGATTTGGAGGATGGTTCCATACAACAGCAGACTTTGGTAAAAGAGACTCGTGTTAACTTTCTGTTTATAACCACAAGTCAGGGACAGTTTTTTTTAACATTGCATTTATCGTCGCCATGGTAATGACATTATTTTAAGGAACTTTAAGTCACGACACAGTACAAGTCATTATTTGAACCCAAATTACTAGCTTCCCCGAACTTATTGTTTTTTGTGCCTGAACAGTAAACGGTGGCACTGACTTAGGAAACACTTATTTTGGTTGTATTTTAGAGTTGGAACAAAAGACTTATACGGTCGTATCGGTTGGACGACTTGTTGCTTTAAATGCATCGAGAAGATATGTTGAACTGTAGGTACGCAAACATTATTTTCTACAGTTTCTACCTGCTATCGGTTGAGCAAACTAAATTAACTACCTACTAACAAACTTAAAAAATGACTGATGATTTGAACACAGCTTTCATTTTGCTCCTGGCATTGGGCTGTCATATAAATGCAGCAACGTGAAAAAAAGTATTTTGTCTGCACACAGCATTGCATCATCTATATATGCAGTGCTTTTTGTTATACTCGCCATTTTTCGGATGAATACATGAATAACCTGGTAGGTTAGAAACATCGCCTTTTTTAAAGTCTATTAAAAGCTGGAATCCAATGTGTGGAAACTTGACAGCTGCTTTTCCCCTGTTTTGAATCTGGTGTCGATAGGTTTGATAAGGCAAGATGGAGGAGGTTAAAGAGGGCTAAGGCTCAGGTTATGCTCGGCAGTTTATCTGAACATGTTGGAAGGCACTTGTGTTGTTCTCAACAGACACACTGAAATAAGAAATGGAAAAACTCATACAGCCGGTGAGGTGTGATATTCACTGACGTGTGGGAATAATGGTCATTACTTTCAGAGAGTCTCATATTTGTAGAGTTGAACCTGTTTGTACAAATCAAAAGTGCCTGAAGATTTAAAGAAAATACTCCGAGAGACTACCAGCTTTGGCTTGCTTTCTTTCCTCCACACACTTGAGCAAAGTTGTTGTTAAACATCAGAGTTTCTTACTGGTGGATGGTTGCTAACCCCCCGTTTACAATGTCAGAAAAATGTTGGTGGAGGAGATTTCTGATGTTCTTCAACCTTCTGAGAGAATATCAACACCTTCAGTAACATCTGAAATGTTTTTTTCACCATCAAAGCCATCTTATCTATAGTTACTGCTCACAGAGAATAAGAGAGTGAGTCCAATTCACTGCAGAACAGGGACAGGTGAGGACAAAGATGGTTCTCTGGAAAGAAAACACATTAGTCTTGTCTCTGGAAGGAAAAAAGCCTTAAGTCAGAGTTGAATTTTTCCTTAAATTATTCAACTAAATTCTGACCTTGTTGTTTTTTTGTTATTGCACCAGGCTGTACCAATAAGAATCCCTGTTGTAAAATATGAAACCATAATTGAGGTTTCTTGAGCTTTATCAGCACTGAACATATACATGTATTCTAGCTATAATTAGATGTGATGCTTTGCCACCAGGTGCGTTCTGCCTGCATCAAGCCTGAAGGCCTTGGTGTGCATAACAAGTGCAGCCAAAGTAAACCCAATTACTTGGAGTCTACAGCATAATTAATGTGTGACATAACCAACACTGAAATACAAATCATTCCTTAAGCTTCAGGAATCTGTGCAGTATACACCCATCAGTGCAACATCAGTGGTTTGTTTCTGCTGACCTGTGGGGGACAGCTGCCTCTCTGCTGAGTTTCAACTGGAAGCTTAAAACTTAATAGGTAAATAATCTGGAACAATCCCCCTCCCAAAGCACTCTGCATTGCACACACATACATAATTTTAATTCACTGTGGCTCCCCTGTGGTTCCTCAGTGCAGATCAGACTTAGGCAAGTGTTTGTGTTGTCACCTCTCAACAACCTGCAAATATATCCACCATCCTTACTCCTACCAGCCGTTTTCACCCTGTTCACTGCTCCTTTCATGTTTCTTAAACTGTGTCTTGCTTTTTCCATTTTAATTTGTACATCTTTCCTCTCGGTTCCTCTCCTCTCCTCTCCTCTCCTCTCCTCTCCTCTCCATTGATGGCTATCTTGGCCAATTGCCTGCCTGACCATTGAGAATAATGAATTCATGTAGGCAACGCTCATCAGACAGCTGCTCTGACAGCCAAAATGAGTTTCAGAAACACCTTCCTAGGCCCTGGTGATTTTGTCATTGTGTGATAGTCCTTGGCTTCATCAAGTGTGTCTCGCACTGCATATGTCTACGTGTGTCCACTTTGAGTGTGTCGTTGTATGTTCCTGCATGGTTCCTGCTAGAATAATGAGGCTTGTAGGGGCCAGCTGCTTGGGGCTGAGGCTGGGCATTAAACCGACAGATGGAGCCAGCCTGGGCTCCCAGCTCTGCATATGGTGGCCAGGAGGAGAGCTGGCTAATGGAGCACACGTGTGCGTGCGCGCGCGCACACACACACACACACACACACACACACACACACACACACGACCAAACTTGACACGCAGCTTTCCGAGAGGACCCCAACACATTTTATCATAAAACAGAGTCAGCTAATTCTGTCTGGCCTGCCTTGACCCATGTTGACAGGACTGTACCGGAGGGTGTGTTTGTGTGTGTTTGCGTGTGCGCGCGCGTGTGCGTGGTTGCCAGGCCCTCAAAGTGAGGGGCCAGGTTGTCAGAGAGTTATATGCCACATGCTCTGTCACCTCCTATTGATCCCTCATCCCCTCCCCCACAGTGCAAGACAGACCGACAGACAGACCCCCACTACTCTGCACACACCTCTGTTTTAAACAGTCCCTGGTCTTTTTATTCATTCTCTGTCACACTCTGCACACAGTGACAGCAGACAGAGAGACTTTGGGTATGTCCACACTAAGCTGTCTGAATTTTAAAAAGTTTTAGTTTACACTTTTTTTTTCAATAGGGTTTTCCCGAATACGTTAAAAACTGATTCTAATAAATCATTTAAAAATGTTTTAATCAAAAATATTTTTGCCTGTTTTTTTTTTTTTTTATCAAAAATTGTTCAAATTTAAACTCACATTGACATGATATAGATTTAGAAGACTTAAAGTAGCTCTAATGAATTATGACAAAATGCCTGCACTGCGTCTACTTCTATGATCATTTCATTTGATTGCTAATATAGCTGATTATAAAATACGGTTGTCATTTATGTTTAATTAGTAAATTTACATGTAAACTGTAAAATGTTGATCTGAAGGAACATCTCGGTGTAAAAACGCAAAGGTTTCCCTGTTTTGTTGAGCAGGTAGGTAACATTTGTGACCCATGATCAACTCAAGTTTCAGACTCGATGTCTTTGGGTTCAACTAAATTGTAAGTTTACTCATACTAAAACACAACTAAAGGTTCATAAAAAGTTAAAATAAACCGAAAGTTTTGTTGTAGCCAAGAAGAAGAGATTTGGCTTTTTCATTTTGTCTTGAGGTTTCAAAACTTTTCAAAAACAACCTGAAATGAATGACATGGACTTACAAGTTTTCAGATTCATTGACCTTAGTGTGGATGTAGTCTAAAACAGACTCCAGCTTAAGTCTCTCTCTCCGTCACTCATACACACTCACACTGTCTCTGCGGACTTTGAGATGATATAAGAACAACATGAGCGCAGTGTTTCCAGCTCCTGAATCAATACACAACCACTATGCTCGCACACCTCCGTGAAATTTAAGTAAATATGACTCATCAGAGCCAGAAAAGCCTGCACCATCCACTTAGGTTTCCCCATTGTGATCACATAAATATAATTTCTTATCAGTGTATTTCAGAAACAATAAATCACGGGGAAAAAGATTCTAATCATTTGATGTTTAGTTTTATAGACCGCCTTGTGTCTCTAGTGATTCCATGAGTAGGATTGCTTCTAAATATGTATTGACTTTTGTTAGAGAAAATAGTTAGAGTAGTATCAGCAGACTAACCTTGAATCTATGATATAGAGGGATTGATTTGTGCTTTGGGGTGCATGGGAGCATAATAATAACACTCCTTGACAGTGAGTTGCCAAAAGCCTCTTCAGTATTGACTGCTGACCTGCTGCAGTCGTGAGTGCGGCTGCAGCTTTGGATAAAGACGGTTTTCCAAGCCCGCTGGATCAATCAATGGCATCTGTCAAGTCATTAGTCTTTGCAGTCCTACCTATTCACCTTCAGCTGCCCTTGTTTTTGTGACTGTGAGAAAATGACACCAAGAAAATAAGAGCGAGAGGGTGATGATAAACAATGAGAGAGAGAGAGAGACAGAGAGAGAGAGACAGAGACAGAGAGACAGAGAGACAGAGACAGAGTATTTACTTTGATATTGTTCATGACTCCTGTTTCCTGACTTCTCGACTGACGGCACAGATCTGCGGTTGAAAGTTGTTATAGTGTTATTATGTATGCGTGTTGTTGATGTGTCCATGTATGTGCGAGTGGGGGTTGATAGCAATCAGAGATGTTTCCTGACAGCATTTGGCTCTGTTAATAATGCATGTCTTGTCACTGAGGGGCAGATGCAGGGTTAGATTGCTGCTTTGAGGTATTGATTGGCGTGAGTGTCTGTACGTCTGTATGTGTGGGCTCATATGGCTGTGTGCAAATTGAACATCGCCAAGAGTTAACTGTATAAATTACTGGCCCTAAAAGTTGCAGATACTGTGGTACAGGTTAAGAAGTTTTCAAACTTTACTCAGAAACGTCAAGTCTGGTGGTTTAGTCTCATGCATGTCATATCATTCTGTGTTGTCAGTCTTCTGTGATGATATTAAAGAGTTGGTTCTCACAACTTTTGAATGTTATTGAATTTATTTGCCCTGATTTTGATATATTTGTCTCTTGAGATTTGTGCTTTCAGCCCGAAACGATGGCGGTAAATGAAGTTTCAGTTTCAGAGCCTGCAGCAGTGAAAAAACAAATTGGAAAATGTCAACTGCAACATCACATCGGGATTATTTATCCACTGAAAGTAGCTCCAAAGAAAATTGTTGACTGTGACGTCTGTAAATAATCCTGAAAAACACACATTGTTTCTGGAAACGCATATTACTGATTTCAATGAAAAATAATTTTTCAATGCTTTAAGCACCACAAACAGAAAATAAGTGCACCTCAGTTGTATTGGGATGGTGGCGGAAAAAATGTTATAAATTTTTTTTATTAATTTTTTTTTTTTTATGTCTAATGACTAGACAGGAAGTTTGGTCCACCACTTTAATCGACTGAATCGACTCAGCTGATTTACCATGAAATTGTTCACATACATTCATGATCCCAGAGGATGAATCCTCATGACCATAATGAGCCCTTGACTTTTCTCTAGTGCCACCGTGAAGTTGACATTTAAGGTTTTTAGTAAAACATCTTAATTAAGTTATGTAATGGATTATCATGGTTTAGACATTCTCCATTTGAATAAAATTTTGTTTTGTAGCCATCATCAGGTCAAAATGTCAGTGTGTCCATTACTTTGATTTATGACGGCAAAATTAATTCCCCATTGACCTCAGATGAACTTCATGGTTATTATTACTTTGTATAATATTAGCTTGTGAGCACACTAAAGGAAGATGGTGATTATAGTAAGCGTTGTACCTGAATAGCAAAAGTGTAAGTTATTTGGAGAAACATGCTGGCATTACCATTTAACATTAATGAGCATTTAGTTTGGGTAAATCTTTGCTGTAAACGCTTTGTCTTGTTTGAACCAACAAAGCAAAGGAGCACAGCCATAAAAACATCCAACATCTGCTGTCAGTTTCCAGAGTCATGCTCCCTACCTCTTGAACAAGCCGTCTTGTGATCCTGCCTTGGTTTCCATATGAAGAATATATGAATGTACCTCATAAGTATAGAGTCCAAGTAAAGCTGCTCATGTTTTTCTTTTTCCTTCTTCTTTCAGGACAGTGATCTGCTGACATTTAACATCTCTGCCCATCACTCCTGGTGGAGCGAACACGGGCCCGGCTGTGTAAGGAGAGAGATGCCACAGGCTCCCGGGATCCGCACCACGGAGAGCCACTCCTACATCACTGTCATGGGCTGCCTCATGGACTACCAGTACATTGAGGTCATGCACAGCGGCACGCAGATTCTTGTTGCTGTGAGTACAAGTGAACAATCCCTCCATAAGAGCATCACTGACATACTCGCATGAAGATACTGACATGACTGTACATGCCACAGGACCACGTCACATATACATGATGGAAAGAAAGGTGATGTTTGTAGTTCCACTGTGGCGTGTTATTTTGTCTAACGCGGCCTCCCTTCCTCTGCCCCACTTGTTGAATGAAAAATTGATCTGTTGTTTTGTCTGGCTGGGGCTCAGACCTGCCAGCTGCTAACAGGTTACTCAAACACTGGAAGGACAGCTATTGTCTCCTTTATGCAGCTCGGTATCAATACACCAAAAACTCACATCCTGCCAGCATGCACATTTGCACACACCCGTGTATGACCGACGAACCTCATCCTGGATGGGTGCCAGGACTCTCTCAGTTGCCAGCACAGTGGGTACTTTGGTTCAGACATGCACAATGACACAAATTTACTCACAGTAACGTTCACTTACTCTTTGACTCCACTGCCACACCCACACCTATTTTTCACAGTCATTGTCACTTTAGCACATGTGGAGTAGTTAATGGTGGCAGTAGGTGACGGAGAGAAAGACGAGGGCGAATATGCAGCTTCATCGGCCTTAAACTGTCGGTTTAGAAGTCGTGTTGGTTTTCATTCTTGCCATCTAATCTTGGAATAATTTACATCTGAGAAAGCACTGTGAATGCAGTTAACTACACGGTAGATTCAAAATCAGCAGAGGGACCCAGTGTTGTGAAGCACTGGAACGTAGCACTCATCCCCGTGGAGAAATGTAATAAAATGGCTGACCTCACTTTACAGCTCCGGCATGCTCACTGAACCTCGTTAGCCTTTGCACTATAGGCAGTGAATTGGTTTATTCCTCGTCACGCTTCAACTTCTGCTCCACCGTGTGAGATGGCAACACCCCTCTGCCATCATTTTTACCCAGTGTTGTCCAACCAGGCATCCAACTACAACTTCATGGGAGCAGCTCCCTGGAGGAGCTGGGAAATTGGTACTGAAATCCCCATATCACAAGTGACATCATTTTTCTGGTATCTTCACTGCCTCTCAGGCTGAAACCAGGGCACCGCTTAGGAAAATGGAATCCTTTGAGACATCCACTCTTGTTTTGGTTAGTCCTTTTCCTCTCCAGTGAACGAGACTGCCCAAACATTATAATAGAGGTTAATGGGTGAATAAAAAGAAAGGAAGAAAGTGGGGTATCCCTTTGTCTTTGTTCAAAGGGTTTCAAGGTCGCAGTGAGAGGCCATTAAATATTTAGTTAGGGCTCCAAGGAGTATGTTTCATTAAGATGAAAAATGTGGATCCATTGGCCAGTAATGGAGGCATCACTGTCATCTATCTGCTTGGATTTGGTAGAGAGTCCGTCCTGTTTGGATGCTTATTGCTGCTGCAGGCAACATTCAGCCAAAAAGTAACTTCACAATTTATAGAATGAGCTTAAAGTGGAGGCAACCGTTTTTAAACTGGGATAATGTATTATTCATTTACCACTGAAGGGAATATTTTGCTCCAGCTTAACCCCTCTATTCTTTGTTGCCTTAACTGAATTCGCATATTGCTGTTGAAAGGCTTTGGTATTTTTCTTTTTCTTTTCTTTTTTTACTGCTGTCATAATAATGACTAATTATCCCATCCGTGTAGTCAGCAGAAAATCCACTCCTGACATTGTTCTTTCTGCCATCTCTTGCTCCTGTGCACCGACTTCACTGTTAAATAAAACAGTCCTGTCTAAGAGAACATCGCCGGTGAGATGGAGGGGAGTTAGGAAGAAAGGTATGAAAAGTGGGTGCAAGATGTGATATTCAGGTTACATCTGTAGACATAACTCTTACACTGTAAAGGGGAGTAGTGAAGGATGTGAAAGATGTAAAGGAGATGTCAGAGCTGCTCAGCTTCTCACAAAACAGCCAAAGACAGTGCTCTCTCTCTCTCTCTCACGCATACACACGCACACACAGATATCATATCATTTAACGTAGGTTATTGCTGCCATGGGCAATGCTTTTTTTTCTATTACATCTCTGTTCCCTGGAAACCTACGTTGGGTGGAGGTTGATAACGGCAGCCTACGTCATTCACTCGTTCCATTGCTCATTTCCTCCATTTTCATGTTTTTCGCCCCGATTGCAATCTCTCAGCACAGTCTGTCTTCCTGTCTCCATTTCCTGCCCAGATCTCACACTGTTTGACCTTCACGTCTATCAAAATTCCCACAAACTTAAATAACAACGCTTTTTCTTTTCTCCCTCACTGTCACTTTTGCTCCTTCTCTGGAGCTTCGACAGCTCTGTTTATATCACATTATTGCCTGCGTTAAACTGCAGCTTGTTTAACACCAGGGGCCGAGGTAATGTGGGGGATGTAAAAAAAAAAAAAAAAACGCCCCTGGTTGATTAGAGGGGTACCGTCAGCAGGCCTGGCATGGGCAGACCTCTGTGACTACAGCTCAGGGGTTCGCGTGCCTACAGGGTCGTTGTATGTTTTGTGGTTGTTGATGTTCATTTAGTTCAGCAGCATGAAAGCAGCATGAAAACAGCATGACCACCTCGCCCATCCCCTCATCCATCCAGGAGGTCAGGATTATCGCTTTAGTGAGTCCATTAGTCCATATTCGGTTTTCAAACTCGCGTGCTGAACAGCCATCACTACTGGACATGAATACATTTTTTTTTTCTATTTCTATATGTGCTGCACGGGGAGCTGCCTGGGGGATCTTTGATGTGCTTCTATTTGGAGTCCGGTAATTTGTCCAGAATCAGTAAATCGCAATGCATTGTCTCGTAGTATAACAATAGCATAAAGCACCTCCGCAATATGTCAGCATTGACACCGCATTGTAACGGCGCTGTAAATTTTACAGCCTCTGCTTCAAAGGATTATAAAGATCCCAGGATTAAAAGACTTATGATGCAGCAGTGAGCAGTTTTTAGGGCTGTTGGCTGCTGCCAAAAAACGGGGAGGAGAAGAGAAAGACCTCACGACCAGCGGAGAGAATTAGTCTCCAGTGGGCCACTGAATATTGTGTCAGGCTACTCGCAGTACATCATAAAAACATGACTGCCTGCCATTATTCTTCAAAGGCCGTCTTGGCCAAGAGCTTTAATTGTTAATCTGTTTTGCAGGGAAATGGATTTTGCTCGGATGAATTTTACTATAATATTCAGTCTTTTCAAACTTCTGAGGAAAAAAGCAGAAAGAGGAGGACTTGGAATTGAAGATCAGGCTACTTTAAAAGAACAAACCTTCTTTAGTGCCGGGCTTGCTTCTCTTTTTGCTGCCGTTATTTACCCTCTTGTATTGCCTTGAGTCCATTATTTCTTTGCCCCCTTTTTTTTTCTCCCTCTTACTCGCTCAGACTTCATGTGAGCTCTTCAGTGTGGGGCTGCATGTGAAGAACAAGCTGTGTTTCCTCATCCAGCTTTTGGGCAGCCTCTTGTGTTTGTTTGACATCAAGCATGCTGTCGTGTGCATTTACTCGATGTGGAAGGTGCAAATCAGCACCACAGACACTTAATGGCCCCCATGCGGTCGTATGCAAGCCGCGTAGCTGTGGGCATTTCTGCTCGCATGTGGATGGCGGGGGGATGGTAGACGAGAACAGGTGGATGTGGTCCCCGCAGCCCCCCATCTCATCATGGCTTGTCATTAGACGTGCAGCTGCCTACACACAAACACGCACATCTCATTTTATGCCGAGAAGCTTGCAACTTATTGTCAGACAGAGAGTCCTGTGTAATTAACCTGCAGGATATCTGCGCCACGCCTCTCTATCTGTCCCTCCCTCCTCCTCTCAGCCATGTGATATATTTTACCTACAAAATCCTTTCATTATAGTGCAATCAGTGAGTTTTCCCCTGACCCCGAAGCCCAATCAATAGTGTGTTAATTAGCTCGTAGATCGAATCAGATATCCGTCACGACACACACATGCAGGCCAGTCGGCTGATGTAGTCGTCAGAATCTCTGAATGTATACGAATTCTGAAAACAGACGGATATGAGGCTAAAACTATTATCCGAGGCTGCAACTAATGATTACTGTCATTACAAGTTAATGTTAGTTAATTGTTTTAATTAATTTGTTAATCTCCAGTAATTTCCATTAGCAGTTAAAATGATTAAAAATATATATGTTAGATCTCATCACGTGAAACAGAAAGAACAGAAACAGAAAGTCAGAGTTGTTGGGGACTTTTAGCCATCTTTGTGACACACAACGATTGAGAGAATGATTTGAGGATGGCGAGTCCATCACTTTGTTCCAGACTAAAATATGTCAACGGCAACAGACACGTACGGTTTTTCTGTAGCGCCACCAGCCGATCAAAATGTTCATTTGCAATATGAAATATCTCAACTTCCACCAGATGGATTGTCACAAGATTTTGTACAGACGAAGCCACAGCACTTTTGAGTATCCCCTTACTTTTCCTCTAGTGCCACCATGAAGTTAAAGTTTGTGATTATACAATGTCTCGATAACTATTGCATGGATTGCTATGTAATATGTTACACACATGAATGTTCCCATCGGGATAAATTGTAATAACTTAGGTGATTTCCTGATATTTTATTGAGCTGCAAAATTAACTCGGAAAATGTGTATGACAGTTTGACCAAACACCGTCAGCCTCAGCTGTACTTTAGTGCTAATTAGCAAATTCTGGAATACCAGCATGATAAACTTAGATGTGTGCAGCACTATGTGTAGGGTCACCGAGCTACCAGCATGAATGCAGCTGTCAAAATATTAGTTTTAATGATTTTTTTTTTTTTTTTATTCATTGTAATGAGGTTTATCCAAATGATTAATTGTGTCCCTCATTTGTCATAGTTGTCTTGAATTTAGCAGGGCAAACCCTGCAGTAGTTCCATGCTCAGTGGGCTGATCTTTCTGAGCGCATGTGCACTGTCAAAAGTGGTTATGTGTCTTTCTGGACAGACACATTTAGTATACACCTGACCTTCATTAGCCTATGCAAATACAAGTAACCTTTTTCCTTCTAGCTCAGCAGCTGGTAGTCTTCTCACTCACACACACATGAATGCCAGACTCTTTTAAGTTCTTCTTGGCCTCATTATCTGAGAGAAGAAACGCAAATGAAGCTAAACCATCACAAACACCTACTTTAGTTTCCTCTGCAGCATAGTAAATAGTAAGTTAAGGCCCACTGGATGACAGCTCTGCTCTTTGTTTTTTTTGTTTTTCTGCATCCAGCTCTAAAGTTTTTGTGTCCACTTTTTTTCTTCTGTCAGTTATCAGTAGTGAAGATCACTGTTCAATGCCCAACAGCTTAGGAGACAGAGGAGAGAATACAAAGAGTTATACAGAAAACAGGAAGCACTGAGAGTGTGGGAGAAAGATAACAGAGGAGATTTGCAGATTGCAGTGTGACAGTAACATGAAAACCCGCATGTAGAAAGTGACTAACATAAAGAAAAAAAAGTGCACGGGAAAAAAAAGCAAATGACTGGCAGTCGAATGAGGTGACTTCAGTGTGGCACGTCCTCGCAGACAGACAGAGATCGAGCCGCAGAGGACATGCGGGGGCTTTATGAGCTTAATTAATGATATTAATTTCTAATATGATCCCTGAACTCTAAAGTGACGGGGACATCAGTGAGGGAAGCTGAGGGGTGTGTGTGTGTGTGTGTGTGCGCGCGTGTCTGTGAGAAAGAGAGAGAGGCATTTTATTAGCTTCACTTAGGGACACTTAATATGCAGCAATATATAAGGGGAATTGTCACTTGTTATTGAGGACACTGACCTATATTGGCTGCCGCCTCCAGCAAAAAGACGCCCAAGTGCTCACTTTTCTGATCCTATTAGCACACTGTACATCAAACTAAATGTATGGAAGACATATAAATGAGGACTAGAAGACAAAGTGGTTTAAGGTCAGCGCCACATTCAGTGTCAGAACTTTCTTGCTGTCAGCAGTTCTGGGTTGAGGAATGAGGGCTGGATTTCCTATAAGGCTGAGCATTGACAGGCACACTTTTCAGGCCCTTGCTGATGGTCAGTAAAGTTGTTCTTTACCCTACTTAAATTTTTCACCCCTTCAAACTTTGCAACTATTTGTTGTCTGTGTGTCAGTACTTGCCAACTGCTTTTGTGAAAAAGGTCCCATGGCGGTGGATTAAGTAATACAACCCTGAGAGGAGAGATTTATCACATACCAAAACACCGCTCAGCATTTTATGATACTATAAGACTTTACTATACTATAGATTTTACAGCATGCAAGCAGTTATTTCATCCTCTGTCTTGACGATCAAAAGGTAACAGGAGAACCACCCTGTTCACATTACAATGTAATCCACCAGCAAACTGCTTTTGCATATATTGGATTGGCCAAAGCTTTGTCAGATAATTTCATTTCGGCAAACACTGAACCAGGTCCAACTTTGTTGACGCTTGAAAGGAGGGAGTGGTGTTTGTCATGTTCCTTTAGTTTGGAATGTTGTTCATTTGCACCAATTACAGTGTTTTCCACCTCCATGTTCAAAGAACCAAAGGTGAGAAGATCTTTTGGAAGATCTCTCTCCTATTGACTTCCAGACAAATACGATGACATTTAAACTGAAGCTTTTATAGCTGCTTGTGGTGCTCCAACAATTTCTGTAGTCACTTTATGAAGGGAAATCAAAAAGTCCAGATATTGCTCCTGATGCGGTGACCTTCCTTTGTGAGTATTCCAGGTTACGTTGTCTGATCAACATCAACACCTGAGTTACAGATGTTTTTGTGACCGCCAATATGTGCACATTTGCAATTTTACCATGGACCTAAAACTTAAGCACATACATTTTTGGGGAACAGAAAGAAGTTTCAAGGAGTTAAATCTAGCGAGCAGGGGTGGTGGGGAGCCACGAATGTGTTGTTGAGGGCAAGAAACTTGTGTTTTGAATGAAGCGTGAGCTGGGATGTTGTCATGTTGGAGGAACCAAAGTGCCTTTGTGTCACACTTAAAAAATGTTGTGCCGAATGACACCTCGGAACGTTACAGCAGAATTCAGTGTTGACAGACAAATTCACAGTGTACAAGCCTTTTCTTTTGGTCCTGAACAGAGGCGTTCTGCCTCTCTCGTAACATGCATGTCACTCGAAACACGTCGCCCGGCTCATTGCTTCATTGCTGAAGATTTTCTGAAACATTTCAAGGGTCTTCGTGGCCGATTTCCAGAGTTTGACACAAAACCTGATGTGCACTCTCTCTGCACAAGCGTTAGGTCTCGTGTGCTGATGTTGAACAATCAATGCAACTTCAAAAATGTAGTTTCGAAAGTTATTTCTCCACCCTTCGCCATGCACATCACAGTGCCCCATTTGCATTCAACACCAGCAGTATGATGGGAACGTTCTGATTTCCCCTCATATGTTGACTTTTACTTTAATTTGAGACTCACTGTTGACATGTTGGCTGTGCTATGTTTGACTCGGCCACACAGTGCACAGAAATCAGAGTCCTTCATGAGAATTAAACAAACGTGCGCTCATGCATAGATATTAACTCGTACGATTGCACACTTTTATGGGAAAAACACACGCATAGACACAACACAGTTGAAAAACAGGGTGTGCCCCTGCTATTAACACCATCTTGTGTTTGACATCGGCTTTATACATATGCTAATTCACCTCCATTTCACCGCCACAATAATGGATGGGGTGAGACCAGCAATTAGTGACTGAAGATAAAAAATTAAAAAAAAATCCAGCGAGAGAGGAGCAGAAAGAAGAGTTGTCTATCTTATCTAGCCCCCACAGAGAGAGAACCATTCCTTTTTTTTTTACTAGACACCTGCGTTTCATTCATAAATAAAACATTTAATTGACGTCTGGATAAACATCAGTGAAGGCCAAATTTATTGTACCCTTGAAAAATCCAATAAAGCCAAATGATGGAGATGAAAGACCAGCAACACATGTTATCTTTGTTCCATCTATAATTACAGAGGCTAAGCTAAGTTATAGGTTGAATGAATGCTACAAAAATAGCCATCATCACACACACTCATTACCCCCTTGGGTTCTGTGTTTGTGAACCCGGTGTGCGAGGAAGGCAGCCTGCCCGACACTGTTTTAATTGGCATGGCAGCGTGCCAAATGATGGATGGATGGATGGCTGAGTGGAGAGACTCACTGTGTCTGTCTGTGAGTCGATGACAGCCATCTGCCAGTACCACCGGCTATTCTCAGTGCTGCGTGTTAGCGCACACGCGTGTCCTCCTGCAGTCACTCGTGTGCTCGCTCTGTTGTGTTCGTACATACAAGCAACTCCTGTCTGTACACTGCAGAACCCATGGCAACTCCAAAAGCATTATACTACGGTGAAGCTCAATAGGGAAGGCAAGTTTATTTATTCAGACGCAAGGCAATTTAAAGTGCTCTACAGAGGAATATAAATATATTTTTAACAAAGAATTACATTAAAAGGATAATAAAAAAAATAAAAAAAAGCAGTTCAAAGTGCTTTGATGAAATATATTAAGAATAAAATATCAGGAAAAAAAATTCAAATTGCACACAAACACACAGACAGTGTCGATCATATTTGGCCTTTACAGAGCAACATTAATATTTGGAGTTCTATCTTGTATCTTTGTTTTTGATCTTGATCAATCCCTAAAGTAAAAACAGTGTCTGGATGTAATGGTCAGGAAAATGTTCCGGCTGTATGTCCAAATCCGATTTTCTTCACATATCTAATCAGAATCTGATCTTCCTTATTGACTGTCCGCGTGATATATTGAAAGTGATTAGATTTGTATGTACGAGGGACATTTCTCATGTTCGGTCTTTCCCACATTGGTAGTGCCTGGAAGTAGAAGAAACGGACATAAATGAATCAAACTAAATTCTGATGAAGTTGGCTCACTTATTGGCAATGTAGAGCCACGACACAGATTTTAAGAAAATAATGAGACGACGTCAGAGACGGAGGACACTGGCCTGCCCCGCTGTCATTCCTGGAATCACTGTCAACAGATGAGTGTGGGCCAGACAGACAGGCTGAACATAGCCCAAAGGTTCCTCTGTGATCACCAGCTAGTCACTACGGCTATGTTCAGGCTGTCAAATCAAAATCAGATTCATGTGCAAGTCTGATTGCGGTTCGATCATATGCAGCAAATCAGAATATCCCAAAATCACAGAGAGATCCAAACTTTACAAATCTGTGGTAGAAATATGATTACATTTTTGCAAATGTGTTCAGGTCTGACTGCTTGGATTGGATTTCAGGTGGTGTTTTTTCTTACATTGGTGACTTTGGACGCCATGTAAAAATTACTTGCACATCACATATAAAGGAAACATGCAAGTCACTGTCGCAGAAGCTGATCTGTCTTGACCACACGCCTCTAGCCATTGACAGCTGCATGAAATATAACAGAGCAGGCAACTCTCCTCTGTCTCTGAAGCTGTCCCATTAGCCTATTTTTGTAAAAACCTGTGCAGTGCAAATAAGAATGCTCACTTCATGACCCTCCATTTTGGCTCATTTATGTCAATTACTTCTATATCCAGCCACAATGTCATTACTATAGCAACCAGTGTGGACAAGACTGAAGAGTACTGCCTCGTAGTGACACGGATCAGATCTAATCACTTGCCGTATATTGTGTGGACAGTCAATCAGGAAGATCCGATTCCGACACAAAATGCAAAAACATACAGTGCGGTGGGTTTTTAGAGGCTGTTTGCTCAGAACAGCTGCCTCCGTCTGCAGAAAAAAGACGCTGTGTGAGCGAACCAAAACCGTAAAGTTCCAGGCTGGAAAACCAAAATAGTGAGGTGACAGATGCTGTAAAGCTTTTTAGAGCTGAGGGGGACTGCCAGCTCTCTCATGGTTCATCACAACGAGAGACCCCTTTCACATTATATACATTTTGATCAACTATCATTACAACAAGCCTGCATCTAAGAACTTTTTTTTTTATTATTATTCTGTAGGTTAATGATTGTTTACTCAGTTTGAAGGTAGTCAAGAAATATCCATTATAACTCAATGTGACGTCTTCATGCTGCTCATTTATCCTGATTAACAGTCCGAAACCGTCCCAAAAAATTGTACAAAACAGAAAGAGGGAGAAAAACCTCAAATTTGAGAAGCCGCAACCTGTATTTTTGTTTGACTTTTGCTTGATAAATGCCTTTAAATGATTACTTGATTTATTAAACTCGTTGGGCGTTAATT